>NC_056726.1:1843964733-1844324733 GCF_019279795.1 Protopterus annectens
TTTTCCCAGGACTGCATGAATCTTCCAGAAGATGCATACATGTAGAATCATTAAAATGTTATCATGCTTACATGTGATTTTTAGATGATCATTTTGAGTAAAATAATAAATACACATATTAAAACTATAAATATTATTGTGTCCATTCTTTTCCCATAAAACTTATTACATTGCATATTTGTATGCCAACAGTAAACATAATACTTCATTTTTGTTTTAACAAGCAGAATCAGTTTACCCCAACATTACTAAGCATTAGAACTATTTGAATTAACTTCATGCATTTATCCAGACAGTAAAATGCAATTACTATGTTAAAAGCACATCACTGAATAGCTTTGTAAATATTAAACACTTCTAGTACCTTTTTTGAGTAGATTAAGCTACGATTACATCTCTACAGTGTAGAAAAGCTGATATAGTTTTTTTTAGAGTCCAGCAGTCGAAATTTGATGTCTTTTTCGTCGCAGAGCTTCACGTGATGATGACAAAAGTTTAAAGGTCACATATTTCCTGTTTTCACAAAGTAAATCATCTGGGAAGCTGCTATGAGTGATAAAATGGCTGTACTGCACTTGAGACACTAACTGGGTGAAGCTTTTTGCATTCTAGCAAGAAAATCGTCTCGAGGACAGAGTTATCAAGATTTACATCTATTTATGGAGGGAAAAGGAAACTAAACATGCACAGTCATTGAGATGAAGGTAAAATATTAGGGACTTGTGAAATATCAAAACTGACAATGCCTACCCTATTAATCGATACTGTAAATAAGATGGTATGCTTTAAACCACATATACTCAGTTATAAGTATAAAATATCAGTTTCTTCACATTATTACTCCCATTACCATCCTATTATAATAAATAAGTCAGAGTAAACTTGGTAAATGTATTTACACTGTCCCCCCATGTATTTCCCAGTGTACAACACTGTCAAGTTAAAAAAAACACATTACTTTCACCTTCTATCAGCAGTTTTACTAAAAGGCTCTAGTGCCTCTAAGATGTTAATAGCTTGGTATTATATCTACATAAGACAGAGCCCCTCACTATCACTCTTCAAGAGGAACCTTGATGAGTGGATGGGTAACGGAAAGTTCACACCGGGGATCACACCAACAGCACTACTAGATAGGGGCCAAGGGTACTAGCTGCTAGTACAAGGGTCTAGGGAACTACTAAAGGGGCGGTGAATACCGCACAACGTGGCTGGGCTAATATATGCCTTCGGGCAGATAGCCCAGTACCGACCTATGAACCTATATATATTTTAATGTGCATAAGGGCACATATAAAATACACAAGCTGTTGACAATACACTACTTACAGTTAGTATTTATACAAGGTGCCACTCCAACAATCAGCAACTAGATCATGACTGAACTGCTTGTTTTTATATAAGACTTTTTATGTAAAAAAAAAAATAGTATGTGTAATAGAAGAAGCTTTTTTTACCTTTTAGTTAGTATTTGTTCATTTGGGTTCAAAGTATTCGGATAAATTCTGTCAGAATTTGTTAGCTTGGGTTCATAGTATCGGATAAATTCTGTCAGATGAGTAAGGTTACAAGAGACAATAAAAAACATTTACTTTCCTTTTATTTTTTTCTTGGTATTTTTATCATTTGTGAATGAATTACCATTGATAGCTTGTCTTTTCAGACTAGGTAATGAAATGTCCATATCTTCTAATTTGTCCAACAGTTTATTCGGTACTTATTATCGCAACCAGATTTTTACAGTCATAACGGTTGCTTCCCGATGTTTAAATGTAAGCATTAATGGGTTGACAATGTCACACAAAGTGTTTTCTGTCACACTGAAGGTTGTCTTAGTCAGGGTTATCATTAAAAAAATTACAAAGTTAATGTAGCTGTTTAGGTATGCACTTTCACGCCGGAATGTCATGTGCCTGGCAGTAAAGTGCCTACACGCTTCAACTGTCGGGCTGCTGTCTTACTTTATGTAATTGCTCACCCGTCTGCCCACATAAAGAGGCGCGCACACACACACACACACACACACACACACACACACGCACACACGTACATGAATGATGCTTTCACTCACGTTTCTCTTTTTTTTTTTTTAAACAAATGTCAGACATATGCACAGGTGCAGACTTTCCACAAACTCCAAGAAGAACCGGTTCAACAGGCAGTAATATGTTTTCCGTAGTGTTCTTAGTAGCTTGAATCAGGAACCCATAATAGCTGTCAACATCATCCACCCTCAGTTTTTACAAGCATTACTGTACGGTGACTTTTGCATTGCAATGCTTACTGTCCACTATGTTTACACATTTTGAAACAAGTCTTACTTTAGCAAAAACATCATGCCTGTGCTCTGTGTTTTCCTTCTCTGCGGGCTTCCCTCCTCACAGTTGAACTATTCGATTCAAAAGTAACACTGCTTCCCTGACAATTCAAGTGTGCATCCATAATGCACGCCAAACAGGAAGAGTATTTTTTTAAAGTTTTTCTGTTATTGAAGGTAGTGCAGAGGTTTTTTGTCTGCAGTAATGAATTTCAGCAACAGTTTGCAGTGTTTCATGCAGTCGTTTGTATTGAAGGAAGCCTGATTCGCAACCGTGAAAATCTGGTTGCTATAGTACGTAAGTACCATTTATTCTTTTTGACAAACTCTGATACTTCTTCGAGGTTTTTGAATATTTTTCGTCCATCTGAGAGAGTAATTTTAATTCTTGCAGGGAACAAGATCTGAGCTTTTATGTCAGCTTTCTTCAAGCTTTTGATGAGATGGACATATTCTTTCTTTTTTGTTATTGTAGTGGAGGTGTAGTCATTATCAAACCTTATATTTTTCTCCTCAAATTATATTGAATTTCCCGACCAAGCTGTTCTTAATGTTGTCCTTGTCCTGTGTGGATAAGAATTTAACTGTAATAGATTTCACTGCATTATGGTTTTTAGAAGCAGATGTGTTGGATAAAGACCTGTGGGCTCTCTCGATCCCAAATGAGAGACTCAGGAAGGTTTAATATTTTGGGCAGCCATTCATTTAAAAACTGGACCATGTTATTTCCTTCCATCTTCTTGGGTACCCCATATATTCTGACATTGTTACTTCTTGATCTGGACTCCAGGTCTTCGACTTTCTCAAGTAAATGATTATTCTGTTTTAGAAGGAAATCAATTTGGATGTCATTTTCCATTTGTCACCCGTCAATGTCCTTTACAGTTTCCTCTATGGCCACTATTTGTTCTGAATGTTTGGTAATCATTTCCTTCAGGTCTTCTGTTTTTCTTACTTTCCTTTTTCATGTTCTCCATAATTTTTTCTAAATTATCCATCTTCACTGAGAGGTCCTGGATGCTGGAAATTATTGTGCGAAGTTCCTTTTTCATGGAACTGTCCTGAGAAGAGGCGCTTGTGTGACTCATAATTTTGTCCAATTCTACAGAGCTGCAGTACTTCTGACAAGAAATTTCTTGATATAAACTCTGAAAGTTTAATTTCTTCTTTGTAGATAATCCACAGTACCAAGAAGTATAACTTGTGATGAAAATTTTCTAAATTATTTAGGTTAGAACCTAAAAATCCTGTCAGAAACAATCTTAAGAGACAGAGCATCAGAGAAGTGCTGCTTACACTTAGGCATCTTGGCCATGCCCCCTTTTAAATATTTTTAAGAACAGCCTGGACACTTATTATGGAAACAAGTGTTTTGGTATACTGCCAAGTTAGAAGGATGTTAATGCACATTTTTGAAATATATGTATGTATGTAGCATTCAGTGTACTATCTTTGCTTTTCCAGTGCCTCAGAGCAAGGAAACAGCAAGGTACAAGATACCTTTAAGCATTTCAGCTTTGTCGTGGGGACATGCTGCAGTTCAGATAAAGTGGTGAAGCCTAAAAGTCAGTCTGTAAGATGACTGGTTTAATACATAATTACAAGGGTGCCACATGAAGGTACCATGCTAGATTTAGTAATGGCTGTCAGTGACTTTACTTTGTTACTCTTCATTGATTAATACCATCTGGAAGTTAATTAGCATGTGTTACCTCAACCTGGGGTATACCATGGACTAATTAAATTGGACACTATCTTATATTTTTTTGTAAGGCTCTCTCTTCCAGCATCCTTGGCAAGAGCTAGAAAAGAACATTTTTAGATATTTTTTCTCTGCCTGTTGCCTTACTCTTTCATAGTTATTAATCATTGGACTATTGTGTAGTACCAAAGGTCTGTACGTCATTTTTCTCAATCTTCCTGTTATATATGTGTATATATATATATATATATATATATATATATATATATATATATATATATATATATATATACACACACACACACACACACACACACACACACACACATACATATAATGTTGTTTTGAGTATAAAGTATGGACATGATTTCTTTACTCTCTTTGAACCATAATTATCTTCACCTTGGAAACATAAAGTGAAAAAAGGAGTGGCTTAAAAAACACAATTGTGATATAGTCTTTGTTCAGCAGTGCAAAATAGCTGAATGGCATGCGAGGGTTTTATCTTTTTGGAGTGGAGGTGATTTTCTATATAGATTGAATCCCTCCTGTAGGGCCAAGGTGTTTTTAGGAGTAAGGAATATGCTTAATTGGAAATTAATGCATAAGCACTGATAGGAATAGTAGATGGGTTGTTGATATGTTTTCCCCACCTGAAGGAATATGTACATCAGGTTTGGGTTTATAGTCCTTATTATGATGATCCTATTTTTTTTGCTGATTTATGTAGCAAGATAGAGACCCTAGGTGCTCATCTTGGGAAGATTATATTAGCAGGGGATTTCAATGTTTTGGATTCCATTAGAGATGGTGCTAACCCATGTAGTGAAACCCATATTAAAGCCCACAAAATAATTGAAAAAGCATGAGAACATTTAGCCCTAGTGGATATTTTGGAGACTATTCAACCCCTCTAATATAGTCTTTACTTTTATCCCCCGAAAGGATCCTCAGGGAGTAGGCTAAATTATTTCTTGACTTCTTTCTCTATACAACTCCATTAGTCATTAATTCAGTTGTAAAGCTAGCATTAAATACAGTGAGTGTGTGCATATCGGTATATGTCCTTCCATATCACTGTTGCCGTACTTTGCATAAGGGATTCCCAGCCAAGGGCAGCCCAATGTCTGGCCAGTATGCCAAAGCCTTGGGAATATATTGATGTATATTACAAGTATGCTCCCCTTTCAAGGCATAGGGCACAAAGGTGATGTACAGACATACGTACCTCAGAACTTCTTTGCTGCTAGTCAGAATACCATCAATGATAGTCAGTCTGAATGCTCCTTCTTATGTGCTAGTTACTGAGCCGTGTTTCACATAAATGCCCCTTTCGGGTTCCTTCCCATCAATTTTCACTTTTATTTTTGTGAGTTTACGTGTCATCTAGAAAGGGAAAATGGCAGTGTGGGAGCAGATTGCCCTTAAAGATAATCACTAGCAGTGCCTCGTCTGGGTGCTTCTCGTGACTATACACATTGCTCTATCAACCAAGCAATTGTCCCTAAGACTCTACGTAGTCATCTGTCCTTATTGATTTTCCTGGAGAACCAACATCTTAAATTGTTGGCGCAAGGTGCCATGGAGGAATCTACCCACCCCGAAGGTAAGCTACCTGCCAAGAAAAAGGTCAAAAAACTCTGGTCTGATATGGCTGCTGTTTCTCCTCCTCCAAACATTTCTCTAGAGGCTGATGAAAGCCCAGAGGATTGCCTGGTTATTGTCTGATTCCTCTGCCACAACCCTGTCAGAAGACTGTATGGATCCAACTTCTTGCATGTTCTCTGAGGCTCTGCAGATGTCCGCTGTGGATGTTAAGGGGGAACCTTGGCTAATCATTTCAGAAGGACTGAATGGGATACCACAAATCTTAGTTTTGGAAGAGATTCCTACTACGTTGTTTGAGTGTAGCAAAGGTCCAAACCTCCTAGGCTTTTTAGGTTAGATGTCCCTCACAAGAAACAACAAAAGAAACAAGCATGTTCACCCTGCTACTAAATATCTCTAATGTGAATGGCAGGATTTTACCCAGGAGTTGTTTAGTGCCTTAGTGGCCTTAAAGACTCCCTAAGGAGTTTCTGTGACAGCTCTTCCTTGGTCATCTACTCCCTTTAAGAGGACCAAACAACAAGAATCCTCTCAAGAGGATTTGGTTTCTGGGGAAGAGTCTTTGGCATATTCCTCTCAAATCCTTTCTCCCTTGGATTATAGATCTGAGGAGAAAGATTGTATTAGTCCAGACTCTCCTTTGGAAGAATCCTCCTTTAGGGACAGTATCTCTTCGATGACGGAGTATCACAAATGGGACTGTTCTCAAGTTTCTTGTATTCAAAAGAGGTATTATGAACTCCTCCAGATGGAGTCTCCTAAGGCTTCTGCTGTACCTCCACATTTGGTTACCCTTCTAGATACCTTTTTAGCAGCCTCTGTGACCTGCTGAATCTCAACTTCCAGCCCCTAAGAAACCTGATAAATTTTGCAAAGTGACTGTTGACTGTATGCTCTTGTACAAATCCTTCTGCTGATCCTTCTGAAGTATGTCTTTTCTGACAAACCTTCTAAACTTTTGCTTTTTACTAAACTACTTCCTTCAGACAAGGGCAGTAGAGCTGTGGAACATTTAGGCAAAAAAGTATATACTGCTGCTACCTTGGCTTTTCAGGCTATTCATTACCAGAACCATCTAACCAGGTATGTTTTAGCCCTTCTTTCTCAAGCTTCTCATGCAATCTCTGACCTCCCTGACTCAGAAGGAAAAACTTTGGCCCTCTGTTTACTGAGTTCTACTTCTCAGGTAGCCCACCACTGTATTAAATGTAGTTATGATTCAGCTGATGTCTCGTCTCATCTAGGACTGCTGCCTTTGATTCTATTTTGAGACATTATTTTTGGCTTTGTCTCCAGCCCTTACATGATGATATTAAGGCTAAATTGTCAGATGCTTCTCTTGATAAGAACCTTTTTGGTGCTGCTACTGCTAAGCTTTTTAAATCCCTCCAGGATAAAGGAAAGGCCTTTCAGGATTTGAGACATATTTTAGTGTCTCCTGTCCCTAAGTTCCAGAGAAATTATCTCTCCAAATCTGCTTTTGTACACAGACAGCCTCTCCCTCTTCCTAAAGGTAAGCAGGGTTCTAGGCGTGTACCTCCTACTAAGTCTACTCAGACTCCTTCTTTTTAGAAGCCTCCTCTTCAAGACAAAGCAGGTTTTGTATGATGGTTTGCTTTCCGTTTCCCTGGGTCAGGTTCCCTTATCCCTTCATCTTTCCCTGCCACTTTCCAATTGATTGAGTCACTCAAGACACCTGGGTTATGTCCATCATCTGCCAGAGATGCTTCATGCTGTGGAAATCCATTTCCCCTTTTTTGAGCATCATTCATACTCCTCAGGAGGAGCTTCCTTTCTTACCACAATTGCTTCAGGGCCTTTTTCAGAGGGCAACATTCAAGTCATGCCCCCTGCCCAGGAAGGAAAGGGAAGGGATTTTATTCCAGGATGTTTCTGGTTCCCAGGCAGGAAGGCACCTGGAGACACATTCTTGGTCTTTCTCAGCTCTTTTCCTTTCTGAAGGTCCCTTCCTTTCAGATGTTATCCCTTCAAACGTCTTCTTCCCCAAGCTTTCTTAGTATCCATGAACCACAAGGGTGCTTATCTTCACATCCCAATTCATCCCCTTTTCGTGAGGTTTTTACATTTCTCAATGTCTTCCTTACATTTTCAGTTCTTTGCTTTGCCCTTTGTACTGCCCCAAGAGTATTCACCAAATGCCTCGCTCCTGTCAATGCCTTTTGCAGGATGATATGGGATTAAATATTTCCTTATCTGGATTACCTGCTCATTCAGGCTTCATCCCCCAAGGTCTTGCTTCAGCACCTTCAGTTTACAGTTTGTCTCTTACAAAGCCTATGGTTTACCATAAACTTTCAGAAATCGATCCTAGTTTCTTCTTAGGAGCATGTTTTTCTCTGTTGTAGTATCCAGCCCATTGCCATGCTAGCATCCCCATCTCTATCCAAGGCTCTGTCTCTTTTCACCTTTTTCCTGTCTCTTCTTCCTCTGGTTTCAGTCACTGCCAGAGATTTTTTCAGGGTTCTAGTATTCATTGTCTCCACCATTCCTATGTTATCTCTACCCAGACTCCATATGAGAAAATTACAGTAGTTCTTAGTCAGTGTGGCTTCAGCACTGTCATCCGCTGACTTTTCTAGTTCCTTTCCTTTCATGCCTCAATCTCGAGATTAAGTGGTGGATTCATCAGCTTTCTTTCAAACCAGGACTTCCGTTTCAACTCCCAGTCACATCTCGGAAACATTTTTCAGATCCCTTGGACAAGGAGTGGGACGCTTCCTTCAGTTCCCTCAAAGTCAGGGGTCTCTGGCTTCCTGATGAGAGGTCAAATTACAGCAACATAAAGGAGATGAGAGCTCTTCTTTTAGCTCTTCAGACTTTTCATTCCCTCTTTCTTTCAGGGTGTATCAAAACCTTCACAGACAACACCACAGTGATGTGGGATACCAACAAGCAAGGGGAGACACAGTCCTACCTTCTTTGCAGACTTGCTTTTCAGGTTTTGGATCTAGCTGCCCAGTATCAAGAGACTTTTCAGGCTGTCTGCATTCCTTCAGAGCAAAATATAGTGGCAGTTTCTTTGAGCAGGTCCAGTAAAGATGCTCATGAATGGATGCTTCACAGAGTTGTGTGTCTGAACATTGTCTGTCCGTGGGGTACTCCACAGGTATATATTTTTGTTCCCCTTTGAATGGACAGCATCCACTCTTTTTGTAACAGAGTCTTGCGTCCTTTGGCTTGGAAGGTGGACGCCCTATCTTTTCCTTGGAAGGAGATGTTTCTGTATGCCTTTCCTCCCCTTCCTCTGATTCCACCAATCCTGCTCAAGATCAAGCAAGACTCGGCCAAAATCTTGCTGGTGACTCCCTTTTGACCCAGGCAGCATTGGTTCGCCCTTCTTCACCTACCCAGGGGCAAATCACCAGATCCACTACCAGGAACTCATATTTGTCCAAATGTAAGAGCTCATCTGTTTGGTGTCTTTCTCGTGACCAGGATTTATTTTCTGTGGGGATCTCACTGGTTCTCTCATTTCTGTGAATTGCTCCATGCTGGACTACCATATACTTCGGTTAAAGCTCACCTTTCAGCTGTTTCTATGCGTCTGCCATTGACTCTTTGCCTCTAGATTGGAGGTCAAACAGTTTCTTAAAGTCATCCTTCATATCAGGCCTTCCAGGAAGCCTATTCCACCCTTGTGGGACCTCACTTTTGTAGCTGAGAAATTGACTCAGGCTCCTTTTGAACCTGCAGCTTCAACTTCCTAGCAGCTTTGTAATTGGAAGACTGTGTTATTTTTTTATACCCTTCCTACAGCAAAGAGTCTCTCTGAATTCCAGGCTCTTATGGCTGTTCTCCTTTCTTGGTTTTTCATAGGGATGGAGTGTCTCTTCATACTAATTCTTCTTTTATGCCCAAAGTTGTTAATGAATTGTCTCTTACTCTATTAATTTGCCCTCTTTTTTTCCTTCTCTGCAGTCTGCTAGTAAGAAGGTTCTTCACACTTTGGATTTTTATAGACAGCTCATATTATTTTGAGAAAATGAAGGCTGTTAGCAAGTCTGAGCAACTTTTTTTTGTTTCCTTTCATCCTAGTTCTCTAGGTTTGTCTGTTTCTAAGCAAACCATGTCCACCTAACCTCCTGAGGCCATTGCTTTTTGTTATTCATTTCATGGGTACATATCTTTTTACCTCTGTTAAGGCTGATTATACTAGAGCTGTTGCTACCTCTGGTGCTTTTTTTCAAAGTATTGGATACCAATTCCATCCTTGAGGCTGCTACTGGAACTTCTGTCCCTACCGTCACTAAGCGTTACAAGTTGGATGTTGTTTCCAGAGCAAGAGATGACTTTGCCAGAGCTGTCCTGCAAGGGTTTCTAAAGGGCTCCTCTTCCTTATGTAACTAACACTGCAACAGTGATATAGAAGGCCATGTTACAGTTGTGTAAATTCTTACTGTAACAGTAGATGTCCTTTTCTTCACTTTTGAAGTATTCACCCCCCCCCCCCCTTCTGATCTACCGTATCCCTTTTGTCTTTCTGGCCTGGAATTCTTTTACTCTGTAAGCAAGTAAGCACTGAAATGCAAAGCTGTTTGCCAGGAGAAACCTCTGCATGAGGTAATACTTTTCTTTGATGTGAAATTATTCAGATGACTACAGGGATCATGCATATTGATTTAGCATATGTCATCAGGTGATTAAACAGAAACAGAAAGCATAAGAAATATTAAACTGTATTACACATGACCGTATCTTGTGGTATGATGCTAGTGATCTTTATATAAGTTCATGTAGTTCATCCAAAGTTGCAAATAAAGTACATGTTATTTATTTCTTCTTAATAATAAAAATGTTCACAGTCAACAACGGGCACTGCTGGTTGGGATGGGGGCTCTCCAAAGATGAAAGTACTTTATGCTTTTATCATCTGATCATTATTAAACTATCTTTAATCTCACTTTGCAGGATTAACGTGGTGTGTGTGAATTAATTGGGAATACTTTGGCTAATGTGTGTTTGTGAGAAACAAATTGGAAATATGCAACTTTGTTCATTATTATTAACTTTTTTGACAGAGACATCTGAGAAGGATGCAGTCAACAATATAGTTATAATTGCTGGGTTTGGGGGTATGTGTGAATAAAAATGATTAACTCTGTTGAGCTGATAAAGTTAAAAACGTCATTAGTCTGTTTTTGCAGGACTAGTGTAGGTTTGGGCAAACCAAATTGGAACACTTTTTACTGTGACCTTTTTGTACACATGGCATGTCTGATTGTGATGATGGTCAATAAAGTGGCCATAATTGTGAGGTAAGAATATTGGTGGATTATAATAACTGTTTGAGGGGCCCTTTTATGGTTGTGTGTTCTGAAATGGCTACTTTTGCCATTATTACTAAATTATAAATTTTATTTCACTGCTTACTGGGAAAAATTGTTCTAAACTACAAATTTAAAATACACTCTGACAAATGTTACTGTATTAAGCAAGAAATGTAATTTAAAGCAATCAGGAAGGTGAAGCAAAGAACACATGCCGTTTATACGTGATCCTAAAAATGTGTGCAGGTATTCCAAGTTTTGTGAACAGCCTGGGGCTCAAGGTACACTTAATCTGCCACTAGCCAGATATATTTTTTCAGTGAATGTGAGTTTCATTGCTTTTTCAATTAATTTGAATTTCAAAGCAAGAGAAGTTTACTGTTGCTCACTCTAAGTCCGTTTTCAGTGAGACTTTTTTGTTTTGTTTAGCAAATAGCCATTGGTGTTTGTGCTATAAAAACTGAAAATTAAAACCCAAATCTATGTAATCGTAGTAAATGTAAAGAAGACAGGAATGGTGGTGGGGGTGTTGGCTGGGGGGTTTGGTCCATTACTCTGCTTAGAGCCCCATTTGACTGTAATCTGGCTTTGGTCATAGTTACTAGCTGTATTGGCAAAATATGTTTTATGTCATTGATTAAGGAGCAGTCTGAAACTAAACAATAAAAATCCACTCAAGCACCTCTTCCACATTCCACTTGATATTTGTTCACTTTGTCTTTCTTCTTCTTCCTCTCCTTTTAAAATAGTTATAAGCACCATTACCTCAAAATTGAAAGAAAACTGTTACTGGAGGGTATTAAATTGCCAACTTTCAAAATTGTTTGTATATTAGATTTAAGTATTTTTTCACTTGGAAATCCTTCACAAGTATTCATACATCTGTTGTGATATTTTCTTGTGGAACCATTTTCAGTGCCTTGCTTCCTTTTAATGGACTGGCCTTTAAGCTTCATCTCATTCTGGACCTCAGCTTTTCTAAAGCACAGGAAGAGAAATCTGTCACTTGCTGTGGGGAACTGGTATTGCCCCTTCTTTTCAAAAATTCATGAAAAGCAATTGGCTGCCACACTTACCACACCCCGCAACAACAATCATCAATCAGTCTCCATATAGGTTTTGTAGCAAGCGAATGGTGAACAATTACAGTCATTCCCCTTCATAAGGGAGGACCTTCCACAGATCAAGGCAATTATAAACCCTTAAGTCTGACTAGCCTCATATGCAAAGCCAAGGAAGGACTTATGGAATTAATCAGTCCAGGTAAAGAACTGCCAAACATTAGGCCCATCTCTGTTTAGATTCTGTATGAGCAGGTCATGCTTACTCAGTCTGGTAGATTTGAAAAGGTCACCAAAGCAATAAATGATGATATAACAGTGCACACAGTATACCTCAATCGGGCCAAAGCTTTTGGCACAGTTTCCCACCCAAGCATAATAGAAAAGCTAAATAAATTGGGAATAACTCCCTGTGTCGCTCATTGGATTGACAACTGGTTTACAGATACGATGCAGATAATCAAAATAGGGGTAGTTACCTCCACAGAGGCCAGTCACCAGTGGAGTCCCACAGCTTTCTGTGCTAAGACCTCTCCTGTTTGACATCCACTCTTTTGAAGTAAAAGTTAATAGCAAGGGCTCTGGCTGATTAAGTTTACAAATGATGCATGCTAGGAGCAGTCACTGAATCCCCATACGACTTGGCTATCCTGCAGGAAGGTTTGTTTCAAATAAATAACTGGTGCCACAGTTATGGTCTGGAACTGAATGCCAAGAAATGCATTATTGTATCCTTTTGGAAGTCATCTACCCTAGGGAACTACCACATTGACAATATGCTCCTAAGAATTGACCCAGTTGTTTGGGATTTGTAAACTTATGTGGACAGTAACTTAACTTTTGACCAACATGTGTCTATTGTTATAAGAAAGTCTTTCTATGTTTCACAGCTTATAAACAAAGGGATTGTGTCTAGATTTAGGGATGTCATTGTCCCCCTTTACTCGGCCTTCATTAGACCAGTCAATGAATATAATGCTCCAGATACATGCAAAATCTGGAACACCCAAAGAGATCTTACTACAAGGATACAAGGAATGAACAACATATCCTACATGCACCGACTCAAAACCCTGCCATTATACTCAGTATTCCAGACATCTAAGATGTGACCTGTGTCTGGCATAGAAGGCATCATCCGACTCATTACTGATGGATCTTCTGCACATTAGCAAGTCAAATGGCATTAGAAAAACTCTGTTTAGGGGTCTAAACATCTGAAATACCAACAGAATGTCTTGGAGGGACAGGTATATATCACAGAGGATACCACTGCTAGGGAACAGACTCTCCAGCCACATAAAACATCACTGTCTGCTTCCAAGTACAATTTAGATCTGTGGATGGGAAACAGAAATGTTGCCCTGGGACTGGCCCCTGTAGTACTACTAATGGACAGATGCAAATCTTAAATGCTTTATCCCATGCATGGGTCCCCTCAAATTGTCTATAATTGGATCCCATTTATTATTACTAGAGATAATATATAATTTTCGACCATAGGATGGATAAGGCCAATCTATAACCAAATGGGATAGGTTATCTCAAGCACAAAAAGAGAAATTGGCTTGCTTACAAATGGCCTGCAGGAGCAGCTTGCCTCGTACTTGCCTATGGACGTGTCAGAATTGTTGCTAGAGATGGTGTTAGATGAAGTAAACACACTGCCTGAATGTGTAGTGGAGTGAAGGATTTCTTAGTCTTTTAAAGTAAGTTAGATGGAAAGAAGAAAACTGTTATGGAAAGAATGAGACAGGTTTATCATTCTTTAACTTCAGAGTTTCTTGCACGTAACTGGACTTCATTGACATCTTTACTGTGACCTTTTGAATAGTGCTTATGGAACCTTGGCTGTGTCGTGTTAGATACATAACCCCCTGACTAACACAAGTCATGTACTGCCTGCAGCTCAGCTGGCATGTAGAATTCCAGGGTTGTGGGTTGGGATGGGGGTAGATTTGCTTGTGCACAGTAGTTAAAGGAAGATATGCCAACAGTTGCTAAAAAAACAAGCTTATAAAAGAATGGGATATTAGCAATAGCAGAAGTGTTCTTCCTGTGTGGCGTAGTCTAGATCTTTAGCAGAATCCTTTACTTTAGTGCCTAGGCCTGTCCTGTGGATTATGTTTGAAAACGTTGTATGGATGGGACTGATGGAGATTACCAGAAATGTAAATTTGTCCCTGTAAACCTCAAGAGTGGAGGGCCAGCAGAAATATGTGCATTAACTCATTGGATTAGCATTGAGTGAGGGACTAAGTATGCTTCAACATAAGAAGTGGGCATTAGTAGAAGTCGAAGGGAGAAAATAGTTTTAGAAAATGTTTGAAAATCCTTTTCAGTGGGTAGGTTGAAGATTTTGAACTCCACAGACAGTGGTATTGTAGTGGGAATGACAATAGGTAAAAGTAATTTAGATAGTAATAACTAATAGCCTACTAAGAATCTATGAAATGCTAACGACCTGGGGAGGGGGCTTTCTAAGCCTAGCCAAGTTTTCCCTAAAGAATAATGATGCCCTGTATTTGAATAGGACATTGAAAGCCAGGCATTTATAAGTTATCTGTGTTCATAAGGGACATGGGTGCCAGGCCTGGTGTAAATTTCCTGTTCCCCATCCACTGGTCTAGATTGCACTTAAACTGGGTAATAGAAGAACTCAGTTTCACATGGATGGGGAGCCTGTTCCATAGGAGAGGCAGTCTCTGAAACACATATCTGTTTCTCCAGCATGATCTGTTTAAGTCACAGACAAAATTTGTCCCTAGACCTTGTATTTCTGGTACTCTTTGACTTAATATGTAGGAGATTTGTGAGTGTGGGGTTTCCAGATGCTTTGTAAGCTAGGCATAGATTGCTCCTCAGCAGTCTATAGAAGACTGAGTAGAGGGAAAGTGATTTGAGGCACTCTGCATTAAGTAGGTTTGTTAAGCCTTTGTAAGAAACCTTTGCAGTCGCTCTAGTTGCTGCAAATGCCTGGTCAGGTACATACCAAAGGGAGCAGTGTACTCTCATCGGTCTGATAAGAGTGGAGTAGAATGGGCTAATGACCTCTTTGGACCTAGATGCCATGCCCTTACATACAAGTTGTGCAACATAAAAGGATTTCCTTATCACTGTGGCCACGTAGTGGTTGAAGGTAACACTGTCGTCTACATGTGTACCCAGTTCACTGACTAATGAGTTGATTCTTAGGGGCATATTATCAACATGGAAATTAGCGGGGATGGTTGACTTAAAAAAGGGTGCAATTATGCATTTCTTAGCATTACGTTTAAAACCATGACTTTGGCATTATTTGTTAGTCAGAGATGGACCTTCTTGAAGAATGCTACTGTCTGCACGGGAGTCGATGATACCCCCCAGCTTGCATTCATCTGTAAACTTATTTAGCCATAAACCTTCAGCATTTGCTTCCATTTCGGTGAAAGATGCCAAAAAGGAGTGGGCCCAGTATGGGCCGTAGGGGACTCCACTAGTGACTGGCCTCTTGGTGGAGGTGGTCTCACCTCTTTTGACCTCCTAGGTTTTCTCAGTGAGCCAGTAGGCTATCCAGTTGGTGATAAAGGGTTTATACCAAAATTAGTGAGCTTGTCTATAAAGCCCGAGTAGGGTATTGTATCAAAAGCCTTGACCAGGTCGAGGTAAGCTGTTTGCACAGTCTTACCTTTATCCAGTGCTTTGGTGACCCTCTCAAAAAAGTCCACCAGTTTTAATAGGCATGACTTTCCTTTAACAAAGCTGAACTGTGATTGATCTGGTGTTTGCAGGTTACTTATCTCCTCATTTGTCATGTCCATGATGATTCTGTCCATGGTTTTGCATATGAGGCTGATAAGACGTACAGGCCTGTAGTTATACAGATCAGTGGTTGGACCTCCTTTGTGCAGGGGAATGACTGTAGCCATCTTCCATTCCTTGGGCACAAAACCTGACTGAATGCTGAAGTTGAAAAGTGATTCAAGTAGACTAGAGACAGGGTTGCCAGATTTCCAGCCCCCCAGGTAGGGGCAAAAAAAAAAAGAAGGTCTCTCACGGCAAGTAGTGAAGACCAAAAAAAAAAAAAAAGGTCTTTAATGCAAAAGAACTGAGCTCGCTCAGTAGCTCTGCACTAAACACGGAGCTTCTCGTGTTTAATCCATTGCAGTTCCACATTCAACACAAGTAGCTCTGTGTTTAGCGATTTTTGATTGGCCTATATACCGGCATATGGGCCAATCAAAAATCGCTAAACACAGACCTTCTCGTGTTTAATGCGAACACAAGAAGTCTGTTTAGCAATTTTTGATTGGCCCGTATGCCAGGTATACGGGACAATCAGAAAAAAAAAAAAAAAAACAAACAAAGCGGAGGCTGGCCGGGATTTAAACCGGCAGGGCGGGACTCGGGATCAGGCTGCTGATCTCGGGACAGTCCCGCCCAAATAGGGACGTCTAGCAACCCTGACTAGAGATGTCATGTTTCATGCTATATATTTGCTGTGATATCTGGAAGCAAAAGTTGCACACTCATTGTTTTTAGACAATCAAAGGTCATTCAGCACTGCTGCTTGCAGAGTATACAAATCACTTTTCCACTAAGCAAGAGACATTTAGATATGCAAACTAGATGAACTTGGACTGGTGACAGACTGATGCATTGCTTTCTTAAACAAGAGGTAGTTAGCTCGCACTCTACATTATAGCATTAGTGGTGAATTTTATGAAAGAGGAACTTTATAAAACAAGATTTGTTAAATAAGTTTCAGAAAAAAATGCACATAATGTCATAATCTGTAATAATGAAGACAACAAGCAGTTCTTTCTGCTTCTTTGACTAAATTCCTAATAACCTTTGATTGTGGTACCTAGTCTTCAAACGTGAGTTTAACATTTTGGAAATCTTATAACAGGTATTACCATCTCGTATGAAATATGTAAATTCATAACAGCAAGGTAGTTAAGGTAGTACACAGTGCTTAGCGTAAAATAGCTATGTCTAGAGTGACAGTAGTAAATAATTAAAATTAACGTTGGCATATCTGACTGTTGTCAGTGGTTAGTGTCTGTTGAAACTTAGTGAACACAATAAACAAGATGCACCATGTTTAGCAAAAAAGCTGCAACAAAAAAACTAACAGGCTGAAATAAATATATTTGAAACAGTAATTTTGTCTAAATTACATCACTACATTATTAACAGATGTAATGGTGTTCTTCGCTCTTGAAAAAGGCCAGGTACACAGAGTAAACTGACAAATATGCTTGTTCCAAAAAAAAAAAAAAAAGACAAAGAATGATGAAAATGTAAGCAACAAAATAGAGACGAAAGTCAAACTTCTGTAAGTATACTTGTCACCCTCTTATTACAAAAATTCTGGACAAGCCAAAAATAAGTGTGTATAACCCTCAAAATCAGGGACAGATTTTAAATATTGCTATTCTAAACGTAAAAAAGTTGCTAGAGTAACAGGTTTTGCATAAGCATACATTCTGCTGAAGGATATGAAGTTGGAAACTCAAATGTTTAATCATTATTTAGTGACTTCAGTCCCAGTGATTTGCCAAAAAACTGCAAATTTTATGAGCAACTGACCAAAGATATGGGTAAAAATCTGGACATTTTTGAAATTCTAAAGAGTTTAAGTGACGCATCGAAATAAAACAGTGGTAATGCCTGTGCCCAGCCCGTGTTTCAGATATTTCAAATAAAGCTTAACTTTTTTAAAGATCATGTGCAAAAAAATTTTTTTTAACCGTTTCTTTTTTGCTGTAATTATGACCTCATCGTGTAAAGTGAGCTTTCTGAGTGTAAAATATGGTCCCTGAGCATGGCTCCAGACTTGCAAGTAAAGAAAAAATAGGAAAAAGCCCCCAATGTAGAGGCACTTTTTAAATGCTGGTACTATTACTGTAGAACTTCTCAAAATAATTTTTAATTTTAAAGGTTGAGGAGTATTTCACAAAGATAGTCCTCTGAAGCCTAAATCCATTCTGTGCACTATTTTTTGGAATGCTCCTGGGGAGCACAGTGACTGTCCAGTTTTCCTAGATTGCACACTGGTGCACCTGGCACACATGAGTGTAACCAGACACTTGTGTGCTCAGGAATTGGGTTAGCTTTGTGGAGCTTGATAGTGCTACACAATGCTACTGTGCAAGATGGCTGTCTGTATCTTACAGTTTGCCATACCAAGTAGCATGCTGTACACCATTCATAGTAGTGCTGTATACCACCAGTAAGAAAGACTGGGATTCATGAACAAATTAGTCATTTCTTATCCAGGATGCATTGTAGTCATTACTGTATTATGGGTGCTGCTTGAACTCTCATTGGTGAAATCTCGCTTTCGACATGGGGTGGCAGGACAAGATATAGTGTGTTTACTAGTTTGCCGGTACTGTACAGGGTTCCATTGGTAGTAATGATTTTCCTACCTTGCAATAGAGCTGTAGAGAGGATAAGGGAATTTTCCAATGTGTGTGCACTAGTATGATGTTCAGTACTACAGTGCTATTCATAACTCTCAGCTGTTCAGATTTTTGTCTCATGTTCTTGGGTTGTTCCTCATAAAATGTGTGGCTTATGGGCAAATAATTGAGGATTATATTTATTAAATAATGACAGATATTTGAGTTTTGGACTTCATATCCTTCAGGAAATGTATGCCAATGCAAAACATGTTAATGTTAAGTTGTCAATCTCGCCTTCATTCTTGCTTGATGGGTTCGGAGCCGATCCCTCGGCTCCGACTCGGCACTTGCTTTAGCTCGAGAACTCCTTTTACCAGCTCGAGGCAGCCCCATATCCCATGATGCAAGGCAGGAAGTATCCAGATCTCGTTTGCCGCTTCGCTTGGGAGGTCTTCTCTTTACCAGCTCCTGGTAAGTAATTCACATTTGTGACATTTAAGCCCCTTTTTAGTTAAAAACTTTTTGTTTTTGATAGTTTAACTTTAATTTAACTTTTTCTGACAGAAATCCCTGTCTCTTTTAATTTTTTTTTTTTTTTTTAGTCAGTTAATTTCCCTATCCCATCCCCCCCCCTGTTAGGGTGTGTGTGTTGGTATTTTTTACTAAATACCCTTTTGGTGTTAGTTTAATTAATTGGACTGGTGTGTGTGTGTTTTGTTAGGCACCATGTCTAAAGAGAGGGTTTCAGGTTTTAAGAAGTGTGACTCGTGCTGTCAGAAGATGTCTCTGACAGACGGTCACACTTCTTGCCTGTACTGTTTAGGCCCTCTTCACCTGCAGGACTCCTGTGCTATTTGTCACTCCTTCAGCCAGAGAGTCCTGCAGGAGAGAGAATAAGTTGATTCTCAGGGTCTTCTTAAGCCGGAGGGCTCTCCGGCTAAGTCGGCCCCACAAAAATCGACTAAATCTGCCAAGACCCAGGCTTCTGTTTCTAAGCCTGTGGCCTCGGCTCCGACTCGTATAGAGTCGAGATCGGCTCGGCTGGAGCCGATTCTGATCCACTAAGCTTTCGCCGATGGCTATCGGTGCCGAATCTGCTGACCACTGTGGTGTCGGTTCCGACCGGCTCCGACACCCACGCGGCATCGTGTCGGCTCCGATCGGCTCCGACACCCATGTGGCACAGGCATCGGTGTCGGCTCCGGTCGGCTCCGACACCGTTTTTGGTGGCTGTATCGGCTCCGGCTGGAGCCGATACATCTACGCGTTCTGCCGGCTCCGAGAAATCGGTGCCGACAGGATCAGTAATATCGGCTCCGATGACCCATTCCAGGAAGAGGTCGAGGTCCCCTTCCTTGGAGCCGATACTTTCGGCTCCGGCCTCGCCTCTTCTATCGGAACGGAGCCATCGGAGCCGATCTTCAAGGTCATCCAGGTTGTCAGACCATGACCTAGAGAGAGTGGTCAGTAGATTGCTCAAGTCACAGGTACTGGCCCAAATGCTACACAGTCCGTCTCAGCAGACGACTGTTGGTCCACACCCCGTTACAGTTCCTCCTTCAACTCTACCTCAGAGCTTGGAGTTGGAGTCTTCGGGCATGGTTACTGCTACGGCTGGAGGACGGATACCCCCTTCTGTTCCTTCAGCCCCTACTCTTATCTCCTCTTCCTTAGAGGGATTCGGTGGTCGGGCTTCCATGGTCTCCTCCGAGGGGGTGAGTGGCATCGGACCCTTGTCCGAGCCCGCTCTTCCCCTTGGAGCCTCGGCCTTGGTGAGCTCGGCTCCGACATCTGCCTCGGAGACTTCCCTTTCGGTGGCCCCCGGAGTTCCTAGCTCTTCGGAGCGGGGTCTCTCGGACCTGCCTGGGAGGGGAGCATTCGAGGTGATGAAGAGTGTACTGGCCACTGGTATCAGTCAGCAGTCTCTTCCCGTAGCTCCTCCCTCTATTGTACCTGTTGACATCTCTGCCACTTCTCTTGCTACAGGACCCAGAGATCCTCCGCCTCAGGTTTCCCCATTGGGAATTTCCCCCTCTTCCGAGGATTCTCCTGATGTTTCGGGAGATCCTCCTAGGAAGAGGACTTGTAAGAGGAAGCATGTAGACTCCCCTGAGTCTGTCACTTCGGATACTGACTTTGATGAGTCAGAGGGATCCCTAGATCCCCTCTGAGGATGTCTCCTTCTCAGACATCCTAGAACTTCTGAAACAGAGGGAAACTGGCCCACCAACAATCCCTCTGAGGATGAGTCAGTATACCTAGAGGCGTTTGGATCTCGGCCCTCCACCTCCTGGGTGTCTCCGCCTTTCGACCCCCTTATGCAGGTTATAGCTCGAAAGGCGTGGACAGCTCCTGACTCTGTAGAGCCAGTCCCTAGGAGGCCTTCTAAATTTATAACTGCCCCTAGTGACAAACAATTCCTTACCAAGGGTGTCCCGCTGATGCCATGGTGGTGGCTGCGGCCACCAAAAGGAACTTGCAGATCCTTCCGTGCCTGTCCATCCTCCTAACAAGGACTCTAGGACCATGGATAGGTACGCAAGCGGATGTTTTCCTCAGCGACCTTTGCTATGCTCGCTGAATTATCTTTGTCACTTCACCAGACTCCAGAGAGATATCCTGAAGGAGCTGGGAGAAGTAGTTCAGGATCCTACAGCTGCAGGGGCCCAAGAAAAGATTGCTTCGCAGCTAGGAACCCTCAATTCCATTGCTAACTCCTCCATGCGGCTAATATCTTATGCTGCTGATGGTGCGAGTAGAGCTGCAGGCACAGGTGTGGCTCTTAGACGCCAAGCCTGGATGCGGCTATGTGATTTTATGGATCCCTTTAAGGGCTCCTTCACAAATTCTCCCTTTGATGGGTCAGCTTTGTTTGGCCCTCAGGTGAAGGAAACCTTGACCAGGTGTGAGCAGGACGGCAAGACTCTTTCTGCTGTTGGAGTCCGTTTTTCCACCCCTTCTAGGCCTTATCCCAAAGGACAGAAGAGTGGGAAGATGTGGTTCCGTAAATCTCAAGGAGTCACGCCGGATTCATGTGGTCAGTTTACCCCTAGAGGCAGAGGGGGTAACAACAACAGACGCCGCTCTAGAGGCAGAGGGGTCCAAGAATCAGGGCAACAGGGAGTCTCTTCCTGAGAAGCCTTTTCAGCATCCCTGAGGTGTTGCCCGGCTGTCCCTCCTTGGAGGCAGTCGGGGGAAGATTATCACTGTACCCAGAAGCCTGGCATTCCCTCACTCAAGACAGATGGGTACAGTCGATCATATCCAAGGGTTACATAATTCCTTTCGAGGAAAGTCCCTTCCCCTCAAGTTCCCTTCCAGATGTACCACCCGGTCTAAGGGACATTGCAGAGTTAGAGATCGCAAAACTACTGCAAAAAAGAGCCATTCAGCCAGTTATAGACCATTCAGAGCCCGGAATCTACTCAAGGTTCTTTTGGTCCCCAAAAAGACGGGAGACTGGAGACCAATATTGGATCTCAGCAGACTCAACAAGTCTGTCAGGAAGACAAGATTCGAATGGTCACTCTTCAGTCAATTCTACCCTTCTTACAGAAGGACAACTGGATGTGCTCAATAGATCTTCAGGATGCGTACTATCACATCAAAATTCACAGACGCTCCAGGAGATTTCTCCGCTCGGCTGGGGTCCAGTCATTTCCAGTTCAGAGCCCTGCCCTTTGGTCTCACTACAGCCCCAGAGTGTTCACCAAATGCATGGCAGTGGTCACGGCTCACCTGAGACGCCAAGGATTCCAGGTGTTTCCAGATCTCGACGACTGGCTCCTGTCAGCCACCACCAGGCATCAGCTTATACAAGCCAGGGATTACACAATAGACCTTTGTTCTCATTTGGGCATCTCAGTCAACTACTTAAAAATCATCCTTATCGCCCTGCCAGTCTATTACCTTCATAGGCAAACTTAAACACTGTTCGGATGTCAGCTACCCTTACAGAACAAAGAGTTTCAGACATTCAGACTCATGTCAGGATCATTCTGGCCAGCAAGAAGGTACAGGCCAGAATGGTTCTAAAGGTGTTAGGTCTTATGGCTGCGGCCATCACTCTTCTTCCCTGGCTCGATTCTACATGCCTCCTTCAGTGGATGCTGTTCACACAGTGGTCATACCAGCAACTCCCAATGCGTCACCAGATTCTGGTGACACAAACATGCAAAGAACATCTTGCTTGGTGGATCACATCGTCTCAGGTTCACCAAGGCAGGTACTTTGTACCTCCCCCCGATAGCCACTGTCACCACGGATGCCTCCCTGATCGGGTGGGGGTCATTATCAGGGCAGGATGGTTCATGGACGTGGCAACCGCTCGAGTACCATCTGCACATAAATGTCCTGGAGATGAGAGCAGTGCTTTTAACGTTGCAAGCCCTCAACGACTTTCTTCCCGTAGGGACAATTGCAGTCCACACAGACAACATGTCTGTAGTTTGGTATATCAACAAACAGGGCGGAACCAAGTCCTACCCCTTGTGTCGAGAAGCTCAGACTATGGCAATGGGCGATCTCCTCTCATCGGTTTCTGGTAGCAACACATATCCCTGGGAAAACCAACATTATAGCGGACAGATTGAGCAGAGCTATTCTCATGCCTCACGAGTGGTCTCTCAACCAATCCATAGCGGAAGAGATTTTTCTGGAATGGGGTCGTCCATGTTGCGATCTTTTTGCTACTCCCCAAAACAGCAAATGTCCAGACTTCTTCAGCCTCTTCCTCTATCAGGCCATCCCCCCAGAGACGCTCTGACCCAGGATTGGCCCCAGGGACTTCTTTATGCCTTCCCTCCTTTTCCTCTGATCCCTCAGGTGATCCAGAAAGCTACCGTTTTGAGAGCCAAATTGATTCTCATTGCCCCTTACTGGCCTCGACAAGTTTGGTTCCGTTCCTCCATCATCACCTTTTGGTGCAGCCGTGGCATCTGGACCCAGTGCCAGATCTACTGATTCACCAATCCGGTCAGCTGCACCGGTCAATCCCTTCTCTCAACCTCACAGCATGGTTGCTCCACTTCCTTCCTTAGCCAGGCTTCCTTTGATCTCTAACCCAGTTAGAGATATCATAGTAGCTTCACTAAAATCCTCTACCAGGAGGATTTACACAAGCAAATGGAAACGTTTCTCTTATTGGGCTAAGGCCCAAAATATTGATCCTTTTACTGCCCCTGTTCAGGCAGTTCTGGACTTCTTAGCAGAGATTTTCCATGCAGGCTCCTCTTCTTCCACAGTCAGAGTTCAGTTGGCTGCTATTTCTAATTTTCATGTCGGGATAGCAGATCATAATATTATGTCCCATAGGCTCTGCAGGGCCTTTTGAAAGGAATTTTCCTACTAAAGCCTCCAATCAGGAATCCTCCTCCTCAGTGGGATTTAAATTTAGTGCTGACATCCTTGATTCTTCCCCTTCGAGCCAGCTGTTTCTTGTTCCCTGAAATATCTTTCTTGGAAAACTTTATTCCTAGTGGCTATTACATCTGCCAGGAGGGTGTCTGAACTTCATGCTCTTCGGTTCGACCCCTATTTGATTTTTCACAAAGACAGAGTATCTTTGAGAACTAATCCATCCTTTTTACCTAAGGTCGCTTGAAAAACAATCTGAATCAATCTATTGATCTCCTGTATTTTTTCCTAACTATTCAGATAGAGCTGAACAAAAGCTACATTATCTTGACGTCCACCGTCAGCTTAGATATTATTTGGACAGAACAAAAATTTAGAAAATCTGATCAACTTTTTGTTTCCTATGGATAATAAAAAGGCCTTCCTGTTTCTAAAGTGACTTTGTCCAGATGGCTTTCTTCGGTCATCACTGAAATTTATCGATCAGGGGAAAACAGCTGTGCTCAAAACCTAAAGCACATTCAACTAGGAGTTTAGCTACTTCTACAGCTTTTCAAGCTAGACTGCCTTTAGACACTATTTGTGCAGCGGCCACTTGGGCCACTCCTCACACTTTTGTTTCCCATTACAAATTGGACTTGGCCTCCAGGGACAGAGCCAGTTTTGGCTCTACAGTCCTCAAGAGTTTGTTCCATTGAGCCACCCAGGATAGAGGTGCTAGGACGCGTCCCATCAAGCAAGAATGAAGGCGAGATTGACAACTTAACATTAAGAAGTTATGTACCTACCATAACGCTCCATGTTAGTTGTCTTCTCGCCTTCTTTCTTGACCCTCCCTCCTTCCCCCTGGCCTGGACAGACCTTGTATAAGAAACTATAATACTAAAGACCATTCAGACCTGGTCCTTTTTCCATTTGTAAGTTTCTTCTTCCTTGGGAAGTATTGTTTATGCTTGGTGTTATTGCCCTTTTGTCAACAAACGAGATCTGGGTACTTCCTGCCTTGCATCATGGGATATGGGGCTGCCTCGAGCTGGTAAAAGGAGTTCTCGAGCTAAAGCAAGTGCCGAGTCGGAGCCGAGGGATCGGCTCCGAACCCATCAAGCAAGAAAGAAGGCGAGAGAAGACAACTAACATGGAACGTTATGGTAGGTACATAACTTCTTATTTTAGCAAATGTCTAAGTTCATAACCGCAATATTTAAAATCTGTCACTGATTTTGAGGCTTTGCACACTCTTATTTTTGGCTTTGTCTATAATTCTTGTGCCAAGAGGTTGATGGGTATGATGTATCTGCTGAGCAGCAATAATGACCGTATTAATTTTCTTTTGAAAATGCATCTATCTGATGTCAGTTTTCATTCTTCCTTAGTGTATGGGTTTGGATCTGATACTCTGATCCGACTCAGCAGTGGCTACCAACAAACTCTCAATCTCCTTCCCTATCCATAATGCACCATCTCTAAGATCCCTCAGATCTCATTTGCCGCTTTAGAGTTCAGATGTGGATGCCTTCACCTATTGAGTTTTCTGTAAAAGATAAGATATTTCTTCTTATTTTTTTCTAACTTTTAACAAATTACTATTTCTTCAGTTTATCAACTTTTCTCCTTTACTTCTAGGAAAAATCTCCTTCCCTTTACCTTTTTTGTCTTTTATTTCTCCATTATTGTGACAGTTTTTTTACAGCTTTATTCTTCCATTTTGGTGTCAGTATTTTATTACTATCAGTATTTCTTTTATATACAGTATTTCTTGTAGTTCTTTAAATTCCATTGCTACAACCTTGGTTTATATTGTTTAGGACTGCAATTTTTATCACAAATTTCTGCAGACAGGACGGAATAAGCTGATGTTAAAGGCTTTCTGTTATTTCTTTTTTCCGAAGCCATTGCTGGAGCTCACCCACCCCCCCATACAAAATGTAAAGACCTGCCAAAGGGTCTAATTTTTTGGCTTCTGTGGTTCCTACTTCTTCAGAACTGAAAAGAAAGAACAAAAACCGCATCCAAAGCTATGTCCGATCGACCACACAGTTCTTCAAAACTTGAACAAAAGAAGAAATAAATTAATATTGAAAGGTGTGCTGCTTACTTTTTTTTTTTTTCAGAACATTACTGGAGTTTGATATTCAAAAGGTCTAGGTATTCAAATTCTTTGGCTTCATCTTCATTATAAACCAAAAAAGGAGAGAGAGTGTGAGAGTTCAAGATCCAGCCACCTCAGATCCGACATCTCTAAGATCTCCTCAGCATCTTTAATCCTCCTCAGATCTGACTGGTTCGACTCCTTCCATTGTATCCTAAGTTTGTTCGGATCTGATAGACATAATTTTTATCTTCAGACAATAACTACACATCCAAGTTCCCTAATGCTCATTTTGGATCCTAAGTTCTCCTCGGGTCTGACAGGTCTGCTGTTACTTCTGCAATAGATCCTAAGCCTTTGGATCTGACAGACATAAGTCTTTTTACGAAAACATGGAATGATTTTAGATCCAAGCTCTCCAGATCCAAAGCATTTTCAGCCTCCTTCAGATCGTAATCTTTCTGATCCAACAGACAGCACTTTGACTCCAGAGAAACTAAGAAGTTTTTCGAACCCAAAGCCCCTAAGGTCCTCTTTATATACTTATTTCTCCTTGGATCTGACAGGTTTTGGTTTTTACTTCTACATCAGATCCTAAGACTTGGATCCAACAAACACAAGTCTTATTCCAGAGAATTTGAAAGATTTCAGAGCCAAGCTCTTCTGATCCAAAGCCTTTATAACCTCTTTCACATCCTAAGCATGTGGCTCCGACAAACGAATTTTTAATTCCAGATAAAAACTAGAAACACTTTGAATCTAAAGCCCCAGTGCTTCTTTGGGCCCTAAGTCCTCCTCTGATCTGATTGGTTTGCTGTTGCTTCTTCATTGGATCCAAAGTGTAAAAAGTATATGGAAGGGCTACTTGTTTTTGGTTATTAGTTCCTTTCCTTCCAATTTTTCTTTCACACTCAGTTTTTTTCAGGATGTGGATAAGATGAAGTGAAATTTTCTGTGGCTCAAATCCAGATGGAGATCTTACCAATTACACTCTCTTATGGATGTATGACTGCGTCTGCTAAGTCTAATTTGCCCCCTTTTCCTATGCAGCCAGTGATCCCCCCCGAGAGGTTCAGAATCTGATAAAAGAAAGGTACTCTCATTCACTCTTTAGATATACCTGACCATTTCTTTTTAAGTACCCTCGGATCAGAATGTGTCTGGAACACCAGATCTAAGAGTTTTTTAGTTCTGTCCCAACCTTTTACCTTCCTTCCTTGAAAGCTCCAGTGCTGAGTAATGGGGGGAAGTTACTCTGGTTACGTCACTTTTCTCTTGCATGCTGCCCAGGACCTATTTTTGGATCCTACCCATTTGTACTACCCACACAGCCGTTCAATCTTAAAGTACCATGTTAAGTTGTCAATCTCGCCTTCATTCTTGCTGGATGGATGGGTTCGGAGCCGATCCTCGGCTCCGACTCGGCACTTGCTTTAGCTTGAGAACTCCTTTTACCAGCTCGAGGCAACCCTATATCCCATGATGCAAGGCGGAACTACCTCAGATCTCGTTTGCCGCTTAGCGAAAGAGGTCTCCTTTGCCAGCTGAGGTAAGTAATTTTTTGTAAAAAAAAGCTTAGTTAGGGATTTATTTCCCCCTTGTTTCCACTTTCATACTGTGTAGTGTGTTTACAGCCCACCCTATTCCCTTATAGTTCAAAACTTTTAAATTCCTTTGGTAATTGTATAAAAGTTTAGTTAGGCCTAGACCCCATTGGTTAATCCCTACCTGTGTGTCTG
Organism: Protopterus annectens; assembly: GCF_019279795.1. Lineage (NCBI taxonomy): Eukaryota > Metazoa > Chordata > Ceratodontiformes > Protopteridae > Protopterus > Protopterus annectens. The sequence goes on from NC_056726.1 coordinate 1,843,992,285, forward strand.
TGTGTTAGGGGATTAATTGTGTGTGTTTGTTGGGGTGTGTGTGTGACTTCTTCCTTAGAAATATGTCAAAGGAAGGCAAGGTCTCAGGCTTCAAGAAGTGTGACTCGTGCTGTCAGAAAATGTCTCTGACAGACGGTCACACTTCTTGTGTTTACTGCCTGGGGCCTTTGCACCTGCAGGACTCCTGTGCTTTGTGTCACTCTTTAGCCAGAGAGTCCTGCAGGAACGGAGGAATAAGTTGATCCTCCGTGGCTTACTTAAGCCAGAAGGTTCTCCTCTAAAACAGGGTCTGGTAAGCCTTCTAAGCCACGAAGGTTCAGGCTACAGTATCCAAGCCTCCTCCGGTGGCTCCGGCTGCCGGAGCCGAGATCGCTCCGCTGGAACCGATCTATCTGCTTCAAAGTAGTGGGATCTGCACCGATTGGTTCCGACACCCGGTCTACTGTGGCCTTGTCGGCTCCGGCTGGTGCCGACACCTTATCCCGCATCGAGCCGAAACCTTCGGCTCCATCTGGAATCCAGGGACTTCGGCTCCGATGACTTCGTCCCAAAGAGATCTCGGTCCCCTTTGCAGAGTATCCACTCGGCCCGGGTCTCCTCTTTTGTCAGAGCGGAGCCATCGGAGCCGATCTTCGAGATCTTCCAGGCTGTCTGACCACGACTTAGAGAGGGTGGTAAGTCGCAGGCACTGGCCCAAATGCTCCATAGCCCGTCTCAGCAGACTTCGGCTATTGTTTCACTCCTTGAACTTCCTCCTCCGACTCCACACCAGAGTTCGGAGCCGGAGCTTCTCGGGACAGCGACTGTTTCGGCGCCGGAGCCGATACATCCTTCGCCCGCTGCCTCGGCTCCGATCTCCTCCTTGAGGCCTTCCTTGGAGGGATCCGGTCGTCGGGTTTCCCTTGTCAGCTCCGAGGGGGCTAGTGGCATCGGACCCTTGTCCGACCCGCTCTCCCTCTCGGGCTTCGCTTTGGTAAGCTCGGCACCGACATCGCCTCGAGCCTTCCCTCTCAGTGGAGCCGGAATTCCTGTATCCTCGGATCGGGATATTCCGTCTCCGGGAGGGAGCCTTTGAGGTGATGAGGAGTGTCCTGGCTACTGAGCCAGGTCAACGGTCCATCCCTCTAGCTCCCTCCTCGGTGCCTGTAGACACCTCTTGCCAGCCTCTTGCTCTCAGGCCCAGGGATCCATCGCCCCAGGTTTCCCCATTGGGAATTTCCTCCTCTTCTGAAGTTTCTCCTGATCCGGCAGGTGAACCCCTCGGAAGAGGACGTGTAAGAGGAAACACACAGACTCCCCGAGTCTACTACATCTGATACCGACTTAGATGAGTCGGAGGGTTCCCACGATCCCCTCTGAGGATGTCTCCTTTTAAGACATCCTTGAGCTCCTCAGAGGGGAATTGGCCATCCATTGATCCCTCCGAGGATGAGTCGGTATACCTGGAGGCTTTGGATCCCGACCCTCCACCTCCTGGGTGTCTCCGCCTTCGACCCACTTATGCAGGTAGTGGCTCGAAGGCGGGCGCTCCAGATTCTGTGAAACCTGTCCCCAGGAGACCATCCAAGTTTATTACGCCCCTACGGACAAACAGTTTCTTTCCAAGGCGTCTCTGTGGATGCTATGGTGGTGGCGGCCACTAAGAAGGAACTGGCGGATCCTTCAGTACCTGTCCATCCTCCTAACAAGGATTCTAGGACCATGGACAGGTATGGAAAGCGGATGTTTTCTTCAGCGACCTTTGCTATGCTCGCTGAACTACCTTTGTCACTTCACCAGGCTTCAAAGAGATATTCTCAAGGAACTGGGTGAAGTGGTCCCGGATCCTTCTGCTGCTGGGGCTCAAGAAAAGATTGCCTCACAGCTAGCAATCCTGAATTCCTTATCCAACTCCTCCATGCGGCTCATATCCTATGCGGCCGATGGAGCGAGCAGGGCCGCAGGCACAGGAGTTGCTCTTAGACGCCAAGCCTGGATGCGGCTTTGTAATTTTGGACCCCTTTAAGGCCCTTCACTAATACCCCTTTGATGGTTCGGCTTTGTTCGGACCTCAGGTGAAGGATACCTTGACCAGGTGTGAGCAGGACGGTAAAACTCTTTTTGCCATTGGAGTCCATTTTTCCACCCCTTCTAGACCATATCCCAAGGGTCAGAAGGGAGGGAAGATGTGGTTCCGCAAAGCCCAAGGAGCTACACCGGACACACATGGTCAGTTTACCCCCAGAGGCAGAGGGGTAACAATAGACGCTGCCCTAGAGGCAGGGGGGGTCCTCAGAACCAGGGCAACAGGGAGTCTCTTCCTGAGAAGCCCTTTCAGCATCCCTGAGGTGTTGCCCGACTGTCCACCCTTGGAGGCAATCGGGGGAAGGATTTCGCTGTACCCAATAGCCTGGCATTCCCTCTCACAAGATATGTGGGTACAGTCGATCATATCCGAGGGTTACAAAATCCCCTTCGAAAGGTATCCCATACCTCAACAATCCCTTCCAGACATCTCACCCGGTCAAAGGGATTTGGCAGAACAGGAGGTTTCAAAGCTCCTAGGAAAAAGAGCCGTCCAGAATGTGCCGGCAGACCAGGTAGGATCCGCGTCTACTGAGATTCTTTTTGGTCCCCAAAAGGACGGGAGATTGGAGACCAATATTAGACCTGAGCAGTCTAAACAGATTTGTCAAGAAGGCAAGATTCGGATGGTCACGCTTCAGTCCATTCTGCCCTTTCTGGGCAAGGACAACTGGATGTGCTCTATAGACCTTCAGGACGCGTACTATCACATAAAGATTCACAGGTGCTCCAGAAGGTTTCTCCGCTTTCGGCTAGAGACCAGTCATTACCAATTCAGAGCCCTGCCCTTTGGCCTCACTTCAGCCCCCAGAGTGTTTACCAAATGCATGGCAGTGGTCACAGCTCATCTGAGACGTCAAGGATTCCAGGTGTTTCCTTATTTGGACGACTGGCTCCTCTCCGCCACCACCAGGTGTCAGCTTCTTCAGACCAGAGACTGCACTCTGCAGCTTTGCAGGAGTTTGGGAATTTCAGTAAATTTCGAAAAATCTTCTCTGCTGCCTTGCCAATCTATCACCTTTATAGGCGCAGAATTAAACACCGTCAAAATGTTAGCCAGACTAACAGATCAAAGAATTCTGGACATCCAAAAATTCGTTTGGATTCTATTGCAGAGCAGCAAGGTCAAAGCCAGATTTATACTGAAGGTTCTAGGTCTTATGGCTGCGGCCATTGTTCTTCTACCACTGGCTCGCTTCCACATGCGTCTTCTGCAGTGGATGGTATTCACTCAGTGGTCGTACCACAGTCTCCCGATGAGGCACGAAATTTTAGTCACACAGTCGTGCAGAACTCATCTGAATTGGTGGATGTCTTCCCCTCTTCTTCATCAGGGCCGACCCTTTGTTCCCCCTCCTCCAGTTGCCACAGTCACTACGGATGCCTCTCTGATAGGGTGGGGGGGGGCATTATCAGGGCAGGATGGTCCACGGGACGTGGCAACCCATAGAATACCATCTGCACATAAATGTCCTGGAGATGAGAGCGGTGCTTTTAACGTTGCAGGCCCTCAACGACTTTCTTCCCACGGGGACTATTGCAGTACAAACGGACAACATGTCCGTGGTCTGGTACATCAACAAGCAGGGCGGGACCAGGTCCTATCCGTTGTGTCGAGAAGCTCTCAGACTTTGGCAATGGACAATCTCCTCTCATCGGTTTCTGATAGCAACGCACATCCCCGGCAGGTCCAACCTCTTGGCGGACAGGCTGAGCAGATCCATTCTGATGCCTCATGAGTGGTCTCTCAATCAATCTGTAGTGGATCAGATTTTTCTGAAGTGGGGCACCTTGTTGCGATCTTTTTGCTACTCCTCAAAACAACAAGTGCCCCGATTTTTTCACCTCTTTCCTTCCAGGCCAACCCCTGAGAGACTCTCTAACCCAGGATTGGCCCCGGGGACTTCTGTACGCTTTTCCTCCTTTTCCCTTGATTCCACAAGTCATTCAGAAAGCCACCGTTTTGAGGGCCAAGTTGATTCTCATTGCCCCTTATTGGCCTCGACAAATTTGGTTTCCGTCTCTGCATCGTCACCTTCTGGTGCAGCCCTGGTATCTGGATCCAGTTCCGGATCTCTTGATCCACTAGTCGGGTCAGCAGCACCGGGCCCTTCATTCTCTCAACCTCACTGCTTGGTTGCTCCACTTCCTTCCCTAGCCAGGCTACCGATGATCTCTGACTCAGTCAGAGACATCTTAGTGTCTTCTTTCAAGTCGTCCACTAGGACTGTTTATGCTAGCAAGTGGCGACGTTTTTCTATTTGGGCAAATTCCAGGAATATTGATCCCTTTACTGCTCCTGTACATTCTGTTTTAGATTTCCTGGCTGAGGTTTTTCATTCAGGATCCTCTTCATCTACAGTTAAAGTTCAACTGGCTGCTATTTCCAAGTATCATGTTGGCTTGCATGACAATAACATTATGTCTCATAGATTATGCAAGGCCTTTCTGAGAGGAGTTTTTCTCCTAAAGCCGCCTATAAAGCATCCTCCTCTGCAATGGGATCTAAACTTAATGTTGGCATCCTTGATGCTACCTCCTTGAACCGTCTGCTTCATGTTCTTTGAAGTTATTGACCTGGAAAACTATATTCTTACTGGCTGTCACTTCAGCAAGAAGGGTTTCAGATTCAAGCTCTCTGCATTCGTTCCCTTACTTGGTTTTTCATAAGGACAGGGTATCCTTGAGAACGAACCGTCCTTTCTCCGCAAAGTTGTGACTCAAACCAATATTAACCAATCTATAGATCTACCAGTCTTTTTCCCAAACTATTCCGACAGAGCTGAACAGAAGCTTCATTTTTGGATGTCCATCGTCAGCTCAGGTACTATTTGCATAGAACTAAACAATTCAGGAAATCGGACCAATTATTTGTCTCCTATGCAGAAAACAGGATAGGTCTTCCAGTTTCTAAAGTGACCTTATCCAGATGGTTGACTTCCACCATTTCCTATGTGTACTTTCTCAGAGGCAAGCAGCTATCTTCTAAACCAAAAGCACACTCAACCAGGAGTCTATCCACTTCTGCAGCCTTTCAGGATAGACTACCCATTGATACCATTTGTGCAGCAGCTACTTGGGCCACGCCATACCTTTGTCTCTCATTACAAGTTAGACTTGGCCTCCAGAGACAGGGCCAGTTTTGGTTCCACAGTTCTCAAGAGTCTGTTCCATTGAGCCACCCGGGATACAGGTGCTAGGGACGAGGTCCCATCCAGCAAGAATGAAGGCGAGATTGACAACTTAACATTTAGAAGTTATGTACCTACCATAACGTTCCATGTTAGTTGTCTTCTCGCCTTCTTTCTTAAGGCCCTCCCTCCTTCCCCCTGGCCTGGACAGATCTTGAAGAGTTCCTATCAGGTTGTTTTCCTCCTGAGCCTTCATATGAGGACTCTTATTATGAACTTGTTTTCCTAATTATGTTAGGTTAGTCCTTAGCAGGGTAGGTTAGCTACCAAACGAGATCTGAGGTAGTTCCGCCTTGCATCATGGGATATAGGGTTGCCTCGAGCTGGTAAAAGGAGTTCTCAAGCTAAAGCAAGTGCCGAGTCGGAGCCGAGGATCGGCTCCGAACCCATCCATCCAGCAAGAAAGAAGGCGAGAGAAGACAACTAACATGGAACGTTATGGTAGGTACATAACTTCTAATTTTAAAAGGCTACAAACAGATTTGATTAAAGGACTATCTAATTTGCTTTCTGGAACCAAAACTGCTGACGCTCATACTCTGTAGTCTTAGGCTACCCTAAAAATGATATCTCATTTGTCCATGAGGTTGATCTTGCATACTGCAGAAGGCGTCTCTAGGGCTGCAAGTTCAGGCATTTCCATCAGGAGATGTGCTTGGATGAGCTTTGATGATTTTCAGAAATAGGAGTATTATCTTTCAACCCATACACAAGTGCACAGATGAACAAAATTTCATTCCTTCAAGCCCAAAACATAAACACATAACAGTAAACGAGCCAACCAAAGGCACAGAAGCTTCAAATGCTGCATCTCTCACTCCAGCACCAGCAACATTCAAATCCCAGTCCGGACCCTCTGAAACCAATGAAGGCACAGAAGCTTCAACCACCCCATCTCCCACTCTAGCACTAGCAGCATTCAAGTCCTAGTCCGGACCCACCGACACCACAGACTGCACAACCGCTGTCTACTATAGATACAAATGGCCACAACCAGTCAAAAGATTTTTCCTTCCTTAATCTTCACCATCCATATAGTTGCCATCACCATCTTGCACTCTAACACCATCTGCAGTGTCCTAAATCTATTCCGGTTTGCTTAGATTCAACATAAACAAGTCCAATCCCCAAATCATTCCAGCAGACAAGGTTTTAGCTTCCACTTCTGCATCTAGCCTGAGTCGCGACTGAAGGCCCAACTTCAGTGCATTAGATTCCAAAGAAGCAAAACTTTGAGTACTCAACAAACATCATGGGCACCATGGCTGTAGACACCAGCACACTTGACCAGACAAAAACAGACCCAACCAATCAACAGAAACAAAACAAAGTAAAAGAAAACAAAAAGAAAATAAAAGTGCAAAATGGGAGCCTATGAGGCCGCTGACACATGAAGTGCCGCCATATTAAGACTTTTTAAGATTTTGTGCTGTCTTTCAAATCCTCTTTAGTCAGTGCTACCTTTGGCAGTTCTCTTTGGTTTGGCCCCACAGGTAAAGACCATATCTGCCATAGTCGCCCCTTTTTCTATCCCTTCAATGTTTTTCCCAGTAATCAATTAGGAGGTCTAGGTACAGTGGATATAAAAAGTTTACACATGCCTGTTAAAATGCCAGGTTTTCTCATAGAAAAAATGAGACCACAATAAATAATTTCAAAACTTTTCCCACCTTTAATGTGACCTATAACTTGTACAATTCAGTTGAAAAAATATGTTAGGGGAAAAATATAAAAAATAAAAATGTACAATAAGCTAGTTGCACAAGTGTGCACACCGTTAAACTAATACTTTGTTGAAGCACATTTTAATTTAATTACAACATTCAGTCTTCTTGGGTAACACACCTGCTGTCAATTAAGGAGACTCTGATTAACCCCAAATAAAGTTCAGCTGTCCTAGTAGGATTTTCCTGACAACAGTTGCCTGCTACAGCAAAAGTCATGGTTCGCAGAGAGTTTATAAAGCAGCAAACTGATGTCATTGTTGAGAGGTATCAGTCAGGAGAAGGGCATAAAAGAATTCCACACCATTGGATGTACCATGGGACACAGTGAAGACGGTCATCAAAAAGTGGAGAAAATATGGGACAACAGTGATGTTGCAAAGAACTGGACATCCCTCCAAAATTGACTAAGACAAGACAAAAACTGGTCAGGGAGGCTGCCAAGAGACCTACAGCAACACTGAAGGAGCTGCAGGAATTTCTGGCAAGTACTGGTTGTGTACTATGTGACAACAGTCTCCTGTATTCTGCATATGTCTGGGCTATGAGGTAGCGTTGCAAGACAGAAGCCTTTTCTTACACAGAAAAACATCCAGGCCCAGCTAAAATTTGCAAAACAATACATAGTCTTCCAAAAGTACGTGGGAAAATGGGTTCTGGTCTGATGAGACCAAGGTTGAACTTTTTGGCCAAAATTCCAAAAGGTACGTTTGGCGCAAAAACAACACTTTGCATCACCAAAAGAACACCATCCCCACTGTGAAGCATGGTGGTAGCAGTATCATGCTTTGGGGTTGCTTTTCTTCAGCTGGAACTGGGGCTTTAGTCAAGGTGGAAGGAATTATGAACAGTTCGATATACCAGTCACTTTTAGCCCAAAACCTTCAGGTGTCTGCTGGAAAGACGAAGAGGAATTTCACCTTTCAACACAACAATGACCCCAAGCATACATCAAAATCAACAAAAGAATGGCTTCACCAGAAGAAAATTAAAGTTTTGGAATGGCCCAGCCAGAGCCCAGACCTAAATCCAGTAGAAAATCTATGGTGTGACCTGAAAAGGGCTGTGCACAAGCGATGCCCTCGCAATCTGACAGCTTTGTAGCGCTTTTGGAAAGAAGAGTGGGCAAATATTGCCAAATCAAGATGTGCCATGCTGATAGACCCCTACCCAAGAAGACTGAATGCTGTAATTAAATCAAAAGGTGCTTCAACAAAGTATTAGTTTAAGGGTGTGCACACTTATGCAACCAGCTTATTGCAAGTTTTTTTATTTTTTATACTTTTCCCCTAACAGATTTGTTTTTCAATTGAATTGTACAGGTTATAGGTCACATTAATGGTGGGAAAAGTTTTCAAATGATTTATTGTGATCTCGTTTTTTATATAACAAAAACCTGGGATTTTAACAGGGGTGTGTAAACTTTTTATATCCACTGTGTGTGTTACAGGAAGTCTCAGGGTCCCTTACAGGACACACGCAAAGACAGTTCACCCCAAGGCACAGGAGGTGAGTGATAATAGCGGAAAACTGCTCAGTGGCAGAGGACTTCCATAGTTCCGAGCGTCTAGAGATACTTGTGTTAGACCATGCCAGCGCTCTTGAAAGTAGACCTCAGCGCTGCCTTCTGCAGAAAGTCTGGAGTGTTTTATCTCTTCACCAGGATGCATGGCTAATCATAACTAAGGATGCATGTTCCTCGTGTTTCACTGTTGCAGTCATCACATTTGGGTTATCTGCCTGCAGGTAGCCGTCAGCCGGCCTTAATACCAGAGTCTTGGATTCCTGAGTCAGATGCTGTCCCTTCTTCCATGACGTCAGGTTGTCGGGTATAAAACATGCAGCCAATGCCATTACATCAGTCTTTCTTGCTTCGTGGTGCCCGAAGCAGAAGCAGTTCGCAAGTGCCGGTCGGCCGACTCCTGCAATTTTTGTTTTCGAGTTTCAGAACCGAAGTCTTCAAAAAAGCTAAGTACCCCATTGGGGATCCTTTTTCTTGCTCTTAACTGATGTCAGTAAGTTAGCAATTGTATTTCCTGTGGAAAGCAAATACCTCATAAAGATTTTCATTTGTACTGCATTCCTTGCTTAGGCCCAGACCACGACGTCCCTCGTCGGTTTTGCGCCTTATTCAACCCCTGAACTATTCGTCATTGGGCTATGTTTGCAGCAAATTATTTTGGTACTCTGTATAACTATCCAGAAATGGCTTTGGTAAGCCATCCGACTACCGATATTCCGAAAAAACATAAGGATAACGACAGAGACAGACCGCATAGGTCCAAAACTGCCGACAGCGCTTCCGTTAAGCTAGTCGCCAGTCTGCCGGTACTCAGGCGCTTTCGCAGCTCCTGATACCCGCTACTTCAGATTCGCAGGCCTCTACTGAGACCTATTCGGAGTTCGGTATGCCGTGAGATGCTTCTTCAACTGTGGAACCTGTGGATGTCTCTATCTTGGATGGGTCTGGAGCCGCTGTGCAGGCACCGGCTTCTGAGGGAGTATTCGGGCCTACAGACTTGCATGTTAAACTGACGCCATCTTCTTCATCCAGGCCTAAAACTCGCAGAACGCCTAGAAAACCAATGTCCAAACCACATGGTCAGGCCCATATCCCTAAAAAACAAATGCTTAGAATGGCTGAAGACCTTATTACCTTAATTAGGGGAAGCCAGCCTTCCCCCTAAGAGACCTAGAACTGATTTTCCTTCTGATTCTTCTGATTAGGAATCTGATATTTCTGTTTCTTCTCATTACTAGGATTTGCCCTTATCTACCTATGAGGATTCTGATGCAGAGGATTCCATTCCCTCTGCTTCCCCTCCAGAAGATTGTTCTTTTGGTGAAACCTTGCATACTCTCAGGGAGCATTTCCGCTGGGAAAGCCAGGATTACTCTGACTCCAAAAACAGGCATAGGGAATTCTTACTCCTTCCTCAACACAGGCCTTTAGCTATCCCTCCTGTTCTGGACATTGTAGATGATGCTTTCCTGAAATCTAGCCTCCCCCAGACACCTTAACTCCAGCTCCCAATAAACCTGACAGGTATTACAGAGTACCTGACTCTCAAGTTCCTCTTCAAGAATCCTACTGCGGATCCAGAGACCATTTCATAAGGACCAAAGGGCATTAAGGCTACTGCTGCCAAAAGTGCTACCCCTTCTGATAGAGATTCTAGAGCCTTGGACAAGTGGGGTAAGAAGGTGCACACGTCTGCTACTTTGGCCATTAGGGCTTTAAATTGCCAGTTTCATATGTTAAAGTACCAGCAGCATATTATGGGACTACTTAAACAGAAAATGATGTTGATTCCTGACTGTGCTGAACACAAAGAATTACAGGATTTAATGCATTCTGCAGAACAAGTTGGGAAACATATTTTGCAATGTGGTTTTGACTCTTTAGAACCATCTTGCAGGGCTGCTGTCACTGGGTCTGTACTTTAGAAGGCATGCTTGGCTTAAGGAGCAAACTTGCCAGATCATGTTAAAGCTAAATTACTGGATGCTCCCTTAAACCTAGACTGTCAGTTTGGCAACAAAGCAGAAGTCCTCAAAAAGATGGAGGAAAAAGCTAAATCCATGCAAACTGTTAAAGAATTCCTGCAAGTACAACCTCCCAGGTTTAGTAGGCATTGGTCTTCAAAGAATTGGTCCTTTTCAGTCTCTTCCAAGCCCTCTCAGTCCAAACCCAGGAACAGCAGACCACCTAGGTTACAGTCTCAGGCTACGCACAGGCCTAAGCAGTGGGGGGCTCCCACTTCCAAAGCAGGGAGTAGTAAGGGACCCCATATGGAAAAATGGCACAATGACTTAACCTTAACTCTTCCAAGCCCTGCTCAGCTGCCTGCTCCCTTAGGAAGAAAGCTCGCTCTGCATGCAAAAAACTGGGAACTCCATTACCCAAGACAAATGGGTTTTGAATATAGTTTCCCAAGGATACAGATTCCACTTCCACACCCTACCAACCCCAAACAGTTGGCCAGACCTAACCCCAAGTCAGTGGGCAGAGGCCCAACACCACACCCTACCAACTCCAAATGGTTGGCCAGACCTAACCCCAAGTCAGTGGGCAGAGGCCCAACAGCAGGTTCTCTCTATTCTAAGTATCAGGGCTATTCAACCTGTCCCAGCAGAAGAAAGGGGACAAGGTTTTTATTTAAGACTTTTCCTGGTACCCAGAAAAGACAGTTCCTGGCGTCCTATCCTGGACCTTTCTATTCTAAACACCTTTTTGTTAATTCCAAAATTCAAAATGCTAACACTTCAACAGCTGCTTCCTATTCTAGGCAGAGATGCCTAGTTGGCAACCTTAGACTTAAAGGAAGCTTACCTGCACATTCCAGTAAGAAAATATTGCAGGAAATACCTACGCTTCAAGGCAAGCTCCATGCACTATCAGTTCTCTGCACTTCCATTTGGCTTACCTACTGCGCCCAAGGTATTCACAAAGTGTCTAGCTCCAGCCATTGCATTTTGCAAGCAGAGAAATATTTAAATGTACCCATACTTGGACGATTGTCTGATTCAGGCAGAAAGCTAGGACTTGCTTTTAAAACATCTGGCATTCATAAAGAAACGTCTAACCTCACTGGGGTACACCATAAATGAAAAAAAAATCTCACCTAGTACCCAGCCAACAGATTGTATTCCTGGGAGCATACTTGAGCACAACTTCCCAGATGGCATTCCTCACTCCAGAGAAACAAGTTTATTTGACAACCTACTTCAAACTACTGGCCACAAAGACCCAGCTATCTGCAAGCCTTGGGGTTCATGGCCTCTTGCATTCTACTAATTCCATATACAAGATTGCATATGAGGAAACTACAATGGTATCTAAAGAGCCTATAGTGTCAACATTCTCAGGACCTGGAATCAATGATTCCTATCATTCTTTGTATAAAGACAGAGTTCATTTGGTGGGCAGAGGCCTGCTACCACAACAAGGGGCTCCCTTTCACTCTACCCCTTGCCACCCTAACAACAGACGCATCAGACTATGCATGGGGGGCTCAAATGGCAGGGCAGTGCATTCAGGGAAAATGGAACCCGAGACAGATGCACCTGCATATCAATCAAAAAGAAATGTTAGCTGTACAGAATTCCCTGACAGCCTTCAAAGACAACATTCTTTCAGGGTAATTATTGGTAAAGACAGACAACACCACAGTTATGTGGTACATAAACAAGCAGGGGGGAACCCACTCGTACCCTCTCTGCAGACCAGCCATGGCTGTGTGGAACACAGCCTTGAGCTACCAAGTGCACCTACAGGCTCAATTCCTGCCAGGCAAGCTAAATTCTCTGGCAGATGACCTAAGCAGAAATCTCATGGACCCACATGAATGGAAACTGGAACCAAAAATATTCAACCTCTTGAGGAATAAATGTGAGACTCCAGAGATAGACCTGTTTGCCTCCTCTCAGAACTACCAAGTGGACAAATTCTGCACAAGGACTTCCCACAGTCAAGCTTGGAAAATGGATGCCCTGTCCTTTACCTGGGAAAGCCTCTCAGTTTATGCCTTTTCCTCTCTGCCTCTCCTCTCGAAGGTTTTGCTAAAGATCAAACAGGACAAGCCAAGGACAATACTGATTGCAACAGACTGGCCACGCCAACACTGGTGTGCCCTCTTGCGCAGTATGACACTGCTGGAACCATGGCACCTGCCTCAGACCCCTTCCCTGCTGTCCCAGCAGGCGGGCCAGATTCTGCACCCTCAGCTTCAAACCCTGAACCTTGCAGCCTGGCTAATTCCTTGAGCTTTCCAGTAGCATCCCTCAGTAAGCAGGTGCTAGATGTCATTCTGGAGGCAAGGAGGCCTAGTACTAGAAAATCCTTTGCTGAAAAGTGGAATAGATACTGTTCCTGGAGCCAGACTCCGAGGGTGGGCACAACAGTGCCCAGCTTACCTCATATACTTAGTACTTAACAGAAATGCTCCACAAGGGCATATCCTTTCGTCAGTTAAAATTCATGCCTCTGCCATTTCAGCACATTATAATACTGAACCACTCCTCTTCTTTTACCCCTGCTAAAGCAGTTCCTCAGAGGGGCCAAAAATTTAAGACACCCCCCCATGGGAGCCCCTACTCCAGCCTGGGACCTTAACTTTGTATTGGACAAGCTCACTCTCCCTCCTTTTGAGCCAGCTGCAACTGCAGAGTTGAAATCCCTTTCTTGGAAAACAGCTTGGGACCTTAACTTTGTACTGGACAAGCTCACTCTCCCTTCTTTTGAGCCAGCTGCAACTGCAGAGTTGAAATCCCTTTCTTGGAAAACAGCCTTCCTTCTAGCCATCACTTCATCAAGAAGAGTGTCTGAATTACAGGCCCTCATGGCATTGGAGCCCTTCATTATCTTCCATGCAGACAGGGTTTCCCTCAGGACCAATCCTTCCTTTATGCCCAAGGTGGTGTCTAGTGTGGCCCTTAATCAGTCCAGTCATTTGCCTACCTTTTTCCCCAATCCACAAAACAAAGGAGAACGAATACTGCACTCTTTGGACGTGCACAGACAACTTAGACTTTATTTGGACAAGACTAATCCTCTCAGAAAATCTGAACAGCTGCTAGTTGGCTTTGCTGCAGGGGCAGAGGGGAAAGCCATTTCAAAGCAAACCATTTCTAAATGGATAGTCCATTGCATTCATTTCTGCTGTAAGCACCATGGAAACCTACTCCACAGTGGATAAGATCACATTCCACCAGGGCAGCATCTACCTTTACAGCCTTTCTCACAGGTGTTCGTACCAGGGACATCCTAGAAGCTGCTACCTGGAGCTCTGTACATACCTTCACCAAGCATTACCACATGCCAGTTTTTTCAAAATCCAGAGCTGGTTTTGACACTGCAGTCTTGCAGGGCTTAATAGCTGACCCTAATACTCTCTAACTTCCTCCTCCCTTCCTTATCTTTGGGAATCAACCCAAATGTGATGACTGCAACAGTGAAACACGAAGAACATAGTACAGTTGTGTACACTTACCATAAATGTAGATGTTCGAGTGTATTCACTGTTGCAGTCCTGGCTAGCCTCCCTCCAGCCCCCTGACTTCTCTTGGCTCTACCTTTCCTTCTTCTTTGGTGTATTTAAGCTCTCTGGTGTATTTGATTTTTGATGGAGGGGTACCATAACATATAATTGCTTCCCATTGTGGGGGCATCTGACATCTGGGGCAAGAAAAACTGATGTAATGGCGTCGGCTGCATGTTTTATACCCCTGACAACCTGACATCATGGAAAAAGAGACAGCATCCGACACAGGAGTCCAAGACTCTGGTATTCAGGCCGGCTGAAGGCTACCTGCAGGCAGATAACCCAAATGCGATAACTGCAACAGTGAATACACTTGAATATCTACATTTATGGTAAGTGTACACAACTGTACTTTCCTTAGAGTCTTTTGCTGAGATTATATAATTTTTCCCTTTTTCCCTTGCATTTTGATTACTCAAGAAGCAGCTTAGTCGTCCAAAAGTTGCCTCTAAACCAATAGAATTTGTAACTGACTCAAGATTCTTCTAGTGTCTAAATAAAATAGAATACTGGTGATCGATTTTAAGTCTCTGTGTGGTGAACAGTTCTCTTCGGCACAGTAAGTCGTAATTAGTCTTGGATTAGTCCAGTTACCCCCTTCTGACCAGGACATCTGAATGAGACTGATTGACCTTCAGGATTAGTACTATCACATACAATGAATAGATGATCCAGGAAGTAGTTAAAATTTAGGCTTGGGAGCCAGTCATTACCAGTTCAGAGTCCAGCCATTTGGCTTAACCACAGCCCCAAGGGTGTTCGCAGTACTGGCATCTCACTTAATTTTTCAATGATCCCACACATTTCTATTTAGGGGCAACTGGCTCATTACCACTCTGACCTAGCTTTTATTGGCACAAGTTTGATATTAAGTGCAGTAGGCTTGTCCACAATTTGGGATATCTATCAATAACAACAAGCCACAATTCTAACTCACCTACATGTTAGTGTTTATAGGAGCAATTTTTCAACACAGTGTCTCTACCCCTTTACAGAGCACAAACAGCTCAGAAATTAATTGGTAGTACCAAAATATCAGCAGGATTAATTCTGCAAGTTCTGGGGTCAATGTCAATGACTATACTCCTACTTCCTTACCAAAAATAGATGCTATGAAGATGATGATAAATTCTCTCCTATGTCAATAAAGATAATCTTTGCCTAACCGAGTTATTAGGTTCATAGGTTCATACTAGCCTATCTGCCCTAGGGCATTTATAAGCCTAGCCAGAATGTGTTTGGCTTTCGCCACCCATTTTAAATTTATTTTGCTATGCCCTTTTTCGAGGTTAGTATACGTGCCTCTGTCTAACAGTGACACAGAAGTGATACCCGGGGTAAATCTACCATCTCCCATCCACTCATCAAGATTCCTCTTGAAGAGAGTCAATGAGGGACTCTGCCTAACCTGGACTGGGATTTTATTCCAGAGTGAAGGGAGCCTCTGGGTTATGAATCTGTCCCTCCAGCATGTCCTATTTATTTCAGTGCTGAGGTTCAAGTCTCGAGCGTAGCTCGATGGGATTTGGATTTTCTGAGGTGCAGCATGTCCATTAATTCCAGGTTGGACATGGCTTTATACGTCAGGCACAGATCGCCTCTGAACAGGCGGTATGCCACTGAGTAGAGCTGAAGTTTCTTTAACCGGGCAGCATATGGCATCTGTTTGAGCCCTTTGATCCTCTTGGTGAGGTACTTTTGGGGTCTTTCCAGTTGCTGCAGGTGTCTGATAAGGTACATCCCAAAAGGGGCATTGTACTCAATTATGGGCCTGATGAGGGATGGGTAAAGAGGCACGATGACCTCCCCTGATCTAGATGTGAATCCCTTCATGATTAGGTGGGCTATATAAAATGTTTTTCTAACCACGTTGGCCACGTGGTTATCAAATGAGAGATTGCTATCAACTTGGGTCCCCAGGTCCCTAATTACTTCTTCTGTACTTAATGGATTACCACCTATGTGGTAAATTGTGGGCACTTTGTTTTGCCAAAGGGGATGACTATACACTTTTGGCATTTAGCTTGAGGCCATGGCTCTGGCACCAGTTGTCTGTTTCTATGAGGCCCTTTTGGAGGATGCTTGTGTTGGCTGGAGAGTCGATTATGGCCCAGTTTGCAGTCATCTGAACTTAGTCAGCCACAGTCCTTCCGTGTTGGCCTGTACCTCCGAGAAATATATACCAAACAAGAGAGATCCCAGGACTGAGCCTTGTGGGACACCACTTGTAACTGGTTTGGAGTCTGACATGGCTCCAGCAATTCTAACCATGTGGGTTCTGTCCTTGAGCCAGTTTGCAATCCATCTAGTGACATAGGGGTTTATATTTAAGCTGGTGAGCTTATCTATAATGCCAGTGGGGTATTGTATTGAAGGCTTTGCGAGGTCCAGGTAGGCTGTGTGGACCACCTTCCCTCGTCAATGGCCTTGGTGACTGTTTCAAAGAAATCAACCAGGTTTAAGAGGCAGGATCTGCCCTTAGCAAAGCCGAACTGGGTAGGATCCAGTGTTTGTAGGTCCCCAATATCTTTATTTATGAGGTCCATGATGATCCTTTCCATAGCTTTGCAGACCAAGCTAGTCAGGCTTATGGGGCGATAGTTTCCAGGATCCATTGAGGCACCACCTTTATGGAGAGGGACCACTGTTGCTGTACACCACTCTTTGGGCACATATCCTGTAGTAAGGCTGAGATTGAACAGTAGTTTTATGTTTGGGTTTAGCTCTTCTTGGAGTTCATGTAGGGCGCAGCCCGGGACACCATCTGGTCCCATTGATGCTGTGTTTTTGCTTTGGAGAGGCGACTCTTACCTTAGCATCTGAGATGTCAGGGGCAGCACTCTGCTGGGATAGATATTTGCCCTTTTGGTGGGGGGGGGGGTTGCGCTGGACCTGGCAGCTAGGATGTTGGCAAGGTCTGTGGGTTCAGTATATTTGTTGTCATTTTGGACTAATTCTGAGCATATCTGGGAATTACCACCCATGTTCCTAACATAACTAAAGAAAGCCTTGTGATTATCCTTAGTGTCCTGTGCAATTTTTCTCTAAGCTGGCCTTAGACAATTTTATGTGTGCCCGTAGTTTTTTGCTAATACTGATCAGTGATGCCTTCCCTTTTTGGGATTTTGCTCTGTCATTTAGTAGCTTCCTCCTTCTATTGTATAGTTTGTTTATGGCTGGGGTCCACCAGACAGGACGTCTGCCTTTGGAGGATTGGGTCTTGGTTTTATTTGGGATCGCATGATCCATGCATTCCTGAAGGTGTTCATAGAATGCGTTTATAAAGGATTCTGCGGTCTGGGACGTATTTTCCAAAGGCCCGGGGGCTTTGAAGGATTCCACCTCAGTTTTGAGGAGTGTGAAATTTGCTTTAGAGAAGTTTTTCACTGTGGTTTTCTGGGCAGGGGGTGGGGTCGGGATGTGAATATCCAGTGATATTAGTTTATGGTCTGATCTTACCAGTGAGGGATACACTTCTGGTCTGGAGCATAGAGTCCCCATGTTGGTGATGATCAGGTCCAGTATGTTTTCCCCTCTTGTGGGAGTGGTAACAAGTTGTTCCATAGCATTTGAGTTTATAAATTCTAGGAACCTTTGGGCTAGGTGTTGGAGCTAGAGTAATGCTCCCAGACTATGTTTGGGTAGTTGAAGTCGCCCAATATAATGGTGTTTGGAGAGACCTTCATATTTTCCAGTGTTCTCAGGAAGGCCGAGTGGGGTTCCTGGGTTTGGGAGGGTGGTCTGTAGCAGGCTATAAACTGGAAGGCAGTTTTACCCACTGTTAGTTGCACATGGATAGTCTCTGATGCTTCGTGCTTTGCCACCAACCTGGAGGTGTGGGTATCTTTGATGAATATCGATACTCCCCTCCTTTTGTGGTTCGGTCCAAGTTTTGGGGCCGAAAAGCATGGTATGAGGTATAACCTGGTAGTGCTGGGGTGCTCTCGGGAGCCCTGAACCATGTTTCTGTTACTGCACAGATATCGATGTTCTCCATGCTAAGGAGAGTTTCGAGTGCATGCATCTTGAGGTTTAGACTTCTGGCGTTGAGTAGCATTACTCTTAGTTTCTTATCCCTTGTGATACCAATGGAGGTGGGTTTGTCTTTTGAGCCTTGCCTAAAAAGGCACTATGGGGGTAGCAAGAGCCTTTGCCAATATCCAAAAGCCCAGGGGTGACAGGTGCAAGCCGTCCCTAGCGAAGCATCGTGGCTTGTCGAGCATATCATCCCAAGCTGACAGGCATTGGATCCCCTTTGAATGACACCAGTACTTAAGCCAATTGTTGAAATTGATCATCTTGTCTTCATATTGTGGCATCATTCTTGGTGAGGGTAAGATGCTACTCAAGGTCAGGGTCATACCGGCCTGGGCTACATGCTCAGAGAGCTCCTTTATGTCTTTTCATGTAGTCCAGGGAGGTACGTCTCAGGTCATTCACACCAGCATGGACAATGACCGAGTCATATTTGTACTTGCCTTGGAGTGACCTGAGTGCTTGTGTTATGTGGCGGATCCTAGCACCCGACAGGCTGCTCACCGTGACCCTCTCCTTGTTCAGCCTGGTGAGCGGGACGTCAGTGTGCCTGATGATAGTCACCTATTACAAGTGTATCAGGTGTGTTGTTTAGTCTTAAGGGCTGTGACTGTTTGGCACACTGGCTTTGTGAGATATGTGTTGCACGTGTTTTGTTTTGGGGTAGCGGCTGCTTGGGTGTCTGCTTTGGAGGTCTCTGCTGCTTCGGCAGATCTTTATTTAGAGCCTCCGAGTATGTTTTTGTGTGATTAAGTGTTTGGTTTGCTGTCGTGGTAGGTCTATGTGAGACTGGAATTGTAGTGAGTGTGGTTTCCTTCTCCTCCTGACTGGTTATGCCAGTACTGAGTTGAGAGAGCTTAGCCTCCAGTTTGGCTATATGGTTGCATCTCTCACATGTGTTGGAATTTGTTGGGAGGAGGAGAGGGTTGTCTGTGTACATGAGGCAGTTGTAACATTGCCTCAAGATTCCTAGATTCACCAGCTGGACCGGAGAGGAGATTGACAACTGACCTTTGGGCATGCTAGAATAATATTGGGAATTCCTTAATAACTGAAAACCAGGGCCAGTGGGGAGTGAGGGTGTAGTGCTTTTAACTTTTAGTGCTGACTTATATAATTGCTTTAGTGAGCAAGTGCCAGGTAACTTAAGTGCAATGTGTTACAGGTAACTTAAATGCAAAAATGACAAACAGTAACTTTCTTTCAAGTGAAACAAGGAAATAAGTACAGTAAGCAATGCAGATATCACTAGTGATCCACAGAAGCACTGAGAAGCCGCGTATTAGGTGGAATTAGCGTTCCAGGGAAATAACAAGCAAACAAACAACAAGCATATAAACAAAGCTAGATTCAGCAGGCCTGGATCTAGTCTATGCTACAGCAAACAAGGTGTACCAATTTCAGTAAGATACAGTTCAAATATTCAGGCACTATAAACCTTTAACCAGAAATTCCCAGCTCAGAAGGGCAGAGTCCAGCCTGTTCTCCCACAAGAGTGCAGACCACAAACCTTCTTAATGTAAAATAACTGGCCTGAAGCCCAAGTGCTTAAACCAGAAATAATACACTTTAAGAATAACAGACACTGGGCTCTCAATCAGCAGTTCCCAACTTAGAAGGATGAAAGCTACCTGTCCTGCCACCACAGTGCATGCCACAAACCTTCCTAATGTAAAACAACTGGTCTGAAGCCCAAGTGCTTAATCCAAAAGACTTAGAATGATAGCTACACTTTAATCAAGTTACTACCAAGCAGTAATAAATACAATTGAATACTTTAGAGAATGCCTGGATTAGTGCTCAAGTTACACAAACAAAGCTAGATCCAGCAGGCCCGAATCCAGTCTATGCCACAGCAAACAAGGCGCACCAACTTCAGTAAGAAGCAGTTCGGATATGCATGCACTATAAGCCTTCAACAAGAAATTCCCAGTTCAGAAGGGCAGAGTCTAGCCTCTCCTCCCACAAGAGTGCAGACCACGAACCCTCTTAATGTAAAATAACTGGCCTGAAAGCCCAAGTGCTTAAACCAGAATTAATACACTTTTAGAATAACAGACACTGAGCCCTCAATCAGCAGTCCCAACCTAGAAAGATGTAAGCTACCTGTTCTGCCACTACAATGCAGACCACAAACCCTCTCAGTGCAAAACAACTGGTCCGAAGCCCAAGTGTTTAAACCAAAAGGCTTAGAATGAGTTACACCAAGCAGTAATAAATACAATTGAGTACTTTTAAGATGATGCAAAAGTAAAAAAAGTAGGTAAACACAAGTAAAGTAAAAGCAGATGAAATTTTTTTTTTTTTTTTTTTTTTCTGAACAAGTGCTGAGATCAAAGAAACAGATTTGAGTGCTGAAACTAGAAAACTGGCTAGTTATAAGAAAAAAAAAACTAAGCTAGAAGGCTTCCCTCCAGCAAAGAAGGGCTTGGGGGCTCAGAAGCCTACAAACAGTCTATACCACTTAACAGGAAAGGCAGGAAACAAGCTTAATTTTTTTTTTCTGTTTCCCAGATGCTCTCTTTATACATGTATCTTTCTGGGTGAATGCAGTCAAAACAACTGTGCTAGCCCATCATTTCTTGTTTCTTCACCCAGGGCCACAGTGACCATGGATGCTTCCCAGATTGGATGGAGTGGACAATTCCTGGGGAATACAGTCCAGGGCATTTGGTCCCCCTAGGAGGCCAACTTACTGAAGGTGTGGCAATGGGCAAATTTCTTCCAACCACTTTGTAATTGTAGCTTTTTTTTCCGAGGAAGTTCTAAGTAATAGCTGTCAACTTGAACAGGTCTATCTTACTTCCTCATGGCTTGTATCTCAGCAACAAAGTGACGGACAGTCTTTATTTATTTATTTGTTTGTTTGTTTGTTTATACATTCACTTATCATAGGGACAGTTTTGCGTTCTGTGCCCAGGAGTACAGGCGTAAGGTAAATGAAATTAATTGCATATTTAAATGGAAGAAACAGGTTATGCAAATTAAACATGTACAATAGCAAGGTGGAAGAATATAAAACATGAGAGGCACTCACATGCATCTTAATAAAGATTACTTCAGAATGCAGCCACGCTGAAGAACAAGCCATCCTCACTGTACCTTACTGACCTTGACTAAGATGGTTCCCCTTCCTTTGACTTTTTCTTTCCCCTGTACTCTCCTTTGATTTTAGATCTGTCCAGAGAACGTTTGTTTTACCTGACAGGCACGATTCATCCACATATCTCTAACCTAAACCTGACTGCATGTTTTTTCTCATATTGATAGCCAGGCAACCTATGTTTTTTTTCACCCACCCGTTCCGTTCTGTTACCTTCCCATAGCAACTCTAGACGAGGAATCTCTACAGAAATTTACGCAGAAGATTTTTCTTTATTGAGTAGAGCAGTATCAGGTAGAACATTCTGTGCTTGAATTTCTAGCCAGTTTATCGAATGTCTAACTTCTACTCACAACCTTTCTTGAATTTCTGTGTAGATTATCAGCTTTCTTCTCTGGTTCCTCTAAACTTTGCAAATCATTTTCATGGTTTTCTTTTACTTAGACCACCTTACAAGGATCCTATACCACCATGGGATATACAGTTGGTACGGCAAACATTGACACAGTCTTCTTTTTAAACTACAGCCAAATGTAATCTAAAATTCTTTACCTGGAACACTTTTCTTTTAGTTACATTTACTTGCATTGGATAATGTCAGAACTTCAAGTATTATAGTCTAAGTCCCCATCATGTTTTTCCACATTGATAGGGACAATACATACCAATGCTTCCTCCCTACTGAGTCCAGTGTCAGAATCTAGCATTAACCAATCAAATTAACCTGCCATTATTTTTTCCCAGATGTTTCAAATAAAGGAGACAATATACTGCCCTAACTAGATGTTTCTAGATAAGTGTTTCTACCTGCACAGAACTAACTTAGGAAGACAGATCAATTCTTGACTTCCTTGACGCATCACAAAATGGGCAAATTGGTCACAAATGGAACTATAACCAAGTGGTTGACAGATTATATATTTTGTGTCCACTAAATTGAATTTCCCCCTAGCAAATCAATACAGGCTCTTTCAACTACACCTATGACCACTTCTACTATATTCCAGTCTAGACTATGCATGGTGTCTAGTTATGGGACATCTACTTGGTCAAATTCTAATACCTTTATTATTCATTATGAATTGGAGCCAGTCTCGAGAGAAAGAGAGACCTTTGCCTCAACCGGACTCCGGAATATCCTTCATTAAAATCCACCCAGGAATTTAGGTAGCTGGGGACTCGGTCAATTTTCATTCTTCCTCAGTGTGTATAGGACAATCAGATAAAGAGGTTATGTACTTAACATAACGTTCCATCTGTATTGTCCATTTTCATTTTTCTTCGACCCCCCCCCCCTCCACCCCCACCTCCATTTATCATAAGTGAATTCTGGAGGAATGAAATTCTTGGGGTACCACATGTCCCATGTGTTGTAATTATGACAGTTCTTTATGGTCTTCATGTCAAGCAGAAGATCTGAGGGATGTTAGGGGTGGTGCATTATAAGCAGGGAAGGAACTCAAGAGTCTGTTGGTGGCCATAAGCTAGAATAATGGCTGAGCTGGATCCGAACCCATATGCTGAGGAAGAATGAAAGTGGACAACTCAGATTGAATATTATGGTAAGTACTTAAGTAGCAGTTCCTGGTTGTCTTTGATTCTGGAGGTAAGATGTTATGTTGGCCTGCCATGCAGCAAGAGGTTTTGAGCAGTCCTGCTCCTTGGAGTTAGTGGGATTTATGAATCGGACAACTCTGTACACTCTTCTATGGTGCTCAAAGCCCTGTGCAGTAGAGTCCAAACCTCAGTAAAATTGTATTCATTATATTTTATAATCTTCAGTTTGCTGTATTTACAGTATACTGAGCAACTGAGGAGTTATTTTGTAATGTCATAGAGATTCTCCTCACCTGTTAATGATAAAAATATGGGGAGAAAGAGTTTGTAGTGAATAAGCATGTTTTCTATCATCTGGCACACATGAAGTTAGACAGAATGCCACATAGTCACTCATTCATTCAGTCTGACTGTAAATCATTTAATAACTAAATGCAGTCAGTCAAGTAAAATGGAACAGGATAATATTCCTAGCAGTGTATAGTCCTTGGCATTCAGTGAAACAGCACATATACAACATTGTATTCAACAGTTGATTACCACGGGAAACACATTTAAGACGAAGGCTAGGAAAATGTAAATTACCTCAATCTCACAAACACACGCACACATATTCTGATATGGCTGTGCATTTGTGATTGAGTGCATATTTCTTGCACACTGAATGGATTATTGCTAGAAAGTTAGTTTCTGGAATAATGTAGGCATTTTTGAAGATGAATGTATGATGGTAAAGAAAATGAGATGAAGATGCAGTAAAGATGATGATGAGTTGGAGTATTTTAAGATTATATAATGATGATGATGAAGATGATACATTGATGACAATGAAAAGGATGGAAGTGATGAAAATAAGATGATGCAATAAATATTTGAAGTGTAATGACTGATGAGGAAGATAAAAACAATAAAGATGAAGCTGTTGATACTAATGAAAATGGTTGTGAAACTGGCAGTGAAGCTGATGAAGACTATGATGTGGTGAAGAAGAGGATGATGATGTTATGATGTGGTGAAGAAGAGGATGATAATGATGTAATTATTGCACAGTGAAGATGGAGATAGCAACAATTATGATGATATGGTAATTATGATGCAGATGATGAAAATAAGAGCTGATCCATTCCATGCATAATACATGAGTTTTCATGTACTCTTCATCTTTATTGCATTTTTAGTGTGTTTTATGTTCATTGCATCTTCACCTTCATCACATCTTTAGGTTATTAGTTTCATTATCTCCTTTTGAAATCACATGTTTATCATCTTCACCACAGCTTTATCTCCATTTTCATCTTCACCTCCAGTGTCATTGTCTTCATCGTATTAATGTAATTTTCATCTTTATCTTTATGGTCTTTGTCACATCATCTTTATCGTAGTTTTTATCACAGCCATCTTTTTTCATTTCTTCAGCTTTATCATTACCATCATTGTTATCTTCATTGCAGTAGCAGCCTAGTTGGTATCTTCATTATTTTCATCATCCCCAATATATCTTTCCTTAGTTTATCTTTGTCTTCATTATCAGTCCTAATCCTCATCATTACCATCATCTCCACTGCATCCTAATCATCATTAGCATCCTTTTTGTCACATCCTCATCTTCACAAATGCACAGATTATTCCAAAAGATTTTATTCCACCCCTAATTCATTAATCATATAACTCATACAAATGTCATTTACTATTGGGCCATCAGTGAGATAAATCCATATCCTTAGATACTCAGGTTTCTGCTCTGAGCACAGAACTCCTTAGCAGATGTGTTTGTTTCTTCAGGCAGATGGATCCCTCACAGCAGTGGGAAATTGATCCTCATGGTATTTCAGAAGCAGGATATGGATCTCAGTGGAACTCCAGACATTGACAGTGTCATTTTGACTAAACCATCAGCTGCCAAAGTTTTCCCAAGTGCCAGTTCACCCCAGCTTTTTAGTAAATGCTCAAAACCATCATGTGCCAAAGTTTTGCTCTTTCTTTTCTTTCATCTGCCTCTCTCTGCCTGTATGCCTCTCTGCCTCAAGCTCAATTTTACCAAGCATCTTCCACTCAACAGCATTGGCTCCCATTTTTAACCTCACCCCATTATCAGAGAAGTATAGTAAACTGAATTCAACATGGCTGGAAGCCTTAAGGACAGCCACCTGTTGTGGCCTCTTGACAGCCATTTGCTCAATGTCAAGCATCAATTTCCCTTTTGAACCAACAGCCTGCTCTCTTCACCTAACAGCCTGGCATATTCTGTTTTGAACCATGTCTGAGTTTTTGTTATTCATTAGCTTTTAGGCCTAGTACAAGAAGAACTAGTAAGACAAAATGCAAGAGATTAAATGTTGAAAATTTTAATTTGATTTTGAAAGAGATTTTTCTTTTTGAGTTGTTAAAGATTTTTGTATTTTCTGAGTCTAATTAAAGGTTTGTCTTTCTCTATTAAAGTTCATGCTGCTTGTCTTTTTCTACTATTGATTTGATTGACTCCCACCATTGTTTTCTCAACCTTTGTTCAAGCAATTTCTTAGTTTTTCTTGGAGCAAGAAATATAAGGCCCTCAGACCCAAGCTTGCTTATCTAATTTTCTCTCTCCCCTTTTCACTTACAACCTAACCTTGAGAGCTACTTCTTGTCATGAAACATTTGTTTTTGAAGACTGCTTTTTCTGCTTTATTACCCATGCAAGAAGTGGCTTTGAATTGCACATTACCTCTTGATTAAGGGTTTCTGAATTTTCCTTAAGGAGCATGTATTTCCTTCCTTCATTTCTACTAATCCTTCCTTTATGCTTTCTAGTGTTTTCTTATAAGGTGGTTTCTAGTTGTTTACTTTTTGCCCATTTGCCAAATTTTTTCAAATCCCATTTTAATGTACACATTTGTTTCGAGGCAGTCATGCTATTATGTTATTTGGACTAAAGCAAACAGGCAGAAAGTTTCAGGCAGTTTTTGTTTTTGTTTTTTTTGCTTTGTGTGTCAAAACAAACAAAACAAAAACAAACTAAGCTTTGCTGGCTGGGGTTTTCTGTTTCTGTCCAACATTTCACAGCTGGGAGGAGATTCCAGCTGGGATTAGCCTCATTCCACTAGGGCTACTGCCAGGGCTAGTTTTTTTTGGGGGGCAAGGGAGGATATTTCTTTGGAGGGGCCTCCACTTGGAGTTCAGGCACTATTCTGCACATCACCCGCCACTTACTTTACTCTAAAATCCAGGGCTGGTTTTTTGCTGCAGTTTTTGGCAGGGCATTTTGGCAGCTCCCCTTTGTACTTGTTACCTCCTCCTCCTACCTGCTTTGGGATTCTACCAGGCAGTAAGATCTGAGCAATGATGAGATGAGAACATAGTACAGGAACATAGTACAGTTAAATGTAGATGTTTTCAAGCTGCCACATTGCTGCAGTCAATGCTACCCTCCCTCCCTTCCCCTGTAGTTAGAGGTGGTTGGGTGGGTTGTGGGTTATATTATATTATATTATATATATATATATAATAGAGTGCAAGGTTGGTTTGGTTGGTTGTTTGCTGTCTTTTGGTTTTTTTTTATTTTTAGTTCATTCGACATCTCTCAAGTAAAAGAAAAAGCGAGACGAGGGTCATGCTGCGATGAAACACCCTGTGATTTGAGTCAGTCAAATGTTGACCCGGTCAGCCAGCCAATATCTTTGATTCGGCGACCGAGGAGGCGCGGACTACCAAGTGTAAGGACTGCAGCAATGTGGATCTTCGAACATCTACATTTATGGTAGGTACAAAACTGTACTTTTTCCCTCGAAGGAAGGGCTATAGATATAAACATCCCACAATCTCTTCTGGAATACTTCTGCCCACACAGAACAATGGATAATAGGGAATTGTGGGAAACCAGCTGTTCTAATAGCAGAGGCCATCACAGATAGGGTGGTAAGGGGAAGTGGAACCTCCTGGTTGGGAGATCAAGTGGACCTGAAGCCAGCAGCATCTTGCAGGCTGTCATGCATACTACGGCTTTTCCTAAGCCCTTGCTTTAACTTACCTTGCTGACTTCACTTTGGGAAGCTAAGTCAGACAATGAGGAGTGGCTGATGAAGAGTTCACCCTGCATCATAGTTGATCACATGTCCTCTTTGTTTTCCCCACATGCCTAACTCATTGATCGTTCCAAGTTCTGGCCTCTAATAGGGCTTAAAGAGCCATCCACTTACACCAGCACAGTTGCCCACCCCCCTTCCGGATAGTCATGTCCTTTCTTCCACTCACCTCTATCGGACATTTGAGCCACTAATCAAACTTTGCATATCTGGGCCATAGTAAAGAACGTCATGTCTGTGTGCATTTAGGTTACCATATACTAACCACAACAGTTGATGATAAAATTGGCTCATTGCTGCAGGATAGGTTCTTTCCATTCTGTTCTCTGGTCCCTTTATGCTATGAGTCCGGTGGTCTTTGCATACAGTTACTTCTGTATGAATTACAAGCTTTTGAGATTACACGTTTGATCTTATTACAAAGGTTAAACCAACTGTGCTTTGCATGGTTTCTCATTTACCATCCTTACTTCTTAACTTTTAGCTTTTTGAATGATGTCAGTGAATGCCATTTCTGTTTCTTTGCATAGGCTTGGCTTGGGCTTTTAGGTCTTTTTTTTTTAGCATTCTCCATTAACATTTTAGTATAACAACTTTCTGTGGTCAAAAAAATACTGGGTAAGGTATGAGGTGCAGTGTCTCTTCCAACAGGTTTACATCTATGATTATGTTCAAGATTACATCCATATAGTCTTAAGAGATTCTGACTGCTAATATAAACGAGATGGGGACTGACATCTGACTATGATAATACCTATGTGTTGTGTAATTAAAACTACAATGTTTCTGCTATTTGAGCATGTAGAACAGTGCACTCATACAGCTACAGTTTATTCACTGATGACTCATTTAACATATATGCAGATGTCCATTTAATTACTGGCAGTTGGATTCATAGGCATCTTCCACACTGTGAACTGGAAGTAGTGAGAAGAGCCCTTCAGACACAGCACTAACACATGCTTGATTCATTAACAAACTGCTCTTCTGCCAATACATACTGAGTATGCCACAGAATGAGCCATTCTTTTAAATGGCTGACTGAGAAAGACAGCATTTGGGGAAAGAGAAAGACAGCATTTGGGGAAAGAGAATGAGACCTCATGGGTTCATGGTAGGGCACTGACTATGATGGAATTTTGTGCTCTTTAAACAGTGAGACAGTGCTGTGTGTTTTTGAGGGAAAGTAAAATAATGCAGTGTTTACACAGCAAACCAGACTCTGCTCTGCAGTTAAATAGTGTGGTCAATGTGGGAAGTGAGGGAGAGTAGGGAGTTGGAAACCGTGAAGTAAAGATGTGCAAGACAGGAGGCTGTATGCCCTGCACTGACATAGCATATTTGGTAGTGGGTGGGGCTTAAATCTATAGTTTCACAGCACATTGGTTATCCTATATGTCCAGGACATGCCATAGGACAGTTATTTACTATTTGGTAGTTTGGTAGATATGCTGGTCCAAATATCCTTTTCAGCTGTAACCTGAAAGTACAGAAACAATACTTAAGAACAAATGCAGAACCATATGTTTTTTTAAAGGGTCTTGGAACAAACATACACTTATTGCAGATCCTTATGTACAAAAAAAATTGCAGAAATAAAGTTAATAGTAAAACCAAAGCTGTTTACAGTATTTATATGTGCATAAAGTCTGTTTTGAATTTAAGCATTTCAGGAAATAAGCAGGAAAATATTTAAGATAACAAATGGAGGAAGACTGTCATGCTGGAGTAGCATTCTGTTAGAACTCAGCATTTCATGGCGACTGTCTTGCTGGAGGTAGCATGCTGTTTGATAGCAAATGGTGTGGCTAAACATTGTCCCTAACACGTTTCCTTGTGCAAGTGTTTAGAAAAAGCCTTGGAGCTTAATTCAGGTTGGAGTCTTCCATATTGCTGAGCGTTTTCGGGAAAAGTCACATTCTCCAGTAGCTGTTATTTTATATGGACGTCTGTTTAGTGTGCGAGTCTTCTCCTGGGTATTTCTTAGGGAGAAACCTGGTCTTGGATGGGTAGTTTACATCTCAAAGGTATGCAGCAGCCACTGTTTAGTATGTTGAGAATTACAGTACCTATGAGATAAGTTGATCTTTCAGTGACTTAGATGTTGTGGGAAGTTACAATGGTGAGAGCTGCTTAATCTGCAAATTTTATTTTCTGTGATCTGAACTCTTTGGGAATTTTGCATTTAGTAAAAGGTAATCAAAGTCCATATTCTACTTTAGGGAGAAGAACATTTTTGGCTAGGAAAAGCAGGCTGAAGGGAACAGTAAATGAGAGCTTCTATAGCAGAGTATAGGTTGAGCTAGTCCTATGTTAATTATTTTATTAAATGTGAGTTGAAAAAGTTAGAGAATTATCAAGATTAAATCCTGGGTATTTGTATTCAGAAAGAAGGGGGATGATTCTGCTGTAGTTATCAGTGATGTTAAGAGGTACATGAGGGAGTTTTTGAGGGGGTGGTGTACATAACATAAGGTTAGTTTTATTGCCATTACTGAGAAGGTGATTGCAATCAGCCCAGTTGCATAGCTTGGAGAAAGACTGTTGTAGTTTGTTCTAGAGATCAGTGGGGTATTTTCTGGCTTGGAATAGACAGACGGCATCTGGATACTGTATGACATCAAGGGATGGGAGTTGTATAAGATTATTAATATATAATGAAAACGGAATGGGGCCCATAATTGAACCTTATGATACTCTTGTGTTTAGGGTACTAAGTGACCTGGACTTTAATATTCTTTTCTCAAGGCAGTTTTGGAACCACTTGATTAGTGTTGCTGCCAAAATTGCATGTATAGTTTCACAAGAAGAATATCGTGGCTAACAGTTTTGAATGCCCTGATTGTATCTACAGATATCACAGCATGACCAGGCCATCATTAATGTTACAAAATAACAGAGTCAGATGCAGGGAGTAAGACAGTGGTGGTACTTAAGGAATGAGATAACGGCAGCGTAATTCAGAAAGTTTATGAACTGTGTTTGACTCATTAGCCATCTCTGATTAACGCTCTTCATCTGCCTGTCACTTAGGCTTTATCAGTTTTAAGCAGTTTTGTGATATTAAAAGCCTCTATTTGGCTGTATTAGTATCTTTGCCACCCACCACTTCATGTTTCTGAATCTGTATAGCTGCTTTACTATCAACACAATGCAACCTCTTATTTATAGGTGATACAGTTATATCATGTTATGTTTTCTTTGCAGTGTGTGTGTGTGTGTGTGTGTGTGTGTAGGTATGCATTTGTCTGTACAACATATGTATTTGTGTATGTATGTGCAGTATGTGGATGCATATATCTATATGTGTGTGCATGTTTATGCACATTTATATGCATGTTTGTGAGCCTTTATGTATTAGAGGGTTGAATTTGGGTTTCAAAAATGTGCTTCTTTAGCAGTGTATAGTGGCCTCCATCCTGTTAGTTTACCTCTGTAACTGTGCTGCAATGTATTTTCAGAACAGGCTTGGCAAAAATGGACCTCTAAACTCCAACTTCCCTTCAGTTACTAAGTATATAGCAGAGTCTGGCAAACAGTAGAGAGCTGTCTGAGTTTCATTGTTTAGCAGTAATCATTAATGGATGTGGATATCACAGGATTTACCCATGGTTGGTTTGGAAGCCCTTTTAATCAAACAAAGCGATCTGTGGGTAAATCCTGTTATACCCATGCCCAGGAGTGCATTATTGCTATTATACAAAGGCATTATTTAAGAAAGAAAGTGCTTACCTTTCTTAAAATAATGCCTTTGTATAACGACATTCAGTATTCTTCACTTTTACTGATGTACTGTGCTGGTGTATGGGGCATACTTCCCAACACGTGCACAGTACATCAGTGCAGTGGATGGCAGTCATAGAAGAAGAGAGCACTCCTGTAGCAGTTTTCCTCTTTCTCTCTCGGTCTTGCACTTTTGTTGTTTATTTTTTTTTGTGAAACTTTGTCTGGTGTTACCACAGTCATGTGTGATTTGGTAGAAAGTTTAATAGTTTACAAGGACAGGAAAACATATGAGGAAAATGGACATTCTGGGCATTGAGAGGCTAGAGCATTATGATCATAATTATTAGCAACCTTTTAACTGTCTAGACTTTTGCAGAATGTCTTTATTTTTTTTTCACATTTTGCTCGGTCTCTTATAAAATATTAAGATAATTTTTTCTTCCTCCTTTAAAGAATAAACTAACTGACAGTCCAGCTGCTCAATAATCGTTTAGTAGCCAAACTTTTTCCTTCTGTTAGGATATACTCCATTTATAATTGGCATGCTGATTGGGCTGTCCAATCAGCATATATGTTTGGAAAACTAATTAGCCTTTATTGTATAATTGCTGTTATTTGTACTGTGTAGCTCACTTACTGAGACCCTCCACCTTTTGCTTGTATCGTTGTCTACTGCTTCTGAAGGTCTTTTGTACTTGCAGTGCAGTGTCTTACCCTGTGATTCAGTAAACTCCTTGTAGGTTTTGCACAAAACTTGCATACGAGTTTGTATGTGTGCATGGTGAGCAGCAGTGCTAATTACATATTCATGCCACCCATTGTGTTTAAACGTAAATAAGCATGGTTTTGTGGTTGGGAACAGTGTTGCCAGCCAGGAAACCATGTAAAGCAACACAGATAGCAAACATGTTTACATCAGAGCACAGTCAGTTTGCAGGTTTGAGCGGAATGCCATAATGATCACCAGTGCTTAACATATAGTTATGTATATGGTCCAAACACAGTACAGGACAGTGTATACACTACAGAGTATTGTGAAATCCCATTCTTGGCATTCTGTACCAAAATTGTGTAAATGATCTGTAAGTGTACATGGACTACCGTGTA
Source organism: Protopterus annectens (assembly GCF_019279795.1). NCBI lineage: Eukaryota > Metazoa > Chordata > Ceratodontiformes > Protopteridae > Protopterus > Protopterus annectens. The sequence continues at coordinate 1,844,023,896 of NC_056726.1, forward strand.
CAATAAACACTCAGGGGAAGTGTGTGTATTGAATAGGGACACACAGATGAAGTGTAGGAATGAATAAAGGGAAAGGACAGGTGAAGCAACCTAATGTACAGCAGACGAGGGCATGTCAGTGGAAGACGGTTGTAGCAACAACACCAATATGGTACACTATGGACTGCAGAGTGAAAATGTGTATTAAGTGATTATCATACAAGGTGACATAACAATGGGGAAGATGTCTGTGAGATCACTTCTTTACAAGAACAATGCAGAAGACGTTGATGTTCTTCGTGTTTCACTGTTGCAGTCATTACATTTGGGTAATCTGCTGGCAGGTTGCCCTCAGTCGGCCTGAATTCCAAAGTCTTGGGTCCTGCGTTGGTTGCTGTCTTCTCTTCCATGACGTCAGGTTGTCAGGGGTATAAAACATGCAGCTGACGCCATATTCGTCTTTCTTGCCGCGCAGTGCCCAAAGCAGAAGCATTTTGCAAGTGCCGGTGGGCCGACTACTGAAATATTCCAGTTTGTTTTTCAGAAAAGAAGTCTTCACTAAAGCGAAGTACCCCGTTGGGGAAACTTTTTTCTTGCTTTTTACCGATGTCAGAAAAAGTTAATAATTGTATTACTTGTGGGAAGCAAATACCTCATAAGGATTTCCATTTATACTGTATTCCTTGCCTAGGCCCTGATCACAACATGCCTGGCTGTCGGTTTTGTGCTAGATTTAACCAATGCACTATTAAGCGTCTGTATATTTTTGCATCAAAGTATTTTGGAAACAGATTTAACTACCCAGAAATGTCGTCTGATAGCAATCCGACTACCGGAGTATATAAAAACGCAAACAAAAGGACAGAGAAAGGCAGTCAAGATCCAAAACCGACGACAAAGCTTCTCCTAAGCCAGTCGCTGGTTCGCCGGTACTCAGTGAGGTGCTTTTGTAGCCCCTGATACCCGCTACCTTCGAGTCGCAGGCCTCTACTGACACCCATGTGGAGTCCGGCATGCCCCAAGATACTCACGGTATTGGACTGATGGATGTATCTCGCTCAGATGGGTCCAGAGCCGCTGAGCAGGCACCGGCTTCTGAGGGTGTATTCAGACCTCAACATTTATATATCAAACAGACAGCTGCAGAACCAAAGACAAAAGCAACTTCTAAAACTAAAAAACTGATGCATGAGCCACGTACACAGGCCTCTATGCCTAAAAAACAGATGATCAAAATGGCTGAAGACCTTATTGCCTTGATCAGGGGTACCCATCCCCCTTCAGATAAGAGGCCTAGGCAAGACACTGATTATGAATCTTCAGATCAGGTTTCCATTTCTTCTGAATCCTCTTCAGATCAGGAATTATCTATACCTCCCTATGAGGATTCAGATGCTGAGGAGTCTATTCCATCTGCATCTCCTCCTGAGGATTATTCATTTGGAGAAACCTTGCATACTTTGAGGGAGCATTTTCACTGGGAGAGTTAAGACTTCTCAGAATCAAAAAAGAGGCTCAGGGATTTCCTTCTTCTCCCTCAGCACAAGCCTTTAGCCATTCCCCCTGTTTTAGACATTGTGGATGATGTGCTTTCGGAGTCAAGCTTGACCCCTGACTCCTTAACTCCGGCTCCCAATAAGCCGGACAGATATTAGAGGGTCCCTGACTCACATAAATTTTTATTTAGAAACTGTGCTGCTGATCCTGAAATTATTTCACAGGACCCAAAGGGAGTTAAGGCCTCAAAAGCAAAAAATTCTACCCCCTCTGACAGAGATTCAAGGGCACTGGACAGATGGTGAAAAAAGGTTTATACATATGCAACCTTGGCAATCAGGGCCTTTAACTGTCAATTTTATATACTTAAATACCAACAACATAGGTTCATAGATTCATAGAGGAACAAAATTTGCCTGATCATGTTAAAGCTAAATTACTACATGCACCTTTGCAGCATGATTCTCTGTTTGGTATTAAGGCAGAAGAGGTTTTAAAGAAAATGGAAGACAAAGCTAAGTCTATGCAAACTGTTAAAGACTTCTTACAAGTGTAGCCACCAAGATTCAGTAAACACTGGCTTACAAAAAAATGGTCCTTTCCTGTGTCAGACAGAGCTCAAAGGGGCAAATCCAGACGCCCTAAGTGTTCCAGATACCAGGCGCAAGACTCGTATAGGTCAAAGCAATGGGGCGCATCCACCCCCAAATCTGGAGGAGATAAAGCGCAAACCTACAGAAAGCAATCCCAATGACTTCCCGCTGCCTACACCAAGCACTTATCTTTTGGCAGTACCCACAGGGGGAAAATTAGCACTTTTTGCTCAAAATTGGCAGTTAATAACCCAGGACAAGTGGATACTAAATATCGTGTCACATGGATACAAATTCCATTTCCACACTCTGCCAATGGCAAATGGTTGGCCAGATCTGCCAAAAAATAAATGGGCAGAGGCACATGAACAGGTTACATCATTCATGGATATGAGGGCCATTCAGACAGTACCAGACAGGAAAAACGACAAGGTTTTTACTCAAGACTGTTCTTGGTACCCAGAAAGGACAAGGCTTGACGGCCAATATTGAATTTATCGATTTTTGAACACATACCTTGACATTTCAAAATTCAAGATGCTGACTTTGCAGCAGCTTCTGCCCATGCTGGGCAAGAATGCTTGGCTGGTGAATTTAGACCTAAAAGAGGCATACCTGCATGTCCCAATCGTGCAGAAGATACCTCAGATTCAAGGCTGGCTTAATGCATTACCAATCCTCTGGCACCAGTAATTGCATTTTGCAGACAAAGAAATATACAAATATATCCTTAATTGGATGACTGTCTCATTCAAGCAGAGAACAAGGACACTCTTCTTCGACACCTGGCATTTGTGAAAAGGCTTCTAACGTGCCTAGGGTACACAATAAACAAAAAGAAATCACAATTGGTACCCTATCAAAAGATAACATTCTTGGGTGCAAGCTTGAGTACAACTGCCCAGATGGTTTACCTCACGCCAAACAAAGGCAACTGACTACTGACTTCAAACTGATGGCAACAAAATCACAGTTTTCTGCAAGACAAATTTTGCAGGCTCTGGGCTTCATGGCATCCTGCATCCTACTAATTCCATGTGCAAGACTGCATATGAGGAAACTTCAAGGTGCCTAAAAAGTTTATGGAGTCAACATTCACTCAGTCTGGAAACAATGATTCCTCTCATTCCCTGCCTGCAACAGGAGTTTCTATGGTGGGCAAAGGCCTGTCACCAAAACATGGGACGGCCCTTCACTCTACCCCCTGCCAGCCAAACCTTAACAACAGACGCATCAGATTATGCCTGAGGGGCCCACATGGCAGGAAATGCATTCAGGGCATATGGGCACCAAAACAAATGTATCTACATATCAACCAGAAAGAGATGCTAGTTGTTCAAAATGCCCTAACAGCCTTCAAGGACTTACTTCACCCAGGGCAACTGCTGATAAAGATGGACAACACCACAGTCATGTGGTATATAAACAAGCAAGGGGGCACACACTCTTACCCCCTTTTCAGATTAGCCATGGCACTGTGGGACACAGCTTTGACCTACCAAATACATCTTCAAGCTCAATTCCTGCCAGGAAAACAAAACACTCTGGCAGACGATTTAAGCAGAAACCTTATGGATCCTCACGAGTGGAAACTAAATCCACAAGTCTTCAGCATGATAACAGAGAAATGGGGGAGCCCAGACATAGATCTACTTGCCTCTCCTCAAAATTATCAATTGAAAAGATTCTGTACAAGGACTTATCACAGACAAGCATGGAAAGTGGACGCTCTATCCTTCAGTTGGAAAAACTTACCAGTTTATGCCTTTCCTCCTCTGCCTCTTCTACCCAAGGTCCTCATAAAAGTCAGACAAGAGAAGCCAAAGATGATATTAATTGCCCCGGACTGGCCCCGCCAATACTGGTACCCGATCCTAAGGAACTTGTCTCCAAACCCAGTTTGGACCTTGCCTCTAAGACCACAACTACTGTCCCAGCAAAACAAATCAGATCCTGCACAGTCGAATACAGACGCTGAACCTGGCAGCATGGCTAGTCATGTAGTCATACAAATGACACCTCTCAGTAAAGCTGTGATGGATGTCATTTTGGAAGCCAGAAGGCCTAGTACTAGAAAATCTTATGCTGACAAGTGGAAGAGATTCTGTGCTTGGAATCGAGCACAAGGAACTGATACAGCAGAACCACATATTCCTGAGATATTACAATACTTGACTGAGATGCGTGACAAAGGCCTATCTTTCTCATCAATCCAAATCCATGCCTCTGCCATTTTGGCTCATTACAATACAGAGCCACCAATCTTTTCTCATCCTTTAATAAAGCAGTATCTTAGGGGAGCCACAAATTTAAGGCCTCCTAGAAGATCACCATTACCTGCATGGGACCTCAATTACATGTTGGAAAAGCTCACCCTGCCTCCATTTGAACCAGCTGCTACCGCTGAAATAATGTTCTTATCATGGAAGACAGCTCTGCTACCAGCAATTACTTCAGCAAGAAGAGTTTCAGAGCTACAGGCCCTCATGGCTGTAGAGCCCTTTATCATATTTTACTCAGACAGGGTGTCTCTGAGGACAAATCCTACTTTTATGCCTAAGGTGGTTAACCAAATAATTCATCTGCCAACTTTTTATCTAAATCCGCAGAACAAAGGGGAGACAATTCTGCATTCCTTGGATGTACACAGACAGCTAAGATTCTACTTGAGCAGGACTAAAGCTCTAAGAAAAACTGAGCAATTACTAGTGTCATATGCTGCAGGATCAGAAGGAAAGGCTATTCCAAAGCAGACAGTTTCAAAGTGGATAAGCCACTGCATCCATTTCTGCTACTTACACCATGGTAAACCTGTGCCTAAGGGCATTAAGTCTCATTCTACCAGAGCTGCAGCTACTTCAGCAGCCTTTCTCAGAAGAATACCAACCAAAGACATTCTAGAGGCTACTTTTTGGAGTTTTGTTCACACCTTTACAAAGCATTACCATTTACCTCTTTACTCTAAGTCCAGGGCAGGCTTTGCCACTGCAGTGCTGCAGGGCATTATAGCCGCATCTATTGCTGTTTAGCTCCAGCCTCCCAACCATAGCTTTGGGATTCTACCCAAATGTAATGACTGCAACAGTGAAACACGAAGAACATAGTACAGTTGTGTACACTTACCATAAATGTAGATGTTCGAGTGTATTCACTGTTGCAGTCCAGGTTACCCTCCCTCCATCCCTCTGTCATTCTAAAGTTTATCTTTCCTTCTCTATCTTCTACAGCCTATGTGGTATATTCGCTTGTAGATGAAGGTAAAGTTTATATCGATGCATGTATGTATGTATGTATGTATATATATATATATATATATATATATATATATATATATATATATATATATATATATATATATATATATATAATATTGCTACCTTTTTGGGGGCACCTGACATCGGGGGCAAGAAAAACTAAAGAATATGGCGTCGGCTGCATGTTTTTTTTACCCCTGACGACCTGATGTCATGGAAGAGAAGATGGCAACCGACGCAGGACCCAAGACTTTGGAATTCAGGCCGACTGAGGGCAACCTGCCAGCAGATTACCCAGATGTAATGACTGCAACAGTGAATACACTCTAACATCTACATTTATGTTAAGTGTACACAACTGTACTTTATGGTTAGGTCTGACCATAAGCTAATCACCCTTAACATCCACATTCCACCCCCACCCCCCAGTAAGGAAACCTCCATAAAAAACTTCTCCAAAGCCAACTTCATGCTACTCATGTCAGAAATGACACCCATGCAGACAGGAACTAAAAGTTCGACTGCTGAATCCTACACTAAGGCACTGTACGAGCACATCCACGCATGCATGAATTGTGCCATCCCAAATAGAACCAAGATGCTCTCCTCCAAAAAAAGGAAGCCAATCTGGTGGTCCCCTCACATAAACAAACTTTACAACAAAAGGAAGAAACTGTTGCAGAAAAGAGGAAAATCCCAGGATGCAAAAAACTCCCTTACCAGCCTCAGTAAGAAGCGGAGATCCCTCATAAAATCCTCCAAAGCTAGTTACAAAAATAAAATTGCCAAAGATTTCAAAGACAACCACAAGGCATTCTATAACTATGTCAAGAATCTAAATGGCAATGTTCAGATCTGCTCTGAGCTACAACAGAATCGCATTAAATATACTGATCCCAAGGATATTCCCAATATCCTGGCAGATCGATTCAGTGCCAACTTCACACCCCTCACCCCCTAAACGGCCCATCTCAATACCGGAAGATTGCCAAATTCTGGTAATAATGGCCACACAAAAAAAGACGCCCTCTCCAAAACTAAGAATACAGCATCCATGGGACCAGATGACATCCTGGGCTGTGTACTACATGAACTACAAAATGAACTGGCACCTCACCTAAGTGTCATGTTTAATCATAGCCTCACCTCAGGCTTCATGCCCACTGAGTGGCGCACAGGTACAGTTATCCCACTCCACAAGGGGGATCCACCTTGGATCCTGGGAATTACCGCACCATCAGTCTGATGAGCCTGATCTGCAAGGCCATGGAACATATTATCATGGAACTTATAAACAAAGACATTGGCAACCTTCAAACACTGGACCCCACCCAGTTTGGGTTCGTGAACGGCCGATCTTGTCTCTTGAACCTGATTGACTTCTTCAAATCAGTCTCCAGAGCCGTGGACGAGGGTAAGGTGGTCCACACAGCCTATCTGGACCTCACTAAAGCCTTTGACACCATCCCCCACTCTGGAATCATAGATAAACTTACTAAGCTGGGCATTAATCCCTACGTCACTCGATGGGTTGCCAACTGGCTTACTGACAGAACCCACACTGTAAAAGTAGCCGACTCCAAATCCAGCTCCAGACAAGTGACAAGTGGAGTACCTTGGGGTTCAATCCTGAGACCGCTTTTGTTTCGCATCTACTTCTCTGAAGTACAGGCCAACACTAAGGGACTCTGGCTAACAAAGTTCACAGATGACTGCAAACTGGGAGCTATTATTGAATGCCCATATTATGTGGATACTCTACAAAAGGGCCTTACAGAAACAGATGCTTGGTGCCAGAGCCATGGGCTCAAACTCAATGCCAAGAAATTTATAGTTATCCCCTTTGGGCAAAAAAAAGTACCCGTGAACTACCACACAGGTGGCAGTACACTAAACACCGAAAGTGTGATAAGAGACTTAGGGACACAGGTGGACAGTGGTTTCACCTTCAATAACCACATCTCCACAACAGTCAGGAACTCCTTCTATGTGGCACACCTCATCACTAAGGGCTTTTCATCCAGAACAAAGGAGGTCATTGTCCCACTGTACCCATCCCTCATTAGAACCATTATAGAATGCAATGCCTCATTTGGTATGTACCTCTCAAGACATCTGCAACAACTGGAAAGGCCGCAAAATATCTCATTAAAAGAATCACAGGCCTAAAGCAGATGCCCTATGCTGACTGCCTTAAAAAACTCCAGCTATACTCTGTCGCATATCGTCTACTCAGCAGCAATCTCTGCTTAACATACGAGGCCATGTCAAACCCAGAGCTGTTGAACATGCTACACTTAAAGAAATCCTAATCCCTCAGAGCCACACGCTCCAGGGATCTAAACCTTGCCATCACAGTAAACAAAACATGCTGGAGGGATAGGTTCCTGACCCAGAGGCTCCCCAGACTCTGGAATAGACTGCCCATACATGTCAAGCAGAGCACCTCTTTGGTCCTCTTCAAAGGGAACCTTGACTGTTGGATGGGAGAAAGGAAATTCACCCCAGGGATCACGTCAGTCACCTAGCTAGACAAGGGTCTAGGGAAGTAAATAGTGTGGGATGAAATAGCCAGGGAATTGTTATGGCTAGGCTTGTATAGGCCCTAGGGTTGATAGCCTAGTACCAACCTATGAACGTGCATCAGGGATGTTGTATACAATTTGGGTAGGATGTGTATTGTGAAGCTGTGCAGACTGATTTGCATGAATGAGTTTAATTCCAGCAGAGTTTCTCAGCAAGTGGAACACGGGTAAAAGCTTATGGACAACAGTAAAAGAAGCATGCACAATCATGGACAATATCAGAATAATACCACCAGTAGTCCCATGTCTCTGACATAACGTATGTGATTTAGAATGATCAGAGATGGTGCTGCACAGACACACTTGTGCAACTACTATGTCATGTCTCAGCTCTGGGGGTAATCACGCACACAATGTCCTGACACTGTAACATCTGCTGGATTTGTTAGGAGGAGCACTGCTATACCTGTATACAGGCTAGTTGACTGGTGTGCATGACATATATATTGCTCATTCCAATGTTGTCAAACAGCTGTGTATGTACTGTGTGCATCACCGGAACAGGTATCACATATGCATTTGGTGTAACAACTTGATGGTGGTTCTTCACCATCAGAGAGTAATGTTTATGCTACAAAAAAATAATTAGGTATGGCCAATAAGATATGTGATGGATCACTGTGGCAAAGGTGGTACACTTCAGTTACACATCACTGGAAGATGTGTATGGAGGTACATGAAGATGGATGCATTGCACTCCGTTATTAGTATGATGAAGGCTGTGAACTGTGGCAGTATTATGGCCTGTGACGTGGATGTCCTTCGCATACTCAGTAGTTACATTCAAGGGAGTAGTCAGCACTATGGCCACATACTGGTGGACGTTCCACATACCATCTACCGCAGGACACAGGTCGCATAATTTGTCTGATTATAGGGTGTGATATCTACATTATACCTGGGTTGTGTGCTTGTTTTCATGACATAACCAATCCCCACATGTTTTTGTGTCATTGCAGATCTTGTCATGGCTGTGGCAGCAATCTTTGGTGTGTGTTTTTTATTTTATTTTTTTTTATTTTACATTTGTTGACCGGGCTAGTCTAGCTGGATATGTGTCCATTTTCAGTAGAGGCCCGGGGAGAAAAGCTACAAGATAAACTAAGTGAAAAACTTAAAAATCATTTTAACATAGGACTAGAAGAAGAATAAGACATATTAAGATATACAATTGCAAATTACAAAATAAAACCTTGGAAGGATAAAAAGTAATAAGATAACTATGTAGCTGCATACATTATGTACTATGCTTCTAGCAGGTTAAAATGTAAAAATCAGAGAGGACAAAGCAAAGAGCTTTATTGCTAGAATATTATAACAAAGTGTGAAATGCAGGTAATTATACAATAAAGAAGGACAAGTGATGAAAGAGTAATTATGTAAAATGTGCAACTAGAGTATAGAAGAAAGAAAATCTTCTGTAAAGAGAATTTAGAGAGACAGAGGATAGTATGGCTAGAGAGAGAAACTTTGTGTAATAGTAAAGAACTTTTTTTTACTAGAAAAGAAAATGTCTTTGTTCTTGAGTAGTATAAAAGGTGGTATTTATAAGTTAAGAATATAAAATAGTACATATGTAGTCAATAATGGCAGAAACTTAGGTAAATCTGTTGGCTAGATGCCTAGTCTGGTTTAGAACAGGGGCACAGCCAGTGTGTTAGGTAAAGTTTCAGTTTGTTTTTGAAAAGTTTCAGTTTGTTTTGGGGTTGGGAGGGTGGCCTAATGGTTAAGGTGTTTGCCTTGCAAGCACAAGGAAGAAGGTTTGAGTCTCACAAGGGATGATTGGCTAGGCTTAAAATGGCTCACAAGGGCAGTTAGCTTAGTACTAATCTATGAACCTATGAAAAGTGAGGGAGAGGGGAGAGAGGAAAGATTACTGGGGAGAAGATTCCAAGTTTTTCCAATAGCATTAGAAAAGAGAGATTCTCCAGCCTTGTTATTGGGTTTAGAGGTATGTACAAGGTTTTTGTGAGAGGAACATAGGGATTTCAGATTTATATATGGTGTGATGAGAGTGGATAGAATAGGAGTAGAGGATGGTTTATAAAGGGTTTTATGGGCAATGGTTAGTTGGTGGAGTTTAATCGCGTTTTGTAGTTTCAGCCATCCAAGCTGTTTTATATTTATGCAGTGGTGGGTTCTGTAGGGGTTACCTGTAGCAAACCTAGCAATATTCTTATAGAAAGTTTCCAGTTTGCTAAGGTTCTTTTTTGAAAGGTTAGTAAAAGTTGGTGATGCATAGAGGGGAGTAGAGATTAGATGAGTGTGCGCTGTAGTTGTTCTAGCAGTGGGGGAGAGGAAAGGTGTAATCCTATATAGGGAGCCTAGTTTTTTGTTGACAGTTTTTATTGTGTTATTGATATGGGTGTCCAAATTCAGGTTGTTATCTATGATAATGCCCAGAAGTTTGGTGGTTGGGTCTGGTGATATAATGGTACCACTGGTGAATGTAATTGAGAAATCCAGTGGAGAGGAATTATGAGTTGGAGTAAAGAGGAGGAGTTTAGTTTTATTAGGGTTCAAAAGAAGGCAACGCTGTGTAAACCATTGTTCAACTATGTTAAATGTGTTCTGGGTAAGAGAGAGAAGTTCAGATTTGGATTTGACTGAACATAAAAGTGTGGAGTCGTCAGCATATTGTATGCAAGTGGCTTGGGGGATGGCTAGATGAAGGTCATTAATGAAAATTGAAAAGAGGAGAGGCCCTAGTATGGACCCCTGAGGGACACCTATTGTAACTGGTTGAAGGGTAGAAAGTGTCTTATCCCAGATTACTGCTTGTTGTCTTTTGTCTTTTATCGAGGTAGGACTGGAACCATTTTATGGAAGGTGTATCTAAAGAGAGGGATTTGAGTATGTTGATGAGAATCTGGTGACTGACCATGTCAAAAGCTTTAGACAGGTCAATGAAGAGTGCAGAGGAAAGGTAATTAAGGTTGTGGTTTTTATTTATACAATCTGTAAAGGACAGGAGGGCAGTGCTATGTGAGGGTCTAAAACCACAGCTGGAAAGTAAGTTATTTTGGGTTAAGTGTTCAAGTAGTTGCTTATGGGCGCATTTCTCCATGATCTTTGCCAGAGGTGAAAGAAGGGCAATAGGACGGTAATTAGAGAGTTCATTGGATTGTCCGCCTTTATGAAGAGGTATGATATGAGATACTTTCCATAAGCTGGGTATTTGACCTTCAGTGAGAGTCCTATTGATCAGAATAGAAATGGGATAAGCTATAGCTTTGGCTGATAGTCATAGAAAGTTGGCAGGTAGTTGGTCTGCTGAAGGAGAGCATGATTTAAGTTTTTGTAAAAGGGTCAGAATATATGAAGTTGGGATGGGTTGCAAGTGAAAAAGAGGAGGTGGGGTAGAGTTATAGGAAGGGAGATTAAAGATATTGGGTGATAGCTGAGAAGCTAGAGTTTGGATTGTATTAGTAAAATAGGTATTAAATATGTTGGCTGTATTGATGGGGTTATTATGGTCAGTATTTTGAGGGTTAGGAGTGGATGATTTACCTGGATGGAGTAATTGGTTAATGCTAGTCCAGAATTTGAGGGTTGTTTTGATGTGGTTGTTGGAATTGTAGGTAGTAATTTTGTTTATCTGAGAGTATAGCTTTCTTAGTGTCATTTCTTAGTTGTCTAAAGGTTAGGTGGTTGGCTTGGTTTTTAGTCATTCTCCATTTTGCCCAAATTTTATTTCTAAAGTGCATTTTGTGTTTAGTTAATTTAGAAAGCCATGGGGCAGACTTGGTTTTAACTCTAATAGATCTGGTTGGTGCATGTTGGTTAAGAATGGCTAGGAAGTTAGAGTTGAAGTAATTGATGGCTTCTTCTAAGGGGAGATGTTTTAAAGGAGACCAATTACAAGTTCTTAGTTCTTTTTCAAAGAGCTCAGAGTTAAAGTTCTTTTTGGTTCTGATATTTTTAACAGATGTTGAGTTGGGAGTGAAGGTTTTGTGCCTAATAATATAGGTTAGTGTGTGGTCACTTATATTATCAGGGAGGGTTCCTGGGTCATAGTTATTGGGGTGATTGTTGATAAGAATCCAGTCTAATATACTTGATTTTTGGCTAACTTTATTGGTCCTGGTGGGGTATGTAATGGTTTGTGAAAAGCCATATAGGTTAATATGGGTTGTAGGGAGGCTGCTACAGTAGCAATTCCAGTCAATGTTCATATCTCCCAGGATTATGGTTTCTTGGGGTAAGTATTGGGATAGCCAACAAAGAATATGTTCCATAGTGGCAATGTTATTGCCAGGAGGAAGATGCATACAGATGATATTGATAGATTTAGCATTGTTAATATGAAGTTTGGCGATGAGAATTTCAGCATTAGTATCTAGCGGTAATTGACAGTTATAGGTGGATAGCTGTAGGCCTGATTTTAAATAGAATAGCTACTCCTCCACCCTTCTTAGCTGCTCGGTCAAGTCTTAGTATGTTATATCCAGGTGGAAAGATTTTGTTGTCTTTGGTAGCAGGTTTTAGCCAAGTTTCGGTAAGACAGAGGATATCAAAGGCATATAGTTCTACTAGGGCTTGGAGTTGGGATACTTTGTTGTTTATGCTACGTATATTGAGATGGGCTAGTTTGAGGGAGTTAGATAATTTATTAAGGGAATTAATAGGGTAGTAATTTTGGTTGGGGTGAGTGGGAGATGTTTTATTTGGACCTGGGTTAGGATGGATATCGCCATCTTTTAATGAAAGCAGTAGTCCTGTATAGCTAGGGTTATTGACTTTGTTATATAAAAATGGATTTTTTCTGGAATTAAGTATGTTATATTTGATGTGTGTTATTCTGTGATACTTTGCGAATAGGTTGTTGGGTGAAGATGTTATATTAGCATGGCTAAGAAGCAGTGGTAGCAATAGAGCATTAGTTTCCTTGTTAGGGTAGTGAAGTTTAGGATGTAGGGGATATTCATAGGTGGTGGGTAAAAGAGAATAGTAGTAGTGGTGTGAGTAAAAGTATGATATAAAGTGTAGTTGGTGGTTTATACATTGTACAACAGTTATTGGATGTATATAGGTAAAGTTTGTAAGTAATAGAGTAAGGATAGAGGAGTGAGAAGGTTAAGGTATGGTAGAAGGATGTGTATGGAGATGTTGGGTCAATGAGACAGGAGAGTGCAAAGTGTTTTGGGATAAGTGGGAAAAGAAGAGGTGTGGTTATCCTTGTCTAGGTGTAATTGGAGAAGGAAGAGGTGTGGTTAAGGTAGTATGAGAGTAGGACCCTTGGGAGTGGGTGGGAATTGGGGGTAGGAAAGGAAGCGGAGTGAGCCTGCAGGGCGAACGGAGCGGGTTAAAGACAAATCCAGAAGCAGTAATCAGGAAACAATCAGCAAGGCTGACTCCAAAGGTGAGTTTAAAAAGCCAGGTAAGGGAAAAGGATAGAGAGAATATTATCTGTATTATAGTAATATCATGAAGTCAGTGAATGCCCACAATCTGTAGTCCTTCAGACAGCTGTTTGGATGCAGGATGTGTATGTCCTTTATGATGTCTGTGACTTAAATAATGGAGAGGAAAGGGCCTAGCAGACAACCCTGATGCATGGACCTGATCACTGGACCTCAGATGTAGTTCACTTCACATATTTCAACATATCTAGATGCCACGTATGTAATACAGTGGTCTCCTCACTTGGTGATATAGTTGTTTATGGCGACATCTGACAGTATTGAGTGAATACCTCTCTGCAGATTTGTGTCAGATGCCTTGGGTTTGTCAAGTTCAAAATGATGATAGTGTTGTCATCATGCATGCTCTTATTGATCTCTTTGAGGACTACTACCAGATGTAACAGACATGTAGTATTAACAACTCACATAGGTCTGTTGCACACAGCTGGTATATTGTTGTCCATTTAGAAAAGGTCCATGATGACATACTGGCCTACCTCACAGATGAGGAGAGTCAGGATATGTATATGCATGCATGCATTGGGTGCTGCCCCCCCCCCACACACACACAACTCAGACAAATGCATGTTGATGTACCCTTTTACAGGAACATAGTCTGTGTTGAATTGTGTATTTAACTGTGTAAGGAAGGTATATGTTCTGAGTCGCACAACAGGTGATCTCTGATGTTGTCACAGCCCATTGATTCTGTGTAGTATTCCTGGACGAAGGTAAGACTTTGCATACTGCCTATCCTGATATGTCCTAGGGTTTGGACACAACACAATCCCCCACGCAGATATCATTGAGAAACTTTGTATTGTAAAAATGAATTTGTTGTGATATTATTACTTATGTTCTAAACTCTTACCCCATACTGCTTTCCTCCCTCATTCTACATCTACTCTCCTCCCCTCTAAGCTCTTATCTCATACTGTTTTCCTCCCTCATTCTGTATCTAATCCTCCCCCTCCATGTCCTATTGCTTTTCTTAGCACTCGTTTCCTCGCTATTTAACTTGCTGCCTTTATGTATTCTACATCTTTCTCCACTTATCTGTCTCCCCTTTTTTTAGTTTTCTTTCCCTCTGTCTTACTCACTCTAGCTGACTTTATCCCCTGTCTGACTCTGCTACCTTAATCACGGAACTGATTCTCTAACTGTATATTTTCTTCATTTTTTTCTCTTTTTTGTCTCTTTCATATTACACCCTACCTGCAAAGTCTACTCCGCATGTCCTAGTCAGCCCTTCACACCACCCTCAATGGAACCTGGCCCCTGGAGAGTGCAGAACTAGAAGCATACTCAAGCTTCATTTTATTATAAAGTAGGTGTTCATAGGTAGGTACTAGGCTGTTCTTACATACAGTACTGTTTATTAACTTTAAAGTTGTTTGTATTGTAAAGGCCTGCACACACACCAAGCCCCCCCCCCAACCTGCCTCTTTTCTTACTGTTATCTTGTGTCTTAGTGTAAATGTTCTAGTCAGCCACTAGATGGAAGTATTGACTAGGAAAACATACTTTAACCAATATTTAAACTCCCACAGCTGTTTTCTGTATGGCTGGTGTGTGCCCGGTTAACCACAGTTGTACTCAGCAGACCTTGGGTATATTTCAGCAAGCCCAACATAGCCAGGTGGTATCCAAGCTGCACACACCCTCCAAGTAAAAGTAACTACCTGTAGTTACGACTGCTCATTGATACAGGGAAATGATACCATCTACCCATTACTCCACCTCTACCACCTCAGCCTGTTCTTTTTTAACCAGGACTTCTGTCTCTCTGACTTACCGGCACTCTGACATACCTTATAGATTGTTTTTCAGTGACTCTCCTAGCCGGGACAACCCACTCCATTCGTGCTCGCTGTGTTCGGGCTCACTCTGCTACCCTACCAAAATTCCCACCCAACCCCACACTCATTTGATTTATAGTCTCATTACTCCACCCCATCTGCCACTTAGCCAATCACACACACACACACCACATGGCCCCTCCCCAACCAATTTATTTTTCCCCTCCCACTCTACGTCCTTCAAATTCTCATAAATTACTAACTTGTTTTACTATCCCCCTTACCACTTCTGCCTCAGCCTTTCTCTGCATATCACTTAGTTCTTCTCATTTACAATCTCTCCACTACTTCCCCTCCCTTATTCTCTTCTCAAATCTAACCTATTCACAACAACACTTTAACAGAAACCTTATTACTCCCTCATTATGATACCCCTTTACCTAACTATCCCCCTCCTCCTCCTACTATCACTGTCTACATCTTGCTATATATCCCTGCATTTTCCAACAGTAACACCCACCCTTTCACACAGCTACCACTCACTCATCAACCCCCACATTCTCATCTTCCCAAACCTATTTCCAATTTCTCCTCCAACCTCTTTACTATAAAATATTACTCAAATATATCTCTCTCAACCATCTTATCACACAGAACACTTACTACTCTCAACCTACTCTCCTCCTTGATTGATTTCCTTGATTCACTACTGCCAAATGGGGACATCCACCCCAACCCAGGTCTTACTTCTCCAACATCCAGTTCTCCCAAAGAAACACCCACTATCCCTCACCCACTACTCTAATCTTCCTCTCCTCCACCTAAATCTCTAACTATTTTCTTGTTAAACATCCAAAGCATTGTTAAAATTTCAGCATTACACACCTGGATCCATGTAAACTCACCCGGCATCCTTACACTGTCAGAAACCTGGTTAAAACCTTGCATCTCTAAAATCCTACCCACAGGCTTTAACATCTATTGTGTGATAGAACAAACAGGAGAGGTGGAGGTGTAGCCATACTCTCTCTCCACTCCCATTTCCCATACCCAGTTTCACTCCTGCAGAAATTCTAATTGTAAACTGTCATCTCAACCCTCACAAAAAATTTTTCATTGTATCCATATATATCCCCCCAGGTGACAACATCCCTATTCTAGAAAACTTTCTCTTCTGGCTTACCCAGCATATTCCATATGAAAGTATTATACTTGGTGATGTCAACATTGATTGGATTTCACTCTCCTCCTCGTCTCTAACTCTGAGCCTTAACCTATTTGGATTCCTCCAACTTATAACCTACTCAACCAGAACCAATAAAAACTCTGCTACAGCTTCTGTAATTGATTGGATCCTTACGTCTGACCCCAGTCTCTACCATAACCCTGGCATTCTTCCTAAATCACTGAGCGGCCATTCCCATACCTATAGTTATAGAAATTCCACACAATCTCCCAAGGAACACCACTTCAGAGAAAGTCACACTGTAACTCATTTTGACCTCAATAAATTCAACTCTATACTGTCCAGCATCATCTGGACCTTTCTTCAGAACCTCCCTCTTAATGATGCAGTAACCACTTTCAACAAAATATTTCTGGATGTTCTGCACTCCATCTCCCCAGCCAGAAAAATTAGATAAAAATCAAACTGTGCCCCTTGGCTTACTAAGCAAACTTGCTCTGTTATACATCAGAGGGATGCCCGGAAAAAGTGGATCAAAAGTAGAACTTCTCCCCTACTCCCAACAGTACAAAGAGCTTAGAAACTTGTGTAAACAAACTAGTCATAAAAGACAAAAAAAAACTTTATGTAGCTCCAACCAAGCCAAACCACACAACAACCCAAAACAAATTTTGGTCCACAGTTAACTAATTTCTCTATCCTAGCAACCTCCAACTCCCAACCCCTTCCCTCTCAATACTGCCACTGAGACTGCTGCACGTCTAAACAAACACTTCATAGAAACAATTCAAAAGCTAATGCAACAAAGTCCCACTGCCTCTGCTTTACCTATACCGCCCAATCCCTCTTCCCCCATTTCATTCTCCTTTCAACCAGTCCATACTTCTTTCATCACATCACAACTGAGTAAACTCAAACCCTGCTGTCTCCCTCTGTTAATAAATTAGCCCCCCACTTCCATAAAACCACTGGCAAATCCATTGCTTACACAGTCACTATCCTTATAAATCACTATATTACAGAAGTCCTTGTCCCAGACATTTGGAAAGCTTTCTTCACAATCCCTTTCCACAAAGCTGGTAACTCCACTGACCCATTCAACTACCATGCCATCACAATACTCTCCCCAGTTTCCAAAATTCTTGAAAAATGTGTCCACACCCAACTGCTTAAACATGTGCTTGACAACAATTTTCTAACTCACACCCAGCATGGATTTAGATTCTTGAAAAATGTGTCCACACCCAACTGCTTAAACATGTGCTTGACAACAATTTTCTAACTCACACCCAGCATGGATTTAGACCCCACCACAGCACATCTACAGCACTACTCTCATTCACCTAAACTGTAGCAAAGGCCCATGATAATAACCACCTAGTTTTCTGTCTGTTCATTGATCTTTCCAAGGCCGTTGATACAGTCTCTCACCCCATAATGATATCTAGACTTTCTGATGTCCATCTCTCTCTACCCAAGCTATAAATTGGTTCTCTAGTTACTTATCTAACAGACAACAATCTATACACTGGCAATCTATCGTCTCCCCATTTCTTCCTTTAGGTCCCCTTTTGTTCAATATCTTTACTAACAAGCTACACACTGCTACCAAGCTCTCTACACTCTTATAATATGCTGATGATTCAACCCTTGTCTCTGCTGCCCACAACATTCCAGAACTCCTTGCCCATACCCAAGACACCTTCACCTCTGTTGTAACCTGGCTCACCAATAACCAACTAATACTAACTCCCCAAAAAACTAAGCTTTTACTGCTCCTGCCTAAAACAAGGGTACATCTTAAACCCTCCTTCTCAATTACCTCACTTAACAATACTAGCATCACACTGGAACCCTGTACTAAATTACTAGGTGTAACTATTGACGACAGACTAAAATTTGACTTTCACATCAACCATTTTTTTTAATAGTCAAAAACTTGGACATCTGTACCGTAATCATAAACTAACTCTCTCCCTCCACTAAACCCTTCCTTGCTATGTCACTTCTCTTTCCCTGTCTTTTATATGCAGCCCCAGTCCTTACAAACCTTCAGTCATCTCTCCTTTCTAAATTTGAACAGACTTCCCACAAAATAGCTAGATTCACCTCCAGTCTACCACAAAAATCCCACCACTGTCTCGTAATTAAGTCTTTATTATGGCCTGAATTAAAAAAACAACTTTTTCTTCCACAAGTATACATTGCACACACTATACTCTATAACCCCACTTCCTGTCCTTCCATCTCTAACATTGTATCACTCTATAACCCCACGTCAGCTTTGCACATCTGACAAACATCTTCTAGACATCTACAAACCAACTAAAAATATAGGCAAGTCCCTCTATAAATTCTCTGTTGCTCATTCCTAGAATGCCCTTCCCCTCAATATAAGAAGTATCCCTCATAAAGCCCAATTTAAACTCGAGCTTAAAAACTATCTACTAAACACATGGTCTTGTCCATGTCAAAGTCCTACCTGAAATCGTACTACTCTCATCCTAATTTCTTCTTCCTTACCCTATGCATGTACCTTATTTTTTTTTTCTACTTATCTCTCTAATACTTGCTTCTTTGCACTACCCCCTGTCTCTTATAAATACTAATGCACATGGAATCTTTAGCCATTACCTGTATATATTTTGACATATTGAATTTAAAAATGCCATGTACCTGATTTTTCCACATCTTGAATAAAACTATGTAAAATGTGATTCCAGTTACTCAGGGTATAACAACTTGAAGCTTTATAATTGTAAAGACAACTATTTTTCTGTGATATTTTTTGTCATACTTTTGTGATATTGTCACTTGTATCTGGAACTTTTCTCCTCGGGTCTCCACTGAAAATGGGCCTCTGGCTCAGTTGGACTAACCCAGTTAACAAATAACAGTAAATTAATAAATAAATTGAAACTCTCCCAGCTAGGGATTAACCCTTAAGTCACTAGCTGGACAACCAACTGGCTCACCCACAGAACACATACTTGAAAGTTGGTGAATCAACCTGTACCAGTACAGCTGACGCTATTGGCATACCACAGGGATCTGTGCTTGTCCATTTACTGTTTAGAATCTATTTCTCGACAGTTCAGGCTAAAGTTTACAGCCTTTGGCTTACTGTGTTTGCTGATTCTTGTATACTAGGTGCAATCATTGAGTCCACCCGTGATGATAACATAAAGCAAGAGGGGCTAACATAGACAAATGATTGGTGAGAAAGCCACATGGTCTACAGATAAATGCAAAAATGTGTCTGTATTTTGTCCTGCAAAGTGGAATTTCCTGCTAATTACAGCACTGACAACAGTCCTGCTGTGCTGAAACGCAGTGAAGCAAGCACTTGCTGCACACATTGATAGCAATCTGAACTTCGACCACAAAGTGTCCACATTGCTATTGAAAACCTATGTTGTGCACATCATAAGTCACACCATCATGTTCAGGGCTGAGGATTATATTACAGCACTATACTCAATTCATTAGAACACTAATAGAGAATAATGCTCTCTTTTGCATGTACCTCACCAGACACATGCAGCAGAGACCACAGGGGTTTCTCACCAAGAAAACATAGGGCCTAAAAATCTTGGCATGATGTATGTGGATAGACTGAAAACCATGTCACTGTAATCTGTATCGTATAAGATGAGGTGACTTCTGCCTGGCCTGCAGGCCACTTTCTGACCCTGCCCTGGTGGGAATAGTGAACATCCACAAATCAGATATAGCTGATGACATCAGCAGTGTCTGGTGAGGAGAATATAGTAATAAATGACCCACATGCTAGTGTAAAAGGCTCTGTGTAATGTCAAACAGGTACACACACACACCAGTTGACTGCAGTGAGAACAGAACCCCCTAAGTACACAGACTACAGAGCTCAGTTCTTCATGCAAGTGCCACAGCACAAGTCTGACTTTACAAAGCTGCAGGACAATGTATAGTGAATGACATCAGCACTGGATGTAGGAGAGATGTTGGGAGGCCTGCATGAAATGGATGTGTAGGCATGTGCAAGTGTCAAAATACTGTCAAGTCTTGAGTTTGGAATGGTTCCTATATGATACACACTTGTGCTCTTCTGGCTAGACACACACACACACACACACACACACACACACACACACACACACACACACACACACACACACACACACACACACACACACATGCGCACAGTTGACTGCAGTGAGAACAGAGCCCACTACCTATTAAAGTACACAGACTACAGAGCTTAGTACTTTACGCAAGTGCCAAGGCACAAGTCTGACTTTTACAAGGCTGTAGGACAACTTATAGTGGATGACATTGGCATTGGATGTAGGAGAGAAGATGTTGGGAGATCTACATTGGTTCATAGGAGGTTACTAGGCTAATGGCCATTGACTGCCCTTGTCCATGGGGGACATAGGTGCCACCCTGGGGTAAATTTATGATCACCTATCCAGTTGTCAAGTTTGTACTTGAATAGGATCATTAAGGAACTGTGCTTCATATACAGTGGGAGCCTATTCCAGAGGAGTGGCAATAGCTGGGAAATAAATCTGTCTCTCCAACATGATCTGTTTATATTACAGTCTAGGTTGTGATCCCTGGAGCAAGTTATTTGTGTCCCATATAATTTGAGGATGTCCAGCATTTCCCGTAGGGAAGGATCTGGGATGGCTCTGTAGGTCAGGCCTGTATGCTACTGAGTACAGTGACAGGGCTTTCAGTCTTTTCATGTATGTCATGTTTTGGAAGCTCTGGATTTTCTTGTGATGATAATTCTATGTGCATTGCATATCTCACATTTGATATTAATTTATGTAGTATAGTTGATATATTTGAGAACAAGTTCTGAGACACCAGGGTTTCAGTGCATGAAGGGAGGCAACACATGGCTGCATTGTAAATAAATGACATATTGTTAGGCCTTCATTTTGTTATGTTTTCACATGTAGTTTCATGGCATAGAGACTAAATGGAAAGTAAACAGCACTAATACATGCTAATAGCGACAGTGGCAAGCAGCAGATTTGCCCTATGGATGGCAAAGTGTTTGTGCATGTGAGATGCATATTTCCATTACTTTCCCTGCTTGCACATAGTTAACCAGTGTGCAAACACAAGGCTTATTACTAAAATTCTGAGAATTAGTATTGCGTGTATGAAACACATCTGCTGCTTATCTGACTCTGTGGCAGCAGGAGTAAATGCATTGACACATTTGTTTTTGAGACCAGATGATACTGGGTTTGAATCCAGTATATCAAATACTTTTAAGTAAACAGTGATAATGTAATGGCATTAATACTTTATAGTACATGTATTGCTTTGTATTGGCATAGCCCAACTTATTTAATCAACATTGCGAGGAGGTAACCACAGCATTGTAGGGCCACTCACTGTCGCTTGGAATTGGTGTGTGATGCCAAACTTTGCGCAAATATGGAGGCCAAAAAGTGAAGGGATCCATTGCTTTTATTGGTACTGTGTATTGTGCGTAACTCTATTTTTTTTACCATGTTATTTATTTATTTATTTATTTTATTTTACATTTGTTGACCGGGCTAGTCTAACTGGATATATATGTCCATTTTCAGTAGAGGCCCGGGGAGATAAGCTCCGAGGAAACAAACAAAATTACATATACAAAAATTAATGTATACAATGAACATTGCAGGTGCAGTACAGAGAATAATCAAAGAGGTCATATAACATAGTGCAAAATATACAGATGCAATTAGTACAATACAAAATGTAGTTGCAATACATCATAAAGAAAAAGATGGCAGCTGAATTATACAATATATTAGTATACAAGTAGTCGTAAAGAAAAAGCAGGAGCTGAAATTATACAATATATTAGTAAAAGTAGTCTCCTTAATGAGGTTCTGAAGATGTAAGTAATAGTATGGAAGGACAAGGTAAGTTGTTAAGAAAAGGAACTTGATTACTGAGAAGAGGAGGGTAGGTTGAACCAAGTAAGAAGAGCTAGTTGATCAGTCCGGTTTAGTACAGGGGCACAACCAGTGTGTTCTGAGGAAAAGTTTCAACTTGTTTTTAAAGAGTGATATAGAGGGAAGAGAGGAAAGTTAGTTAGGAAGGTTCCAGGATTTTCCAACAGTATTAGAGAAAAGAGAGTCCCCAGCCCTGTTGTTTGATTTACAAATATTTACAAGACGTTTATGTGATGATTGCAAGGTCTTTAGATTGTTGTAGGGGGTAATGAGGGTAGATCGTATAGGGGTATTGGTAGGGTGGTAAAGAGTTTTATGGGCAATGGTCAGTTGGTGGAATTTAAGCTGATTTTGTAATTCAAGCCATCCTAGCTGCTTTAGATTAAAACATTGGTGGGTTCTGAAAGGGTTATCTGTAGCAAATCTGGCTATGTTATTGTAGGAGTTTTCCATTTTATTAAGGTTGTTTTTAGAGAGATTAGTATATATGGGTGAGGCATAGAGGAGAGTAGAAATTAGATAGGTGTGAGCAATAGTTATTCTAGCTGCAGGAGAGAGGAAGGGTTTGATCCTGTAGAGAGAGCCTCGTTTTCCATTAACAGATTTTAGAGTATTGTTAATATGGGTGTTGAAGTTAAGGTTATCTATGGTGATACCTAGTAGTTTGGTAGTTGGATCTGGGGATATGAGAGTACCATTATTGGATGTTACTGTGAAATCTATTGGGGGGGGGGGGCTTACAAGTAGGAGTAAAAAGGAGGAGTTTAGTTTTTGGGGGGTTCAGAAGGAGACAACGCTCTGTAAACCATTGTTCAACTGTGTTAAACACATTTTGGGTAAGGGAGTGAAATTCAGATGTAGAGGTGGCTGAGCATGTAAGTATGGAATCATCTGCATATTGTATGCATGTAGCTTGGGGGATTGCTAGGTGAAGGTCGTTGATAAATATAGAAAACAGGAGAGGTCCTAATATGGACCCTTGAGGAGAACACCGTTGTTAATGGGCAGATGGGTAGATAGAATGTTATGCCAAAGTACAGCCTGTTGTCTGTTATCTAAATAAGGCTGGAACCATTTTATAGTTAGTGCATCTAGTGACAGGGATTTGAGGATATTTGTAAGTATCTGGTGATTTACCATATTAAATGCCTTAGACAGATCTATAAACAGTGCGGAGGAAAGCATATTGAGGTTACGGTTTTTGTTAATACAGACAGTAAAGGAAAGGAGGGCAGTAGTAGTGGTGTGGGAAGGTCTGAAACCATGTTGAGAGTTTGAAAGTAAGTTATTTTGGATTAGGGGGTGTAGCAATTGTCTGTGGATGCATTTGTCCATGATCTTTGCTAAGGGAGAAAGTAGGGATATGAGGACGGTAATTGGAGAGTTCAGTAGAGTTCCCACCCTTGTGAAGGGGGATAATATGGGATACTTTCCAGATTTTAGGGATGTGTCCTTCACTGATGGTTCTATTGATGAGAATGGAAATGGGATAGGCAATGGATTTGGCTGCCTTTTGTAGATCTTCAGTGGGTAGTTGGTCTGGTGAAGGAGTACACGGTTTCAGTTTTTGGATAAGGGTAAGAATATATGTTGTTGGGACTGGTTGGAAGAGAAATGGAGGGGATGGTTTAGAGTTAGAGTTGGATATAGTTAAGTTCTGAGTAGATAACTGATTGGCAAGAGTTTGAATGGCCTCAGTGAAAAAGGTATTAAAGGCATTAGCAGTCTACGTGGGATTCTCCTGGTCTGTGCCTTGTGGGTTTGGTGTGATGGATTGACCTGGGTGTAATACTTGATTAATACTCGCCCAGAACGTTTGTGGTTTATTATGGTGAGTCTGTTGCTTATGGGGTACATAAGAAAATGATGAAATGGGAAGCAAGCAGGGAGAAGAACAAAGGTAAAGCAATACTGGAATGTGCGGGAGGGAGGGAGGAAAGAACCATAGCTATCCATTTTTTTAATAGTATAAAGTGTTAATATTTGCAGAATATTAGCAGAATTCGGAATGTCACCTCCAGAGAGAGGAGTGACAGCAACATAATCATGTTGTATAGCCAATTGGACCAAATGAAGTGTGTCAAGAAGACACGTGTGGGAAATGCAGAGCTATGTAGGGGCAGGTGCCCATTTTTTAATTCAGTAGGAGAGGAATGCTGGGTAAGGGATGTAGGTATTTCTGCATCAGGTAAGTTGGATAGGTAAGGAAGAAAATGTAAGTAGACAAGGCACATTGATGGTGAGGAACACAAAAAGTTGGGGAACACCATGATTGGGGGTGAGGGAGGGGACAACACAGGCTCATCCCCATCAAATATGGAGACAGTGAGAATTGAGGGCTCACCCACTGTCCCCTTACTCTGCTGGCAGCTGGAGTGCGTGATGTCTTCTCCTCCTACATACCATGAGGGAGAACAGCCTGTCCATCTGGTGTAGCCATACACCAGTGGTGCAGTCCACAACCCTACACACCAACCCTGGCATCTCCTCTCGGGTGATGAAATCCCCACCTCATCATTACTCCCAGAGGGTGCCACAGCACCAGCTGCGGGGGCAGTACTAACTGAGGGTGCAAATAATGCAGGGGTAGCCGTAGCAGTGCTGGCAGGTTGGGTCCCAGACATGCTGGGCATCAGTGATAGAGGCAGGCTGATCCACTGGGGCTGGCCTACCTCACTGTGCTGTGTAGTATTTAGTGATTTTGTACACATGAATGACATGGAGACATTTTGACGACACACAGAATATAAAAAGAGAGAGAGAGAGATGAGGGTTGGGGTGAGAGAGAAAAAGAGCATCTTATGTGACATATACTGCATCAACACAGTTATACAACTGTTTTATCTGAAGTATTGCATTTAAGTATACATATCCTAAAAACTACACACTATAACTACATATTGCTGAAAGTAATCCTTGAAATTTGCATATATTGCACATGTTTGTCCATTTGTACAGATTACAGTTAGCAGGGCATTTATGCCACTTGTATAGAGTTTAATTTAATGTAAATATTACTAAAGAAATGCAGAATTGTATAGTTGTTACTCGTGGTATTTGAACCCACAACCTCTGACTACAGTCATATTTGATTCCCAAAGTTGGTTTGTGCTACGTACTAATGCATGCATACTTGCTTTTACAGTTAGGATGTGCATGCTCAATTTGCTATAAATGTGTAAAAAACCCAAAAAATCTATCTTTAAGTTTTAAAGCTGCAATAATACTTCTCTTTTGTTGCATACATACCGCTTGCTTCCCTCAGTCTATTTCGGCATTAGCTGGGGAAAGAACACAAAAGAATATGAGAGCATTATGCATACCAGTCTTGCCTATATTTGGCTTTCTAAGTATTACAAATAATCTTCTATTGTCATACTTGTGGGTTGTCCGCAACTTAAAATTCAGTCAGCCACTGGTTGAGGGTATCCCTTTTTACCTCTGTAGGAAATTAAATTGATGCCTGCACTGGTCCTCAGTGCATAGGATGCCAGTAGCACTGGAGACAACCTGAGCCAAACATCTCCTAGTCTCAGACTTGTACTGGGAGCCAGAATGTCCCCCTCCAGAAGCCTTTGGCTGTGGCACTTAACCAGGTGTCCAGTAAATATTCTGGACTCTTGGACATCCCACCTCTACGCCCTAAACTAGGCAGCTTCCCTACTAACTCTAGACTTGTCTAACAACTGAACTAGAGCAATGTCAACCAATGCTTTCCCACCAGATGTTCTTCGTGTTTCACTGTTGCAGTCATTACATTTGGGTTATCCTGCTGGCAGGTTGCCCTGAATTCCAAAGTCTTGGGTCCTGCATCGGTCGCTGTCGCCTCTTCCCTGAAGTCAGGGGTATAAAAGATGCAGCCGATGCCATTTTATTCAGTCTTTCTTACCACGTGGTGCCCGAAGCAGAAGCAGGTCGCAAGTGCCTGTCAGCCGACTCCTGAGATTTTTGTGTTCGAGTTTCAGATCTGAAGTCTTCATTAAAAGCCAAGTACCCTGTTGGGGAAACTTTTTTTCTTGCTCCAGACCGATTTCAGAAAAAGTTTATAATTGTATTTCTTGTGGGAAGCAAATACCTCATAAGGACTTTCATTCTTACTGTATTCCTTGCCTAGGCCCTGACCATGACGTTGCTAGTTGTCGGTTTTGTGCTAGATTTAACCAACGCACTATTAAGCATCGGTATGATTTTGCATTAAGCTATTTGGGCGAAGATTTAATTATACAATGTCATCAGGTAGCCATCTGACTACTGGAGTTCACAAAAAACAAAAAGAAAAAGACAGGCAACCGAGGTCCAAAACCGACGACGAAGCTTCTCCTAAACAAGTCGCCGGTTCGCAGTGAGGCGCTTTCACAGCCCCTGACGCCCGCTACTTTAGAGTTGCAGGCCGCTACCAACTCCCACGTGGAGTTGGCCAGGCTGCAGGAAACTCAAGGTATTGGAGCCTCGGAGATTATTCCCTCAGATGGGTCCGGAGCCGCTGAGCAGGCATCGGCTTCTGAGAGTGTATTCAGACCTAAACAATTGTATATTAAACTGACTTCAAAGACTAAAACACCTTTAAAGGCAAAGAAACAAGTTCACCAATCTCAAGGACAGGCCTCCATGCCCAAAAAACAGATGCTCAAAATGGCCGAAGACTTAATTATCTTGATCAGGGGTTCCCATCCACCTCCTGATAAGAGGCCTAGGCAAGAGACGGACTATGAATCTTCAGGTCAGGTTTCCATTTCTTCTGATTCCTCTTCTGATCAGGAATACCCCCCCCCCCCCACCAATGAGGATTCTGATGCTGAACAATCAATTCCTTCAGCTTCTCCTCCTGAGAACTACTCTTTTGTGGAAACCTTGCATACCATGAGGGAGCACTTCCACTGGGAGAGCCAAGATTTTTCAGAATCTAAGAAAAGGCTCAGAGACTTCCTTTTACTACCTCAACACAGGCCTCTAGCTATTCCACCTGTGTTGGACATTGTAGATGATGTGTTCTCGGAGTTTAGTCTCACACCTGACTCTTTACCTCCAGCTCCTGTTAAGCCGGACAGATACTACAGGGTCCCTGACTCTCATAAATTCCTTTTCAAAAACCCTACTGCAGACCCAGAAACTATTTCTCAGTGTCCAAAAGGGGTCAAGGCTTCTACTGCAAAAAAATCCTACCCCCTCTGACAGGGATTCTAGGGCTCTGGATAGATGGGGAAAAAAGATTTACACATCTGCTACTTTGGCTATAAGGGCCTTAAATTGCCAGTTTCATATGCTCAAATATTAGCAATATATCATGACACTGTTTAAACAGAAAATGATGGCAAATTCTGAATGTGCAGAAAACAAAGAAATGCAGGATTTATTGCATGCAGCTGAACAAGTTGGAAAGCATACTTTGCAATGTGGGTTTGATTCTCTGGAGGCCTCCTGCAGGGCCGCTGTTACGGGTTATGTCATTAGGAGGCATGCTTGGTTAAAGGAACAAAATCTGCCTGACCATGTTAAAGCAAAATTATTAGATGCTCCTTTACAACATGATACCTTGTTTGGTGTTAAGGCAGACGAGGTGTTAAAGAAAATGGAGGACAAAGCTAAATCTATGCAAACGGTCAAGGATTTCTTACAGGTACAGCCACCTTGATTTAGCAGACACTGGCCTACAAAGAATTGGTCCTTTCCAGTCTCGGACAGACCTCAAAGGGGCAGATCCAGATGCCCTAGAGGCAGATCACAGCCGCAAGGATCCTACAGATCTAAGCAGTGGAGTGCTTCTACCTCCAAAGGTGGAGAGGACAAATCACAATCATACAGGAAACAGTCCCAATGACTTCCCCCTGCCTGTGCCAAGCACTTATCTTCTGGCAGCACCCTAGGGGGAAAACTAGCACTTTTTTTCTCAAAATTGGCACATTATAACCCAGGGCAAATGGGTTCTAGACAGTGTCACAAGGTTACAAGTTTCATTTCCATACCCTGCCAAGGGCAAACGGTTGGCCAGACCTGCCAAAAAATCAATGGGCAGAGGCTCAAAAACAAGTCGCAGCTCTCATGGACATGAGGGCTATTCAATAAGTACCACAGCAAGAGCAGGGACAAGGATTTTACTCGACTGTTCTTGGTACCCAGAAAGGAGAAAGCATGGAGACCAATATTGGACCCATCTATTCTAAACACTTTCCTGGATATACCAAAATTCAAGATGTTGACCTTACAGCAGCTTCTGCCCATGCTGGGCAGCAAGGCTTGGCTCGTGACTTTAGACCTAAAAGAGGCATACCTGCATGTCCCAATCAGACAATCATGCAGAAGATACCTCAGATTCAAGGCTGGCTCAAAGCATTACCAATTCTCTGCACTGCCCTTTGGCTTCTCTACTGCGCCCAGGGTCTTCACAAATTTCCTGGCACCAGTAATTGCTTACTGCAGACAAAGAGGAATACAAGTATATTCTTACTTGGATGACTGCCTCATACAAGCAGAGAACAAGGACATTCTACTACAGCATCTGACTTTTGTGATAAGACTTTTAACATGCCTAGGGTACACAGTCAACAAAAAGAAATCAAAGCTAGTACCCACTCAAGAGATAATATTCCTGGGTGCCCAGATGGCTTATCTCACTCCAGATGAACAAAGGCAACTAACTGCCTATTTCAAGGAAATGGCAACAAAGGCCCAGTTATCTACAAGAAAAATTCTGCAGGCTTTGGGCTTCATGGCATCCTGCATCTTACTAATTCCATATGCAAGACTGCATATGAGGAAAATTCAATGTTACCTAAAAAGTGTCTGGACACAGCATTGCCACAGTCTGGAAACAGTGATTACTCTAATTCCCTGCCTGCAGCAGGAGTTTCGATAGTGGGCAAAGGCTTGTCACCAAAACAAGGGGCAGCCATTCTCACTACCCCCCAGCCAGGCAGAGCCTAACGACGGATGCATCAGATTATGCCTGGGGGGCACACATGGCAGGAAGAGGCATTCAGGGCACCTGGTCCACAAACCAAAAGCATCTACATATCAATCAAAAAGAGATACTAGCTGTTCAAAATGCCCTGACAGCCTTCAAGGACCTACTTCATCTGAGACAATTACTGATAAAGACAGACAACACCATGGTCATGTGGTACATAAACAAGCAGGGGGGCACTCATTCTTATCCCCTGTGCAGACTAGCCATGGCTTTATGGGACAGAGCATTGACTTACCAAGTTCATCTGCAGGCACAATTCCTGCCAGGAAAGGAAAATACTCTGGCAGACGAACTAAGCAGAAACCTCATGGATCCCCATGAGTGGCACCTGGATGCACAAGTCTTCAGCATGATAACAAAGAAATGGGGAAGCCTGGACATAGATCTATTTGCCTCCCCTCAAAACAATCAACTAAAAAGATTCTGCACAAGGACTTATCACAGACAAGCTTGGAAAGTGGACGCCTTATCTTTTAACTGGACAAACCTATCAGTATATGCTTTTCCTCCACTGCCTCTCCTCCCCAAGGTACTCCTAAAGGTCCGGCAGGAGAAACCAAAAATGATTCTGATTGCCCCAGACTGGCCACGCCAGTACTGGTATCCGATCTTAAGGGACTTGTCCCAATGCCCAGCCTGGACCTTACCTCAGATACCTCATCTACTGTCCCAGCAAAACAATCAGATTCTGCACAGCCAACTCAGGACCCTAAACCTGACAGCATGGTGGATAATGTAGCCATACAAACCACACCTCTCAGTAAAGCTGTGATGGATGTCATTTTAGAAGCCAGAAGGCCTAGTACTAGAAAATCCTATGCTGGGAAATGGAAGAGATTTTGCACTTGGAACTAAGCTCAAGGAACTGATACAGCTGTCCTAAATATTTCTCAGATTTTGCAATACTTAACTGAGATGCTGGACAAAGGCCTATATTTTTCATCAATTAAAATCCATGCCTCTGCCATTTCGGCTCATTACATTACAGAGCCACCATTCTTTTCTCATCCTTTATTAAGGCAGTACCTCAGAGGAGCCAAAAACCTAAGGCCTCCAAGGAGAACGCCAATACCTGCATGGGACCTCAATTATGTCTTGGAAAAACTCACCTTACCTCCTTTTGAGCCAGCTGCTACTGCGGATATAAAATTCTTATCTTGGAAAACAGCTCTGCTCCTAACAATAACTTCTGCAAGAACAATGGCTGTGGAACCCTTTATCATTTTTTATCCAGACAGGGTCTCTCTGAGAACAAACCCTACATTTATGCCTAAGGTGGTATCCAGTGTAGCCCTTAACCAAACAATTCATTTGCCAACTTTTTATCCAAATCCACAGAACAAGGGGGAGAAAATTCTGCATTCTTTGGATGTACACAGACAGCTTAGATTCTACGTGGACAAAACTAAAGTTTTCAGAAAGACAGAACAATTACTAGTGTCATATGACACAGCATCACAAGGAAAGGCTATCTCCAAGCAGACTATTTCAAAGTGGATAGGTCACTGCATTTGTATCTGCTACTCACAGCATGGCAAACCAGTGCCTAAGGGCATTAGGCCACATTCAACCAGAGCTGCAGCCACTTCTGCAGCCTTTCTCAGAGGAGTACCAACCAAAGACATTTTAGAGGCTGCTACTTGGAGTTCAGTGCATACCTTTACAAAACATTACAATCTGCCTCTTTACTCTAAATCCAGGGCCGGCTTTGCCACTGCAGTTCTGCAGGGCCTCTTAGCCGCTCCTAATGCTGTTTAGCTCTAGCCCCCCAACCATAGCTTTGGGACTCAACCCAAATGTAATGACTGCAACAGTGAAACACGAAGAACATAGTACAGTTGTGTACACTTAACATAAATGTAGATGTTCGAGGGTATTCACTGTTGCAGTCCAGGTTACCCACCCACCATCCCCCTTATTTTTGCTGGAACTTATCTTTACTTTTCTAATCTATACAACCTAGGTGGTGTATTTGCTTATAGAGGAAGGTAAAGCTTATTTTTGGTGCATGTATGTTTTATTTACATAATTTTAGCCTACCCTTTTGGGGGCACCTGACATCTGGGGCAAGAAAAACTGAATAAAATGGCGTCGGCTGCATCTTTTATACCCCTGACGTTAGGGAAGAGGCAACAACGACTGACGCAGGACCCAAGACTTTGGAATTCAGGCCGACTGAGGGCAACCTGCCAGCAGGGTAACCCAAATGTAATGACTGCAACAGTGAATACACTCATACATCTACATTTATGGTAAGTGTACACGACTGTACTTTCCTGTTATCGCATTTACTGGTAGTGCTCAGACCAGAGCAGTGATTCCAACCGTACTTGCATAATTTTAAGTGGAGAGCAGCAGTGCCAAGCAGGAGGAAATAAATATTTGAAATTGGAAGGTTAATCTGACACTTAGCCTTAGTTTAAGGGGTGTCTGCTGATGTAGCTTGGTAATATATATTGGAAAATTGGAAGGTAACTGTTAGGTGAGTTAAGTTTGGAAATGTGCACTGTGAGCATAAATGTTATGACCTGACACATTTCGTTTTGGCTTTATACACTAATAAAATTGATTTCTAAAATGTGGGATTCAAACCTAGGCATAAGGGACAAAACATTTTCTTCAACAACATTGATTTTCCATCTATACCACAGAAGTGCTGCTCAGACATAGCCAGGAGTTATTCATAAATGCAGCTGACAGTTTGAGGTGTTACACATGTATGTGTGTGGCCTGACAAGGTTTTTATATATAGATCCAGTTGTGTACATGTTTTATTTAATTGTGAAGGCCGTGTAAGTCAAGATAGCAGAATTATACTTACATAAATGTAGTAGACAGTATACACACAGTCATACATCTGAAAACACAATAAGGGTGTATTATCCATCGTACATATAATTCATATCAACTCCATATCTGAAGTGTTATAAGTGAAAGTGAATATAATGGGAAATGGAGCAGTAGTAAAAATGTCTGGAATATATTATATTAGAATCTAGGACCATGTGTATGGCAGTCCTACACTTACACCTGTTGCCACAAGAATGTTGAAATAACACTTGTCTTTCTCATTTTACTGCTATAAACTGCACTGTCACAACAGTAAAAATAGGTTGCACATCCTATACTAGAACCCAGGACCATCTGTATTCCAGCTGTACACTTACATCTGCTGCCAGAGGACTAGTTATATGACATTTCCATTATTTTCTACTCATTCTTAAGCTCTCTGTGTTAACTGCTATGCAACACTGCTTACAGTGTATGTGTGTGGTGCAGAGTAGAATTAAATGAATGTATTTGTTTTCAATGATTGTGCCCTGTCTGCAGGTGTTTGATGGCTGCGAGGGTTGGAGAACCTTGCTAACTGTTGCACAGTGGTGTTCCAAGATGGAAAGCAAAAATTGCCGCAATGTATCGTTTTTGACCTTTTCATTTTAACAGATGCAGATGCCTTGTTTGCATGTGTTCTGTCTGCTTCCTGTGTGGGCCACTAGTCTGGTTTGCATACTGCTGAGCGTCGTGCAAACTAGATAAGCACAGCCAAATTTGAGGCTCCTTTTTCTTTCTCACTTGTTTGCCTCACATTGCACAAACACTGCCCAAAAAAAAAAAAGGGGAAAAGTAGCTGAAATGAAGAACAGCAGTCTATGAATTAAACACTACAAAATATTTGTTAGTTCACATGAAATATTTCTACATAGGTCTGGATTTGAACTGTCACTCCAGTAAACCTTCAGAACACAGTAAGGCTGCCTTATGTATATTTGCCACACAAACAGCTTTGCAGGAGGGAACTGTAATCGTGCATATAACCAACTTCAACATCATCCGCAGTGCTAAGAAACCCCATAACAGTTATTTGTACATGTATTCATTTTGGATGTAGCACAACTGAGTGATCACACAGCCATTTATGACTATTGCTTGTAAAATGCATCTCTGTCTTACTTCTCTTGTTTGTTGCTCATTCTTGTCTTGTCTGAGCAGTAATCTGAGACATGCAGTCTGTAAGGCATTCTATATCATTGTTCTTAATCTGTGTGAAGATATTAAATGGCAATTATATACAGTTGTCAACAGATGAAGGGGATGCTAGATGTTAATGCACAGAAACCTGTGAATTGTGTGCCGCTTACTTATATTTCCAACCTTGATAAAATTACTTCTATATACTTTGCAAGTCTAACCTGAAGATACCTCCGTTTCAAAGCAGGCTACTTGCATTATCAGTTCTCTGCACTGCCCTTTGGGTTATCTACTGCACCCAAGGTCTTTACAAAGTGCCTGGCTCCAGTAATTGCATTTTGCAGGCAAAGAAATATTCAAATATATCCATATCTAGATGATTGTCTAATTCAGGCAGAAAACAAGGCCATTCTTCTAAAACATCTGGTGTTTGTAAAAAGGGTTCTAACTTTTCTAGGGTACACTATAAACTAAAAGAAATCACAACTGGTACCCTCTCAAAAAATTACATTCCTGGGTGCAAGCTTGAATACAACTGCCTAGATGGCTTTCCTTACGCCAGAAAAGCAACTTCATTTGGTGACTTACTTCAAACAGGTGGCCACAAAAACCCTGCTATCTGCAAGACAAATTCTGCAAGCCTTGGGGTTCATGGCCTCCTGCATTCGTCTAATTCCATATGCAAGACTGCATATGAGGAAACTTCAGTGGTACTTAAAAAGGTTATGGGGTCAACATTGTCACAGCCTGGAAACAATTATTCCTATCATTCCTTGCCTGCAACTAGAGTTCCTATGGTGGGCAGAGGCCTGCCACCAAAACAAGGGACTGCCATTCACACCACCCCCTGCTGCCCAAACCCTAACTACAGAAGCATCAGACTATGCATGGGGGGCTCATCTGGCAGAGAAGTGCATTCAGGGCAAATGGAGCCCAAATCAAATACACCTTCATATCAATCAAAAAGAACTGCTAGCTGTACAGAATGCACTGATAGCCTTCAAGGACTACCTTCATCCAGGACAACTAATGGTAAAGATGGACAACACCACAGTTATGTGGTACATAAGCAGGGGGGTACACATTGCTACCCCCTCTGCAGACTAGCCATGGCATTGTGGAACACGGCCTTGAGCTGTCAAGCACAACTACAAGCTCAATTCCTGCCAGGACAGCTGAATATTTTGGAAGACGAACTAAGCAGAAATCTCATGGACCCACACGAATGGAAACTGGAACCACGGATTTTCAACATGTTGACATGCAAATGGGGGTGCCCAGACATTGATCTTTTTGCCTCACCCCAGAACTACCAGTTGGACAAATTTTGCACAAAAACTCCTCACAAAAAATCCTGGAAAGTGGATGCTCTGTCTTTCAGCTGGGAAAACTTAACACTCGATGCCTTTCCCCCTCTGCCTCTGCTCTCCAAAGGTCTGCTAAAAGTCAAACAGGACAAACCAAAAATTATTTTGATTGCTCCAGACTGGCCTCGCCAGCACTGGTACCCACTCCTATGCAGTCTGTCTCAAATCTCTCCATGACACCTGCCTCAGACACCTTCCTTAATGTCTCAGCAGAACAACCAAGTTCTGCACCCTCAGCTCCAAACTTTGAATCTTGCAGCTTGGCTAATCGCTTAAATTTCCCCTTAGCATCCCTCAGCAAACGTGTGATGGGTGTCATTTTGGAGGCGGGAAGACGTAGTACTAGAAAATCTTATGCTGACAAATGGAAAAGATTCTGTGCCTGGAATCAATCTCGGTGGATAAGCACAGCAGTGCCCAACTTACCTCAGATTTTGCAATACTTAACTGAGATGCTTCACAAGGGCCTGTCTTTTTCTTCCATAAAATCCATGCCTCAGCCATTTCAGCTCATTACAACACAGAACCTCCCCTCTTCTCTCATCCTCTGCTAAAGCAGTATCTCAGAGGGGCCAAAAACTTGAGACCACCCAGGAGGCTCCAACCCCTATCTTGGGACCTTAACTTTGTATTGGAGAAACTCACTCTCCCTCCTTTCGAGCCAGCTGCTACTGCAGACTTAAAATTTCTCTCCTGGAAAACAGCCTTGCTTCTAGTAATCACTTCGGCTAGAAGGATTTCTGAATTACAGGCCCTTATGGCAGTGGAGCCTTTCATCATTTTTCATGCGGACAGGGTGTCACTCAGGACCAATCCATCCTTCATGCCCAAGGTGGTATCCAGTGTGGCTCTTAATCAGACCATTCATTTACCAACTTTCTTCCCCAATCCACAGAACAAGGGGGAGTGGATTCTGCATTCATTGGATGTACACAGACAACTTAGATTTTACTTGGACAGGGCTAAATCTCGAAGAAAATCTGAACAACTGCTGATAGCATTTGATGCAGGGGCAGAGGGAAAAGCTATTTCAAAGCAAACCATTTCCAAATGGATAAGCCATTGTATTCATTTCTGCTATAAGCACCATGGAAAACCTACCCTCCAGGGGATCAGATCCCATTCCACCAGGGCTGCATGTGCTTCTACAGCCTTTCTCAGAGGTGTTCCTACCAGGGATATTCTAGAAGCTGCTACCTGGAGTTCAGTTCATACTTTCACCAACCATTATTATTTACCAATTTTCTCTAAATCCAGAGCTGGCTTTGCCACTGCTTTTTTGCAGGGCCTTATAAGCGGTCCTAATGCTGTATAAATCCAGCCTCCCAACCATAGCTTTGGGAATCTACCCAAATGTAATGACTGCAACAGTGAAATATGAAGAACATAGTACAGTTGTGTACACTTACCATAAATGTAGATGTTCGAGTGTATTCACTGTTGCAGTCGTGGTTATCCTCCCTCCAGCCCCCTGTTTTTTCTCTTACTGTGCCTCTACTTTCTTTTACTACACTTAAAAGCCTTCTTAGTGCATTTGCTTTTGTTTGGAGGTATATTTTTTGTGTTTTAAATTATATATTTATATATATGTATTGTGAAGTTGTTAAATCTCGCTGTTTATTCTCACTGATGGGTTCGGAGCCGATCCTCAGCTCCAGCACGGCCTGTAGCAAAGCTCAAGGTTTGCCAGTAGCTCGAGACCAAGCAGCTTATCCCATGATGCACTGCTGGAATTACCTCAGATCTAGTTTGCCGCGGCACAGATCTCAGTGTTCCAGATAGCTCAGACCATTATTAATCGATAGCTTCATCTTTTTGTAAGTTTAAAAACTTTTTTTTCTTGACTTCTTGATAGGATAGTATATATATATATATATATATATATATATATATATATATATCTATATATATATATATATATATATATATATATATATATGTATATTTATGTTTGTATATATATATATATATATATATATATATATATATATATATGTATATATATATGTATATATATATATATGTGTATATATATATATATATATATATGTATATATGTATATATATATGTATATATATATATGTATATATATATATATATATATATATATGTATGTATATATATATATATATATAAATATATGTATATATATATATATATATAAATATATGTATATATATATATATACATATATATATATATATGTATATAAATATATGTATATATATATATATATATATATATATATATATATAGGTTTACTATCAAAATGTCGATCGCCCATCGTCGACACCACTAACGCGAACTCCAAACAGCGACTGTTGGGATGTCGAACACCAATATTCCGAAATGCAAAATCTCGCCCCCCGTTGGACCCATGGTAGCACTTGTTTTGTGGTGCAGCGGTCGGGAATGTCGACGTTCGGTGTCTTAGTTCGATATTTTGAGGAATCTGCATTACAGCTTTTGCATAAAGGAGTCGACAGTATGTACATTCGACGATGGGCGACCGACATTTTGATAGTAAACTATACATATATATATATATATATATATATATATATATATATATATATATATATATATATATATATATATATAAAATCTCTATAGTTTTAGACTTAGTTTTAGATAAGTGCCCTGTGTTGGTTTCTGTTTTTCTGTAGTGTTGGGCCTAAGAGTTGGCCTTGTATTTAACCACTTTCTTAGGAGTACTTTGGTAGATAATTTCTTAAGTGTGTTGTTTCAATTGTTTAAAATTATTTAATTTGATAATAGAGATGTCTGACGAGAAAGAGAAGCCACATCGAAAATCTAGCTTCAAAAAATGTCTGGATTGTGGACAAATAATGTCAGTCACTGATGGGCATGTTCAGTGTGTTTATTGTCTAGGGGCTAAACACCTCCAAGACTCTTGCAGTATATGTCGCTCCTTCTCCTCCAGGGTACTTTTAGAGAGGAGGAGGAAATTAGTGGATAGGGGTTTACTTCAGCACCCTGTCCCTGAAGCGCTGGGTGACCAGGATGGTACTAGTAGATCCTCAAAGTCTTCCAAGTCCTCAGGTGACTCGAAAGCATCCAAAAAGACAAAAAAATGGAGGGTGTAGGGTCATCAGTTCCACTGTCCTCGGAACAGAGTGTCCCTTCTGTTCAAAGCCAGCTCACCGCTTTGGAGCTAGTCTCTGAGATTCCCTTATCTCCTCTGCTCCAATCAGCACCTTCAGTGCACTCCTCAAAGTCTTCTGTCAGCCTCTCAGATATGGATATGGACCGGCTTTTATGGGCACCAGGCCTTGCTAAATTGTTGTCGGCTCTGACTCCTTCGTCTGAGCCGAAGACCATTAATCCAGACTTGACTACTCCTCCTCCGAGCCATACTGGACTTTTGGAGCTGAAGGAGCCCGACCTGATAGTTGTTGAGCCTGTGGAGCCGAGACCTGCACCGGTGTAATCGGTTCTATCTACTCGGATGTCCTCGGTGCCGACCGGGGACTCTAGGAGCTGACTCTCTCCTGTCGGGTCCGGGGAGG
The DNA here is from genome assembly GCF_019279795.1 of Protopterus annectens. NCBI lineage: Eukaryota > Metazoa > Chordata > Ceratodontiformes > Protopteridae > Protopterus > Protopterus annectens. Next base: position 1,844,061,973 of record NC_056726.1, read on the forward strand.
ATAGTCATACCTATTTGTTGGTGCTGACTCTTCCTCTCAGGGCTTTGGCTCGGATGAGCTTGGCTCCTACCATGGGCTCGGAGCCCATGGCTTCGATGCGGGAGCATTGGACAGTCCTTTTGGATCAGTCTACCCCTTCTCGTCGGAGCCATGGTGTGTTCGATGCCATGAGGAGAGTCCTGTCTCCAAGGACATCAGCATCAGGTCTGGCTTCCTCCTCCCCTCAAGCACCTGTGTCTGCTCCTGCTTCTACTGGTCCACCCAAGCATAGAGACCCTGTGCCTCAAGTAGCCCACAGGGTGCCCCCTGCTCTTCTAAGACCTCCCCAGATCCCCCCACTGAGGAGTTACCCAGGAAGAGACTGTGCAAGAGGAGGGACGTGGACTCCTCATGGGAGTCTTTGACATCTGACACTGACTTGGATGAGTCAGAAGGGTCCCCTCGATCCCCCTCTGAGGATATCTCCTTTGCAAAGATATTAGAGATCGTTAATCAGAGGGGCGGTTGGCAGTCCAAAAGCACTACTAAAGACGAGTCGGTGCTCTTGAAGGCTTTCGGGTCTCAACCTTCCACTTCTTGGGTGTCTCTGCCTTATGATGAGCTCATGGATATGATCTCTCGTAAGGCATGGGAGTCTCCACAGGCCATGGAACCTGTCCCTTGGAAGCCAAATAAGTTCATCTCTGCCCCAGTGGACAAAGCCTTTTTGACTAAGGGAGTGCTTATTGATGCCATGGTGGTGGCTGCAGCCACCAAAAAAGAAACGTCTGAGATGTCCTCATCTATCCATCCTCCTAACAGAGATTCTAGGATTGTGGATAGATATGGGAAATGCATGTTTAGTTCAGCGACCTTTTCCCTTCGATCACTGAACTATTTAGCCCATTTTACTAGACTACAAAGAGATCTGAAAGAGCTAGGAGATGCTCTCCTGGGTACAGCAGCTGCAGGGGTTGCTGACAAAGTTAACACACAGCTTGCTACCCTAAACTTGATTGTGAACTTGCCCATGTGTCTCATATCTTATGCAGCTGATGGTTCGAGTAAAGCCACTAGTTCAGGCATTGCTCTGTGTAGTCAAGCCTGGATGCGTCTCTGTTCCTTTGCGGAGCCTTTCAAGTCTTCCTTTATCAACACCCCATTTGATGGCTCATCCCTGTTTCGGCCCAAGGTAAAGGAAAGTCTAACCAGGTGTGAGCAGGAAGGCAAGACTCTATCTGTCGTTGGAGTCCATGTTTCTACCCCTACTCGGCCCTATCCCAAGGGCCCTAAGGGTGGAAAAATGTGGTTCCAAAAAACACAGGGAGCCTTTCAGGACACACGTGGAGAAACCCCCTTTAGAGGCAGAGGAGGGGGTTATAATGGAAGATGTCACCCACGCGGCGGGGGGGGTTCCGCAATAGCAGGGTGACAGAGGCCAGTTCTCTGGTTATCCCTACCAGCACTCCTGAGAGGAGACCCGGCTGTCCGGCTCTGGAGGCAGTCGGGGGTTGCTTATATTTGTACCCAGAAGCCTGGCTAAGCAATAACGTCCGATACCTGGGTATAAAGCAAAATTTCCAGAAAGTATTTCATACTGTTCTCTTCCCCTACCACTCCTGTAAACAGAATCCCAGATGTTCCACCCAGTCTCAGGGAACAAGCAACTATAGAGGTCCACAAGTTGCTAGAAAAAGAGTCTTCCAGCCAGTCCCAGAAGACCAAGTTGGATTCGGAACTTACTCAACCAATTTGTAAAAAAAGAGAAGTTCCGAATGGTCACGCTTCAGGCCATTCTTCCCTTTCTAGGGAAAGGTGATTGGATGTGCTCCATCGATCTCAAGGACGCGTACTACCACATAATGATGGACAGATGCTCCAGAGATCACCTGCGTTTCTGGCTGGGAGCCAATCACTACCAGTTTCGAGCCCTGCCCTTTGGTCTCACTACAGCCCCCAGAGTGTTCACCAAATGCATGGCAGTGGTCACGGCTCACCTGAGGCAACTAGGATTCCAGGTGTTTCCATATCTAGATGACTGGCTCCTCACCGCTACCACCAGGCATCAATTGATTCAGGCAACACAATGTACTCTGACACTCAGCCACCACTTAAGTATTATAGTCAACTTAGAAAAGTCTGCCTTGTCGCCATTGCAGCATACCGTCTTTATAGGAGCAGAGTTAAATACCTCAACCACCACTCTACGTCTTCCAGTCGAAAGGGTCTCACTTCTTCTCCAACACGTCAACTCATTGGTGTCAAAGAACAGAGCTACAGCCACAGATTTCTTGAAGGTAATAGGTTTGATGGTGACAGAGTTCTAGCCATTCCACTCGCAAGGATGCATATGCGAATTCTTCAATGGCTCCTGTTCGCTGAATGGTCTTACCAGAAATTACCAATGAACCATATAATCCTCATCACAAATTCTTGCAAGAGAGACCTTCGGTGGTGGTTGACGTCTCCATGTCACAATAGGAAGACCCTTTGTGCTTCCCCCCCAGTAGCCACTGTGACCACGGACGCTTCCCTGATAGGATGGGGGGAGGGGCATTTTCAGGGAAAGACTGCCCAAGGCACATGGACGGTTCAAGAGTCACATCTGCATATCAGTGTTCTGGAGTTGAGAGCAGTACTTCCAGGACTCTCTTCCTCTAGGGACAATTGCAATTCAAACAGACATGTCAGTGGTCTGGTACTTGAACAAACAGTGTGGAACCAAGTCTTATCCCCTTTGTCGAGAAGCCCTCAGGGTATGGCAATGGGCTGTGTCATCCCAGCATTTTCTGTTAGCAATGCACATCTCTGGGAAATCCAAAGTGATAGCGGACAAGCTGAGCAGGGCAATCCTGTTGCCTCACGAGTGGTCTCTCAACCAACACATTGCGGACTTGATTTTCCGCAAATGGGGCCAGCCTTGCTGCAACCTCTTTGCCAGTCATATCAATACCAAATGCAGAAGCTACTTTGCCCTAATACCACCTACAGGACATCCCCCAAGAGATGCACTCGTACACGATTGGCCTCCGGGTCTCCTATATGCATTCCCACCAATCCCATTGATATCCAGGTTTTTACAGAAAACACAATCACTGGGAAGGACTGTTATCCTCATAGCCCCCATTGGCTTTGACAGATTTGGTTCCCTTTCCTTCACCATCATCTGCTGGAGGATCCATGGATCCTGGACCCAGTTCCAGACCTTCTGACACACCCGTCAGGGGACCTCCATCCTTCATTGCAGTCTCTAAAGCTGACTGCTTGGCTGATCCACTTCCCCAAATAACCAGGCTTCATTCACTCTCAGATGACACAAGACAAATTCTATTGTCTTCTCATAAGCCATCCACCAGAAAACTATATCACAGTAAGTGGAAAAGGTTCTCCATTTGGGCCAGTATACAAACAAATTGACCCTTTCCGAGCTCCTTTGTCATCCATGTTAGAGTTTTTGACAGTGATTTTTAAGGAAGGAGCAGCAGCTGCCACAGTTTGGGTTCATTTAGCCTCCATATCAAATTTCCACCTTGGATTCGATGGGTTAAATATTCTGGCCCATAAGTTATCTAAGGTTTTTCTCAAAGGTGTTTTTCACATGCGACCTCCTGTCAAAATCCCTTATTCTCCCTGGAATTTGAATGTCATGCTGTCTCAAATAATTCTTCCTCCCTTCAAACCAGCATCATCTTATGATCTCAAATCTTTGTCTTGGAAAACTGTTTTTCTAGTGGCCATTACTTCTGCTCGCAGAGAGTCAGAACTTCAAGCATTATCTATCAGACCTCCTTACATGATTTTCCATGCTGATAGAGTCTCTCTCAGAATAAACCCCTCCTTTTTGCCTAAAGTCTGTCAGAGTCCAATATCAATCAGGTCATTGAGTTGCCAGTCTTTTTTCCCAACCATTCCAACAAATTGGAATACATGCTGCACAAACTTGACGTACACAGACAGCTCAGATTTTATCTTGATAGAACTAAGGATATTAGAAAATCAGATCAACTCTTTGTATCCTTTTCGGAGGCCAGAAAATGTAGACCAGTGGCAAAAACAACCCTTTCAAAATGGTTATCTGATTGTATCTCATTTGTTCATGTAAATGCTAACATACCTTTGCCACACAAAGCAAAGGCTCATTCAACCAGAGCCGTTTCTACATCTTCTGCTTTTCAAGCTAAATTGCCCCTTGACAACATTTGTGCTGCAGCCACTTGGTCTAAGCCTCATACCTTTATCATTCATTACAAAGTAGATAAGGCTTCCAGGGACAGGTTTTCTTTTGGTTCCACGGTCCTGAAAAATGTACTCCCATGAGTCATCCAGGATTGCGGGTGCTAGGGACGCTACCCATCAGTGAGAATAAACAGCGAGATTTAACAACTTCACATAAAGAAGTTATGTACTCACCATAACGTTCCATGTGAGTTGTTTATCTCGCCTTTATTCTCACGTCCCTCCCTCCATCCCCCTTGGGGAGTGCTCCCTTACAGGTGTATGTGTATGTGTGTATATATATATATATATATATATATATATATATATATATATATATACACATATACACACACACACAGCAAACAAGATCTGAGGTAATTTCAGCAGTGCATCATGGGATAAGGGGCTTGGTCTCGAGCCACTGGCAAACCTTGAGCTTTGCTATAGGCCTTGTCAGAGCCGAGGATTGGCTCCGAACCCATCAGTGAGAATAAAGGCGAGATAAGCAACTCACATGGAACGTTATGGTGAGTACATAACTTCTTTTTTTGCTCCCCATTTGAAGGGCACCTGACATCTGGGGCAAGAAAAACTGATGTAATGGCATTGGCTGCATGTTTTATACCCCTGACGACCTGACGTCACTGTCAGGGATCCAGACAAGTCCCAGGAAAGTGTAGAATAGCTTGTCCTTAACATTGCTGCTATTGTTTTAGGGACAGCAAGTATGTCCCAGCAGGAGCTTCCAGGAAGGCTTCTGCATCTCAGTTGTTAAATACCCTTGAATAGTAAAATATTTACACCAATTATACTGTTTAACAAGAAATTGTTTGGGAGGGGGGATTTTAGATTGCTACAGTTAACACATTCTGATTGGTTACACATGGGATTGGTTACACATGGGCTTAGGTTGGATTTGTCATCCAAGTTCTTGTTGAAAGATAAAGGGAAGAAAAGTTTTACCCCCCCAATGTTACTGTTAATTGTGATGATGTCCTTACCTTTAGCGTAACTTCGTTCAGGACCATCCAGCGTAGGGAGCCTACATTCATCTGCACATGGTAAGCCAAACATTTTTATGTCAGTACTGCTGAGCAGTTCAAAGAAATATTTAGTTTGTGATTTTGATGTCAGGACTGTTTGTATTGCTCTACTGTCTGTAATAGTGACGCCACTCTTATTTTGTTAGTATATATTGGACAATAGTAGTGTAGATATTATTTATTTCCTGTGTTTGTTGCTTATCACAGGTGATCTTGACAGTGGACATGTGGGACTTCTACCACCTGATGTCAGAGTATCAGCAGACTCTGTGATAATGGTGGCCTAACAGAGGCACTGTTGGAGGGTGCAGAGGTTGACTCTGATGCTGAGGTTGACATATAGTCATCCCCTGTAATTCTATTGTACACAGCCAGTAGGCCTATGCCTACCCGTTCCAGTTAGCCCCCATATATTGGACAGGTGGAGGGTAAGACAATTGATCAGGAAAGTGTGGTTACTGCAGCTTTAGTGCCTGTTGGCTGTGGCCATAGCCAAAGTGTGGGTGAGTTGCCATGCAGAAGGGTTGTTAGGGGTGCTCTGAGGAGGCTTGCTGTTCATCCTGTACCTGATCCAGGTGTCTCTTCCTATGTATGTTTAGGGCTGTCAAGGAGGCACAGACATGTCCCCATACATCCTCCAAAGAAATGCATAGGGTTGTAGATGTGGCACAGGCTGACATGCGTGAAAACCTCCACCGTGTTGCCGATTCAATGAATCAGATGAATGACATGTTGGAACAGGCTGTGTCTGCAATGGAATGTCTGCTTGGAGAGGAATAGCAGCCTCATGGGCATAGGTCAGCCACATCGTCTGCTGTTAGCCACACACACACACACACACACACACATGTAGTGAGCTTTTGGAGTCAGTGTAAGGGATGCACTACTTGTTGCCGATTCAACCACCGTGTTGCCGATTCAATGAATCAGATGAATGACATGTTGGAACAGGCTGTGTCTGCAATAGAATGTCTGCTTGGAGAGGAATAGCAGCCTCATGGGCATAGGTCAGCCACATCGTCTGCTGTTAGCCACACACACACACACACACACACACACACATGTAGTGAGCTTTTGGAGTCAGTGTAAGGGATGCACTACTTGTAATTACATGGATCAGGGAACTCAAATGTCATTAATGGGAAGCTGTTCAAAGTTCCAGGAGTATTTGTCATCACAAAATGATGGTTTATGGGTTACTTTGCCCCTGTAATAAGTTTTACATTAGTAAGACCATACGTGAACACATATGAGAAGTCAAAAATAATTTTCCTACCAGCCCTGTAGCATGCATTTTTTTCAAATATCATAATAGTGATTCAGATTTATTGAGGTTCTTTATAATGTATGTGTTGACATGTACTGATGGGTCTACTTCTAATGACCGAAAGACTACTTGCCCAAAACTGAATTTACCGAGATGACAACACTGAACTGTTAATTTACAGAACGATCACACTGCAGAATTTTTTAATGGGGAACATATGCACGTGGCCAACACTGAATGAAGAAACACCACGGTATGTAATACCCGCCCAGGTGGGGGGGGCTGTGCCCCCCACCCCCCTAACTAAAGATACCAAATCTGGGATTGCACTTTTTTTTTCGACTGTTCCTATTAGGGGTCGCCACAGCGGATCATCTGTTTCCATTTCTTCCTGTCCTCTGCATCTTGCTGTGTCACACCAACCACCTGCATGTCCTCTCACCACATCCATAAACCTTATCTTAGGCCTTCCTCTTTCCTCTTACCTGGTAGCTTCATCCTTAGCATCCTTTTCCAATATACTCAGCGTCCCTCCTCAGCACATGTCCAAACCAACGCAATCTTGCTTCTCTGGCTTTGTCTCCAAACCATCCAACTTGGGCTGACCCTCTAATATACTTATTCCTAATCCTGTCTACCTTCATCACACCCAGTGCAAATCTTAACATCTTTAACTCTGCCACATCCAGCTCAGCTGGTCTCACTCCCCTCTTGTAGACCTTCCCTTTCACTCTTGGGATTGCACTACTGTGGGGAAAAGGGCAAATTTTCCTATTTCGGCCAAGTGCATACTTTCCCTGTTAAAACAATTTAGTAGTGTGCTTGTTCATTAACAGTATGGTGGTATTGTCTTGGTAAGTTCACTTTCGGGTAAGTGGTCTTCCGATTATTAGTAGCAGACCATTCTGATTTATATTTAGATCCTCCTGATATGTTATTATATAAGGAGACTTGGTTTATTTTCACTTATGATACTTTGCAACCAAAGGTCCTTAATAATGAATTACTTATGAAATATTTAATATAACAACTTTGGAAGTATCTTGGATCCTTGTTTCATAGAAGTCAAGATATGTATATTTTTGTATTCAACTGGTTTATTGTAATTGTTATAATTATTGCTATTCTATGAACTCATTTGTTTCAACTGAATTATTTTCGCTTTATGTTTTTATTTAAATTCATACGCATTCTGGTTGTTTCTATTCTGTTTAGTAATGAATGTTTTAATTGATGAACTGTTTAAGTACTTTACTATGTTTAAAACGTTTGAACTTTGAAGGCGTTTGCCGAGGCGCTAGTTTTTTTACTCATTGTTCCTGGTTTCAAATAAAGTTGCTTTTTTGTACCAAATGATGTTTTTCTAAATATGCCATTCATTCATATTATTACACAGTACACTCCAGGTTCAACATTTACCTTGTAAATCCAGCAGTTGCAACAGTTTTAGTTCAGGGCTGACTCAGTCTGATGCTAGCAGTACACCACCATTACATGGGTAGGTGAAGGTTGTGAGCATTGCCTGACATCATTTTTCTATATGTGTGTGTGTGTGTAGGAGGAAGGTTTTATCCCCCTAGGTGCTGGGTAAGAGTGCTATGTGTTGCATCTTTGCCAGTGTGAGGGCATATTGAGCATGCCTATCTACCTACACACACAGCAGCTGCTGGTTCCCCCTTTGACTCCTCACCTGGATGTGGTTGTGATGGCCTTGCCGTTGGTGGTGGGATGTGTCCCTTCCCCTTATTGATCTTGCTGAAGCTGTTTTCTCAGGATGATGTTGTGTAACATGGCACATAGAGTGAATATTTTAGTACATGTATGCACAATGTATTGCAGGGTTCCCCAGATATAGCTAGGCACCGGAACTGCAACTTCAGCAGCCCAGACACACGCTCTATGATATTTCCAGTTTGTGCATGTGCCTCTTTATGGGATTCTTCAGCAGATGTGTGTGCATTTCTGATGGGCATCATCAGCCACAGTTCCAGTGCATAACCTGCATCCCCCAGTAAATGTCCCTGTGGGGTATCTCCAGCAGTGAACATTTGGGAGGTGTAGCAAATATGTGTGTCGTGGTAACTACCTGGGTTGCCAGCACACACAGTCAAGATGATTCCCTTGGTATTACACAGATGTTCTTTGTGTTTCACTGTTGCAGTCATCACTTTTGGGTGATCTGCTTGCAATAACTCTCACTTGGCCTGATTAACAAAGTCTTGGGTCCTGCGTCTGTTACTGTCCCTTCTTCCATGACGTCAGGTGTATAAAACATGCAGCCGATGCCATTACATCAGTCTGTTTTGCCATGCGGTACCCAAAGCAGAAGCAGTTCACAAGTGCCGGTCGGCCGACTCCTGAAATTTTCATTTTCGAGTTTCAGAACCGAAATCTTCAACTAAAGCCAAGTATCCCATTGGGGAAACTTTTTCTTGCTCCTTAGCGATGTTAGTAAAAATTAATAATTGCATTACTTGTGGAAAGCAAATACCTCATAAAGATTTTCATTCGTACTGTATTCCTTGCCTAGGCCCTGACCACAATGTACCATGCTGTCGGTTTTGTGCTTTATTTAATCAGTGCACTATCCATTGTCGGTATATTTTTGCCTCTAAATATTTTGGTTCTTGGTTTAATTATCCAGAAATGTCATTGGTTAGCCATCCGACTACCGGGATTCTGAAAAAATGCATGGATAAAGACAGAGACAGGCTGCCGAGGTCCAAAACTGCCGACGACGCTTCTCCTAAGCTAGTCGCTAGTTCTCCGGTACTCAGTGAGGCACTTTCGCAGTCCTTGATACCTGCTACTTCTGATTCGCAGGCCTCTACTGAGACCCATTCGGAGTCTGGTATGCCGCAAGATGCTTCAACTATGGAACCTGTGGATGTCTCTACCTTGGATGGGTCTGGAGCCGCTGTGCAGGCATCGGCATCTGAGGGTGTATTCAGGCCTACGGACTTGCATATTAAACCAATGCCTCCTCCTTCTTTTAGGCCTAAATCTCGAACCATGCCTAAAAAAACAACACCTAGGCCGCATGCTCAGGCCTCTATGCCTAAAAAGCAAATGATAAGAATGGCTGAAGATCTTATAACTCTAATCAGGGGAAGCCAGCCTCCCCCTTCTAAGAGACCTATGACTGAAGTTGTTTATGAATCTTCTGACTAGGATTCTGATTTTTCTGATTCTTCTGATTATCTGGATTTGACCTTAATCTACTTTTGAGGATTCTGATGCAGAGGACTCTATTCCCTCTGCTTCCCCTCCAGAGGATTTTTCTTTTGGTGAAACCTTACATACTCTAAGGGAGCATTTCCACTGGGAAAGCCAGGATTTTTCTGAGTAAAAAAAGAGGCTTAGGGATTTCTTACTCCTGCTTCAGCATAGGCCTTTAGCTATTCCTCCTGTACTAGACATTGTTGATGCTTTTTCGAAATCTAGTTTGGCCCCTGATTCTTTGCCTCCTGCTCCCAGAAAACGTGACCGATATTACAGGGTTCCTGATTCACACAAGTTCCTTTTTAAAAATCCTATTGCTGATCCAGAGGCTATTTCACAGGGACCCAAGGGCATTAAGGCTTCTACAGCTAAAAGTCCTACTCCTTCTGATAGAGACTCCAGGGCGCTGGATAGATGGGGTACGAAGGTTTACACTTCTGCAACCTTGGCCATTAGGGCTTTAAACTGCCAGTTTCATATGTTAAAGTATCAACAACATGTTATTGGATTGCTTAAACAGAAAATGATGTTGATTCCTGACTGTGCGGAAAATAAAGAATTACAGGATGTAATGCATTCTGCTGAACAGGTTGGAAAACAAACTTTGCAATGTGGATTTGATTCTTTAGAGGCCTCTTGCAGGGCTGCTGTTACTGGTTCTGTGCTCAGAAGGCATGTTTGGCTTAAGGGGCAGTCTTTACCTGATCATGTTAAAGCTAAATTGTTGGATGCTCACTTAAATCAGGATTGCCTGTTTGGCAGAAGGCTGAGGAAGTTCTTAAAAAGATGGAAGATAAAGCTAAGTCTATGCAAACTGTTAAAGATTTCTTACAAGTTCAGCCTCCTAGATTTAGTAGGCGCTGGACCTCTAAGAATTGGTCCTTTCCAGTCTCTTCAAGGTCTTCTCAAGCCAAACCCAGACATAGCAGAAACCCCAGGTTTCAGTCCCAGGGGTCACACAAGACTAAGCAGTGGGGGGTTTCTGCACCCAAAGCTGGGAGTAGTAAGACTCCCCCCTATGGAAAACAGTCTCAATGACTTGCTTCTAAAACTTCCAAGCACTTCCCAACTGAATGCTCCTTTAGGCGGAAAGATTGACCTGCAGGCCAAAAACTGGGAACTCATTACCCAGGACAAATGGGTTTTAAATATAATATCCCAAGGATACAGATTTAACTTCCACACCTTACCAACACCAAGCGGGTGGCCAGATCTACCCTCAAATAAGTGGGCAGAGGCCCAAAATCAAGTACTCTCTCTCTTAAGCATGGGGGCTATTCAGTTGGCACCAGAAGAGGAAAAGGGACAAGGGTTCTATTCGAGACTTTTCCTGGTACCCAGAAAAGGCAATACATGGCGTCCTATCCTGGACCTTTCTACTCTAAATACCTTTCTGGTGATACCAAAATTCAAGATGTTGACTCTTCACCAGCTGCTTCCTATGCTAGGCAAAGATGCATGGTTGGCAACACTAGACTTAAAAGAAGCATACCTGCACATCCCTATCAGGGAGTCTTGCCGAAAATGCCTACACTTCAAAGCAGGCTACATGCACTATCAGTTCTCTGCACTGCCCTTTGGCTTATTATCTACTGCGCCCAGGGTATTCACAAAGTGCCTACTTCCAGTCATTGCATTCTGCAGGCAACGAAATATTTAAATATGCCCATATATGGATGATTGTCTAATTCAGGCAGAAAGCCAGGACATACTTTTGAATCATCTGGCCTTTGTTCGAAGGGTACTGACTTGTCTAGGGTTCACCATAAATGAAAATAAATCACAACTGATACCCTGTCAAATTATATTTCTGGAAGCAAGCTTGGATACAACTTCCTAGATGGCTTTCCTCACGCCAGAGAAGCGGATTCATTTGACAACCTACTTCAAACAAGTGGCCACAAAAACCCAGTTATCTCCAAGGCAAATACTGCAAGCCTTGGGGTTCATGGCATCCTGCATTCTTCTAATTTCATGTGCAAGGCTTCATATGAGGAAACTGCAAAGGTATCTCAAAAGCCTATGGTGTCAACATGCACAGGATCTAGAGGCAATGATTTTTATCATACCTTGCCTATGCCTAGAGTTCCTTTGGTGAGCAGAGGCCTACCACCAAAACAGGGGACTACCATTCACACTAACCCTTGCCATCCAAACCTTAACAACAGACTCATCAGACTATTCATGGGGGGCCCACCTGGCAGGGAAGTGCATTCAGGGCAAATGGAACCCAAGTCAAATGCACCTGCATATCAATCAAAAAGGAATGTTAGCTGCATAGAACGCTTTGACAGCCTTCAGGGACCACATTCATCCAGGGCAATTAATGATAAAGACGGGCAACACCACTGTTATGTGGTACATAAACAAGCGGGGAGTACACATTCTTACACCCTCTGCAGACTAGCCATGGCATTGTGGAACACAGCCCTGAGCTATCAGGTGCATTTACAAGCTCAATTCCTGCCAGGAAAACTAAATACACTGGCAGACGAACTAAGCAGAAACCTCATGGACCCACACGAGTGGAAACTGGAACAAAGGATTTTCAACATGTTGACAAGCAAATGGGGGAGCCCAGATATAGACCTGTTTGCCTGCCCCCAAAACTATCAATTGGACAAATTGTGCACAAGGACTCCCCACAAACAAGTTTGGAAAGTGGATGATCTGTCCTTCAGCTGGAAAAACCTATCAGTTTATACCTTTCCTCCTCTGCCTCTGCTCTCCAAAGTACTATTAAAGATCAAACAAGACAAACCAAGGATGATTTTTATTGCACCAGACTGGCCACCGCAACACTGGTGTGTACCCCCTCTTACACAGTGTGTCACTGTGGGCCCCATGGCACCAGCCTCAGACTCCTACTCTATTGTCTCAGCAGGAGAACCAAATGCTGCATCCTCAACTTCAGACACTGAATCTAGCAGCCTGGCTAATTACATAATTTCTCATTTACCATCCTTCAGTAAACCAGTGCTGGATATCATTTTAGAGGCAAGGAGGCCTAGTACCAGAAAGTCTTTGCTGGAAAATGGAAAAGATTCAGTGCCTGGAACCAATCTCAAGGGATGAGCACAACAGTGCCCAATTTACCTCAGATCTTACAATACTTAACTGAGATGCTTCATAAGGGCCTGTCTTTCTCCTCCATCAAAATTCACGCCTCTGCCGTCTCGGCTCATAACACAGAACCCACCCCTCTTCTCTCATCCACTGCTTAAGCAGTTCCTCAGAGGGGCCAAAAATCTACGACCACCCAGGAGAGCTCCTACTCCAGCCTGGGACCTCAACTTTGTATTGGAAAAGCTCACCCTTCCTCCCTTTGAGCCAGCTGCCACTGCGGACTTAAAATTTCTTTCTTGGAAAACAACTTTCCTTTTAGCAATCACCTCAGCAAGAAGGGTTTCTGAATTACAGGCCCTTATGGCAGTGGAGCTTTTCATCATCTTTCATGCGGACAGGGTGTCCCTCAGGACTAATCCCTCCTTCATGCCCAAGGTGGTATCCAGTATGGCCCTTGATCAGTCCATACATTTGCCAACCTTCTTTCCTAATCCACAGAACAAAGGGGAACGGATTCTACACTCCTTAGACGTGCCCAGACAACATAGATTGTACTTGGACAGAACTAAACCTCAAAGGAAATCTGATCAACTGCTGGTGGCATTTGCTGCAGGGGCAGAGGGGAAGGCTATTTCAAAGCAAACCATTTCCAATTGGATAGGCCATTGCATTTTTTTTTGCTACAAACACCATGGAAAACCTATCCCACAGGGGATCAGACCCCACTCTACCAGGGCTGCATCTACCTCTACAGCCTTTCTCAGAGGCATCCCTACCAGGGACATCCTAGAAGCTGCTACTTAGAGTTCTGTACATACTTTCACCAAGCATTACCATCTGCCAATTTTCTCTAAATCCAGAGCTGGCTTTGCCACTTTAGTCTTGCAGGGCCTTTTAGCTGGTCCTAATTCTATTTAAATTCCTCCTCCCATCCTTAGCTTTGGGAATCTACCCAAAAGTGATGATTGCAACATTGAAACACGAAGAACATAGTGTGCACTTACCATAAATGTAGATGTTCGTGTGTATTCATTGTTGCAGTCCTGGTTACCCTCCCTCCAGCCCCCTTCTTTTTCTTTTTTGGATATACCTCTACTTTCCTTTACTATCTTCAAAAGCTTTTTGGTGTATTTGCTTTTTTGTTGGAGGTATAACCTTGTATATTTATAGATTTAATTGCTTCTCATTAAGGGGGCACCTGACATCTGGGGCAAGAAAAACTGATGCAATGGTGTCAGCTGCATGTTTTGTACCCCTGATGATCTGACGTCATGGAAGAAGGGACAGCAACCCTTGCAGGACCCACGACTTTGTTAATCAGGCTGACTGAGGGCTACTGCAAGCAGATAACCCAAAAGTCATGACTGCAACAGTGAATACACTCGAGCATCTACATTTATAGTAAGTGTACACAACTGTACTTTATAACCCCTCTATATTCGTCACTAGTCATGCCCAAAATCGAATATAACGGCCCTTTTGGCAGGTACCATACAAAGCACCTGCAGCAATTGGAGAGACCTCAGAGGTTTCTAACTAAGATCGTCAAGGGACCGCAGCACTTGCCTTACACAGACTAGCTAAAATCCCTGTCACTATACTCTGTATCGTATAGACTTCTTAAGTGGGATAGAGTAACAAGTGCAGAATGTGACATTTACAAGGAGATGTTAATTGCTGTTTTGCCTAGAATATTGCAGTAGTTCCTGACTCAGAATGTTGCATCATTTGCTTTTATTAGTGTTAATCTCTGGCAGTTTCGTTTTTTTGTGAACAGGATTTGCAAAAATATTTCTTACGAATTCTTACTTCATTTGTTCTTGAAATGACTGTGTTTTGGTCAAAATTCTGTGTTCATTTTCTGTACATTATATGTCTTTATTCTGAAACTAAGCCCCTCTTCCTGGAAAAAAAGGAATGCTTTCCTTCAGTAGTTACATGCATCTTTGTGGTTCAGTGCCTTTTTCTATGTGTCTTTATATAATTTTTATATTGCTTTATATATTTTTGATTCATATATAACGAAGCACTATTTTTTCTTCCTGCACATTACCTGAGTTGCACAGCAATGTCCTTTGTATTGAGCACAGCTCAGAAGACAGCATCTCTAGATCCTGATTTGAGGAAAAGTGGAAATCCTTAAAGCGTTCTGCTGATGGAGAACTGATTTTGCACACTATGTGTTATTAGTCATATAAAATACTGAATGCAAAAAAGATGAAATTGGAAGTAACAATACCTTTCAAATGCATCTGATTTGTGTCATATTTTATCCTGTCCCTCGTAAAATATTTGAATCCATGGTAAATCACTCCAGGGGTACAGTTGGTCAATAATGCCAGTCATTAAAGTTTTATACTTATTGTTCAGAAAATGCATTTTGATACAAAACCTGTAGTTGTATTAACATTTTAAAGGTCATGTCTAATGGTGTGAAACAACCTTTTTTTTTTTTTTTTGCTGCATAAAAGTGTGTGCATGCATCATAGATATGAACACTTTTTAATGCAAAAAACAAATATAGTTCTGAATCTTTTTTTTTTGTAAATAAAATCATTTCAAAAATTGCTTCCAGATGTGAAAATCTCAAAGTACACAACCATATTTATGGCATTAATAATTATGGGAGGGCAGAAAATGCTTGCTTCACTTTGGGTGATCAGCTGGAATTATGCTGGGTTAGCTTGGGAAAGTATTTGGGTATTAGTTATGTAATTGCCAAACTGTTAAATTAACAGTTTGGCAAAAACATTATTATTATTTGGTTAATTTTTGCCAAAGTGTTACTATAATAGTTTAGCAGTTACATAACTAATATACTGTTACTTGCTAACCTGGCATAATTAGAACTGGACACCCTAAGTGACATAAGCACCTCCTGCCTGCCCATAAATATTAATACAGTAAATATGGCTGTGTACTTTGACTTTCACGTTCAGAAGCAAACCTTTAAATGCAGATTTTTTTTTAATGCAACAAAATAAACTTTTATTTTAACACAGAAAAGTGTTTGCATGCATAAAGATTAACATGAGCACTTTTTTGTGTGAAAAGGATTGAAATGAATTAGGGCAATGTTTAAAAAAGTCCCTGATTTGGAGCCTTTGTCCCCCTATTATTTTTTGCTTTGTCCAGAATTCTTAAGCAAAGCTGTTGAGAGGTATGATACAGATACATTAGCAGTTCAAGAAGCCTTATCAGAATCCAGAAGTATAGTTAGTTCATTGTAAAAGCTAATGAGTTTGAAATGGTGACTGTTTTAAATTCTGAATTATTGTTTTCCAATTTTTTTTGTAGTATTTCATCTGAGTTTAGACATTCCTTTTCTTTTCACTCTTCTATCTAGGTCAGTACTGCATGCCAGAAGAAGGTGTATCATTAACCCCTAAACCTCATCTTCTAACGACAGAGGAAATCATTACATTAGCAAAGCTGTTTGTAAAAGAGGGGGTCAATAAGATTCGTCTGACTGGTGGGGAACCACTCATCAGACCTGATATTGCATACATAATAGGTGAGTAGAGTACTTTGACATTGTGATTTCCAACTGATTCCAGTGTCTGAATGGTGCGGATCTTTTGTTATGAGGTATTGCTTGTAAATATGTTTTAGAACTGTAACCCAAAGTGTGATTTAACTTGCACAGAAGTGAGAAATCAATATGCATTTGGTAACAGAATATGTCCCCAGTACTGCATCACTGCTCTGATGTTCGTGTGCCAGAGTTCACCTAACTTTAGAGTAAACTTTGTTGTTTCCACTTTTAGTAAACTTTGTTGTTTGCACTTTGATGCAAAACAGTATTTATAATACAGTTCTCTGTCAAAGTCAGACTTGCGGCGTATAATGCCAAGACTGCATACAGCAATGTGCTGCGTCTCGTGTCAGAGCCAGTTGTAAACATTGTAGGAAATAATTGTATTTTTTCCTCCTTTTTTGTCTAAAACAGCAATGTTGAAGCTGATGGACGGCAGGGCTTTCAAGGATTGTGCTGCTTACTTACCTAGTATTGTTAGGACAATTGGGTAAGTGCACTTTGCCAGTATAATTTCTGACTACTGTATTGCCTCCATGTCTACCTTTCCTCCCTTCCTCCATTAGCGACTATTCCTTTGTCACATTCTACAGATGTGATATTTACAAGGAAGTGTTTACTCTCGACTTGCTAGGAATATTGCTGTAGCTCCTGCCTCAGAATATTTCATCATTTACTTTTATTTGTTGATCTCTGGCAGTATCATTTTTTTCTGTCAGCAGATTTTGTAGAAATATGGCTACAAAGCCTTCCTGTTCCTTCAGACTTTCTCTGCTTCCACCCTCCCCCAAAAAATACAACCTATAATCAAGGGTTTCTGGAATCAGTTGAAATAATATTCTATGTCAGGCAGATGAAACAGAGATAGTAAACCATCCTACCAGCTTTACAATATAAATTCTTTTCAAAAAGTTAGTTGACTGGGGTGGACACTAGCCGAAGAAATGAACTCCCTTTTAATATCAGAGTCCCAGCCTGGCTACAGTAGAAAACATCACCTTCACTTAAGAACAGGAATAAATTCTTTGTTTTAACTCACTTGGCTAAGAGACATGTTCTTGCAAATCGAGGAAACTTCTGGAGGAGAATCACCCTTGTCTGTTGTTGGAACCCTCCCACGAAACGATGCTCTTTGTAGTAATAAAATAATTCACTGTATCACATCTTGTCTGATTACCTTAAGTTTCCTACACAAATTCTTCCAGCTTCCCACCCCCACCACTCCTACAACAATACCCCCCCCCCCATTTCCAGAGACTCCAACCTTCTCTTCACTGTTCTATTTCAAATCCATAAGAAATGAAGAACTTTTGAAGAATTATTAGATAAAATTGTGATGGATACTGCCACTCTTTACAAACATAGATTAGAACCCTTTCTGCTTCTTTATAATCTGTGCTTTGCCAGCTCCATTATGTCTACCATTACCAGTTATTATAAAGTCCATTCCCAAAATTAACACGCACCAGTCTGTTGGGGATCTAAGATGTAGTTCCAGTCTTCCCATTCTAAGACAAATCTTAGAAAAATGAATATTTTCAAGTTACTGAATACCTTAATAAACAATGTGTACTATCTAAGGCTAAGGTACCAGCTTGTGTTTTGATAAGGCAGAATTAAGATGACTGCTCTGTATACTCTTAGTGACGACATTCTGCAAAATAAGAATAAAGCTTATCTGGCCTGAATAATTTTTATTCACTTCATTAAAGCATTTGATTAGGTTTGATCACTCTCTCCTATTTAATTCTCGAATCACTCCTAGATTTAGTGGCAATATCATTAATTTTGTTTGTATAGTTGAAGTATTTGTACTTTACTTTTTCAGACTTTTTCTCCCTTTTAACAGTGTACAACTCTTATTTGATGTGATTGTACTCACCTAGGCTGTGCTTGCAAATGCTTAAATTAGATCAGTGTCCTACTTTGGAAAACAAACATATAAATAAATGAATGAATGAATGAATAAATAAATTGATTTAAAAACATTTTCCCCAACAGTAAATTCTAAGTATGAGTGGGATGCACAACATCACTGAAGTCCCACTCATCAGTTTCCCTAGTGCTTGGTACTGTCCCTATTTTTTTCCCCCTTTTAATCAACAAACTCCCTACTTATTTACGTTGACTACAGAGGTGGCATGCTACTATATAGGTCAAATGAAGGCCTCAGGTCTAACCAACAGGTTTTAAGACCGCAGCATTGTCATTAACTCAAAAAAAACATCTCTTTGAGACATTACTTGACTCGTCTTCAAAAAATACTTGGACCCCTGGAAACAATTACAGATGTGTGTTACCTTAGTAGAGCTTGATCAAAACCTGAACATTAAGAAAACATTATCTAACTCTGAAATCAACACACATTTTCCTTTTTTTCTGGGAAAAAAATATCGCACTTCCTTTTACCTGAATGTGGGATGGCATTAGGAAGAGGAGTTCTACCTCAGCTAGAATATGTCCTTCCTGTAATAGTAGCAGCTTCTAAACAAAACCCATCTTCCCTCCAAACCATTTCTAAGAACATCTGCAGGCTAATCTCCTTAGCTCCTAAAAAGAGCATCACTGTGCAGTTTTTGCTGAAATAAAATCATTACCCATGGTAGAAAGATATAAGTTACTGTTGTGCTTCTTAACACACACATCTGCACCAAAACACATTTTCTTTTCAAGATGATAGATGGAATCCTGCACTTCAGTCTACCATCGTAGATCTATTCCCAACTCTGGTCCTACACTATTTACATCAAGGAACAAACTTAAGGACTTCCAAGATGGCCATGCACTAATCAACAGATGGATTAGAGCTCTCGCAGTATGAAAGCAATAAATATATAAACGAGGAATGCCACCATCCAAAGGTTTCCACAAGAAGGCAAAAGTCCAATAAGAAAATGAACCAAGTAGAAACCACCACGATGTAAAAACAAGGTCTATTTATTAAAAAACTGGAATAACAAGCGCTTTCACGTGTATCCAAAAACACGCTTCATCAGGTTTAACTAGAACTTTCAACTGAAGCATTTTTATACAAATCCCAAAAACTATCAAATTGCATAATTGGCAATCAGAAACAATATAATTAAATAATTAAAATGATGGTTAGAAGTTTGAATTAACTCTTATAGCACAAGATAAAAATTCAATGCTTGAAACAAATAGCAACACAATCTATATTGTGTTGACATAAAAAGTAGAATATAAATATATTAATAGATTAATAAGCAGTCACTTCATATTTGTACTGTGTAGCGTAGAGGTATATAACAATAGATGTGTAAAATAATAAAATAATGAATATTTTAGAACCTAATAGATAAAAACATGGACCAGTAGAACCATTTGGTCTATGCTGATCAATGTTCACGTGCCTTTAAAACAGGCTTGATGCTAACAGAGTGATTCAAGCCAGGCTCGAGATGGGCTTTCAGCCTTAAGATCCATCTCAATTCAATCATTTCTAGGTAATTCATTGCATCACCTCCTCTATTTATGTCTATAATTTGTAAAACTCTAAAAGTGAAACTATGATCAGGACACATGGCTACATGTTTAACCAAAGCATTGCATGTGTTCATCTTCCTAATGTCATAGAAATGGTTGTACATTCCGTCTCTCAACCTACGGGACATCATACCTACATAAAATGCTGTGCATGGCATGCAGGTAGCCAAATATATGAGATTAGTACTATCACAAGTGGCATAAAAACGCGGTTTAATGATATAACTAAAATGAGGGTGATAAAAGCAACCTTCACCATTTATATATTTACACATGTTACATTTATTGTATGGGAAAGTACCATGCCTTAGTGTTTGCCTATCTATACTACTAGTATAAAAATTAGTTTTGTCAACGCATAATAATCTCTTTAAATTTTTGCTATTCCTATACCTGAAAGAAGGCATCGTTCCTAATAGTTGGGAACACTTATCTGTGAGTAGTATGCCCCAATTCTTTTTTATAATATCAGTGATAAATCTAATATCACTTGTATATCCCGTAGTAAAGAATACCCTATTATGTCTACGATGGGTAGTATAATTAGACCTTGTACCAGATGGCTCTAAAAAATCAAGATGTTCCACATCGCTGGCCGTGGTGGCCGATACTAAACAGCCCAAACCACGTAGTGTAGATGTCGTATAACCTCTATCACGAAACAATCCTTCCATGTAATCTAGATGTAACTTTCTGTCATGGGGACTCATACATAGACTAGAAATTCTTTTAAACTGGCTCTTGACAATGTTCGGAAATACCGAACATGGGTGCATGCTATTAAAATGCAATATAGCATTCCTCCAACAAGGTTTCTTATAGAGACTAGTAGAAAGGGAACCTCCTAAACCTTTAGAAATTGTTATGTCAAGAAAGTGCAACTGATATTGAGACACTTCTATAGTGAACCTTAAAAAATCAGTAGTAGATTCTAAATAACTGACCATATCATATAACAGATCTTGGCTACTTTCCCAAACAATCAGAACATCATCAACAAAACGTCTGTAAAGTAAAACATGTTGGAAAAAGACGCTATTAAACAAATGTGTACGCTCCCAATAATGCATAACCAAGTTCGCATACGAATTAGCACATGGGGTGCCCATAGTGACACCAAATGTTTGCGCATAAATATCATTATGGTACATGAACACATTGTTATTCAAAACTAAGTCAAGAAGAGTGCAAACAACCAGCTGTGTGTTACTGTCAAGGGTACCTAAAACAAGTAGGCTCTCTCTTATAGCCTGTATCCCATAATCATTGGGGATAATAGTGAATAGACTCTTAACATCAAGAGAAACTAGAATGACAGATGAAGACAGATTTTGATTGTTCACTAAACTATGTAGGTCATTCAATAACGGATATGTGTCTTTCAGGATTCCCTAGAACTGATTCTAAATAATGTGAGATGTGTTCGGTAACCCATCCAGCCCCTGACACTATTGGTCATAGAGGTGGAGGGATGGTACCCTTGTGTATTTTAGGAAGGCCCTTAATCAGTGGTATCTTGGGAAAATCGATCAAGAGGTAATCATAGAACTCTCTATTGATCTGTCTACACATTAGAAGATCATATAATGAGTCATGAACATTTCTTATGATGCTGTCAACCATATGCTGTGATATTATTCTATATGTATCATCATCCTTCAACATATCCAGCATCATTCCATTATACATAAAGGTATCTAAAACCACTACCCCTCCACCTTTATCAGCTGACTGTATGGTTATATTAGCGTTACAAGATAGTTCATGAAGAGAGTGCCATTCATCAATATTCAAATTATGATATACTCTCCTCGGAGCAACATTGGAAAAATATTGATAAAACTCTCGTTCACACACAGACACAAAACAGTCCACCTTGTGAGGTAGAACTGGCGAAAAAGAACTTTTACGTATAAATCGTCTCTCTCTATCAGTCTCTCCTGTCTTATCAAACAGTAATTTCAAAGATAAATTCCGGGCAAAGAGACGTAAATCGGTTAGTACTTCAACAAGGTTACTGGCTTGTGCAGGGATAAAAGAAAGATCTATGTTCAAGAGAGTCACTTCACTGGAGGTAAGCGTGTGATTCGAGAGGTTAAAAATAAGCATACTCAATTCCTGCTCCTTCTCCTTACCTCCACGGATTCTCCGGTGAACTTCCTCTTGCGTCTCCCTCTGCTGCTGGATCTTGCTTGCTGTCTGATATGATACTGCATCGGTAATTGTAAAAACCATTATTATAGTTCCCTAGTACTTTCTTAGGTTTGGCGCCAAGTTTGTTTGAAACAAGCTGTTCCTCCGTGGCTTGTTGATTAGGAGGAGGAGTGTCCAATAATTGCGAACTTCCCATTGGTTGACCATGTTTCACTGATGTAACGTCAATAGCAGTCAAACTTTCTATCTCTTCTACTGTAGAATTTAAAGGTACAGTTGCTGTAAAAGTTGGTAATTCATTAACAGTATCTGGGGGATGACCGGAACCGTGTGTATGATCATTACGTTGAGAATTAATTCTCGGCCATACAAAGACATTACCAGATAGGAAATCATGATAGTCTCTCTGTAAATTCTTATGCTTGGTCTGTTGTAGTTTATCACTATAGGCCATTATTTGCGTATACATATAGTCAATCTTCCTCTCATAAATCTCACCCTTGAAACGCTCACATAGATCTCTATGCAGAGTCTCTATTTTGTTTTTGAGCTCATTTTCAATCGGTGTGAAATAACTAATTATAAGTCTCATGTACTGACTGCTCAAATCAAGATTCAACTGTTGCCATTGTTTTAATAACTCTGGATGGCTGTCACCATAGGTGGGCATGCACAACACCCGCATGCCTCTAGGTACAATCTGAAAATGGAGACTC
Organism: Protopterus annectens; assembly: GCF_019279795.1. Taxonomy (NCBI): domain Eukaryota; kingdom Metazoa; phylum Chordata; order Ceratodontiformes; family Protopteridae; genus Protopterus; species Protopterus annectens. Next base: position 1,844,084,677 of record NC_056726.1, read on the forward strand.
GCCTACATATGTCTCCTTTGCCATATCAACCTGTACAACTTGTACAGGTCATTTTCTAGTTCTCTTAAACAATTGTAAAACTCACTGAGGTTCTTGACAGTACCTGTAGTAGATGGAGTAGTTGTAGGAAGATGTAGGTCCATACCTAATAACGGATTAGCATTCTGCTGAAGAATATGGCTCCACTTACTTCCAGGACTCTTGGATCCAGGGTTGTAATCAAGTTCTATTGCTGGAATATCCATCGTGTGTAGGTGGCAGAAACCAAGAAGTATAGAAACAACAATAAATATATAAACGAGGAATGCCACCATCCAAAGGTTTCCACAAGAAGGCAAAAGTCCAATAAGAAAATGAACCAAGTAGAAACCACCACGATGTAAAAACAAGGTCTATTTATTAAAAAAACTGGAATAACAAGCGCTTTCACGTGTATCCAAAAACGCGCGGTTTAACTAGAACTTTCAACTGAAGCATTTTTATCCAAATCCCAAAAACTATCAAATTGCATAATTGGCAATCAGAAACAATATAATTAAACAATTAAAATGATGGTTAGAAGTTTGAATTAACTCTTGTAGCACAAGATAAAAATTCAATGCTTGAAACAAATAGCAACACAATCTATATTGTGTTGACATAAAACGTAGAATATAAATATATTAATAGATTAATAAGCAGTCACTTCATATTTGTACTGTGTAGCGTTGAGGTATATAACAATAGATGTGTAAAATAATAAAATAATGAATATTTTAGAACCTAATAGATAAAAACATGGACCAGTAGAACCATTTGGTCTACGGTGATCAGTGTTCACGTGCCATTAAAACAGGCTTGATGCTAACAGATTTGATTCTAGCCAGGCTCGAGATGGGCTTTCAACCTTAAGATCCATCTCAATTCAATCGTTTCTAGGTAATTCATTGCATCACCTCCTCTATTATTTATGTCTATAATTTGTAAAACCCTAAAAGTGAAACTATGATCAGGACACATGGCTACATGTTTAACTAAATCATTGCATGTGTTCATCTTTCTAATGTCATAGATATGGTTGTACATTCTGTCTCTCAACCTACGGGACGTCATACCTACATAAAATGCTGTGCATGCCATGCAGGTAGCCAAACATACGAGATTGGCAGTATGAAAACAGAAAGTTTGGAAAGCAGCCAGAAAAAAATACATTTGAGTAAAATCCAGTTACTGGTTAGTCACTACACTGCACGGATGTCAGTAAATGTGAAGTCTGGAGAAAGTAAGAGAAAATAAACTAGAAAAGGATAAGAAAGCACTCTAGTTGAGAAAAGTTGTGCAGATTTCTGCAAAAATAAATAACAATAATGATAATGATAATATAGACCAAGTTTCAGTCTCTGTACAGGAAATGGTTTCTAGTAATTTAGAGGAAAAAATAAATCAGACTCATTCAGAGGTGATGTAAGTGAGACACTGGAGAAATACTTACAGTCAAATGAGAAAAGGCTGGGAAGAATAAAATAAGCTTTAAGCAGGTATTCAGATGAGTTGATAAAACTGCAGAAATCAGAGGTTGAAATGAAGTGAAAGACAGTCTTCCCTTCCCTTGAGGCTTCTCAAGAGGAAATGTTTCAAAAGATAGTAGCGCTGGATGACAGAACAGCCAGGGAAAACATGAGAGTTTCTGCTTTACTAGAGAAACCTGGAAGGAACAGAGTGCATTATGAAAGTACAAATAAGTAAATGGACTGATAATCGTATAACAGGATCTGTTAACAGTAGGGACACATTATATATATGCTTCAAATATGGCCATGAAAAAGAAGCCGCCAAGATCTATAATAATTGTGACGCCCGTGCCCTGGCCCAGCAATCAAGGAACCTCAATCCTCACCACTAACACCAGATGAAAGAAACGATAACAAATACACACAGTAAAGTGCAATTTCCTTTAAGAGCACACAGAGATCACAGTCAGTCCGGGGCTGGTTGCTCCCTTGCTCTCCAGGTCCCCAGTAAGACTCCCAACTGGCACAGCTATAGGGTCCAGATCTCAGCCTAGCTGGGCAAGCTAAAACCTCCAGCACCCTCTCTGTCCAACCAGTGTCCCTGCCCAAGTAGCTGACACACACACACTTTGAGATAAGAGTTTATACAAAGGCTGGCACAGGTTATCCAGCTGTGCCTTTATTACCCAGACTATATGATAGTACCACCTGCCACCACCCAGCAAATATTTATTAGCTACTCAAAGGCCCTTAAAAGGGGTGTCCAATTATTACTGTGTAATATTATTATCCAACTGGTAGTATAACTAAACAGTCAAGGCTTATTAGATTGACTTGGTACAGTAATCACTCTAAATATGCATGTACTCTAGAGTTTAAATTATCTCTACACAAAACAGCCACAGTTGAAAGGTTTTAAAATATTTAATAAAACAGAAGACAATACTTCTTACTACACAGTGCTAGTCAAGAGTTCAGAGAGCACAGATAAATACTTAAAATAATTCTGTAGTACAGTTTTGACATCACAGAAAAACACTTAGTCTAATCTTTCTAGTTTCTAGCTATTTCTAAAAGAAAACACAAGGCTAAGATAAACTTACATAAGAACAAGACAGTGCTGTGAGTTGGATGGTCAAGGCAAAAATACTTAATCCTCTCTGGTTCTCTCTGTTTAAATTGAAATTGCAGTTCTGATTCACATTACATCATTCTTCACATTTTCCTACGGTTCCCAGGCCACACATTACTTCATTTTTCACACTTCCCTGGGTTCCCACGCTAACAGAAACTGCATTTACATTCTTAACATCTCCTTTTGTTATCTTGCAGCTGGTCAGGAAGCAGAGCAATAAAAATACATTTGCATGTTTAAGTTTAGCAATTTAACTCTTGGTTAAAACAATAGAAATAATTTCTTCATCTAGACCCTTCGGCACCACTGTCTACATCAAAGTGGTCACCACATGCTTTACTTTGGTCAGTAGAGTGCACTGTTGTCACATTTTTTTCAGTTCCACATGTAACACTATTTCTTTACATTTAAGACAACAAGCCTGTAGTTTACATTCATATAACAAATGACAGAACTATCTGCAAAATTCTATCTGGCTAGGCTGGCAGCCTTCACAATAATAAAGATGCAGTCATATCAGGAGAAGGAGCTGCTCCTGATTAAAATGTGGTAGAAGGGTGAAGTATTATCAACTGGGTACACCAGAGTGTTTGTGGGAAATGACTTGACTGTACACCAGGCAGATCAGAGGTGATTTTATCCCTGTAGTCAAATCGAGTTTAGAGGCAGGAGTGTAAGATTCAGGTTGCTATATCCAGTTATCTTCAGAACATTTCTTTCAGAAGGAGTAGAGACATTCTTGAATGCAGAGCAGACGTATGAGGAAATAAAGTTTTATCCAGCAAAAAGTAAGTCAACAAGTTGAAAGGGATTCCAGTTTTATTCTTCTGACAATGGCACAGCCCATACACAGAACTTGCCAGTAAAACAGTTTCTGATGTTTTAAGAAAATGATCGAGTGACATACAGAAGCACATGTGCTGACAAGAAAAACAAGAGTTCATTGGAAATGAACTAGATACCGTTGTTAGGTGATCAAGAAAATGAAGTAGAACAGCAAGAACTTGAAAGGGAAACAAACAGCTAAATTGTAAGGGGGGATATTTCTGTAGGATGCAATTTGAACATGAGAACTGTGCTTCTGCAAAAAGTAGAGGCAGGGAGGAAAAAAAGACTAGAAATGTGTGGATTATTTTAAACTGGTTGTGGGACTGTAAAGTATAAGTTTCTACTTTTTCTTGTATGATTGAAGGAAGTGAAGAAGAAACTGCATGTAAAAATGTTCTGTTTTTTTTCTTATTAATATGTGTATAAACTGTATGTAGAAAAAGATTCACTGTTGTCTGCTTTCTTCCAATTCAACTGGTGGGTTATCGGATCTGACATTGGCAACTTTTTTGAATGTCTGGATCCAGAGCTGTGACTCCTCACCTACCCATAATGCCCTTTGTTCACGAAAGTAACTCTGATCTTATTTGCCTCTTCTCTTGAATGGATGTGGTGTGTGAGGGCCCTGCTGTTCTATCGGTAGCTAGGTGATTTTTTTCCATTATTAGTGTCTGTTATCTTGAAGGTATTTCCTTTATAGATGACTCCCTTATCCTCCCCTTTTTGTAGTACAAACAAAATCTTTTTCAGTAGATTTTTCTCCTATTTCTATTCTTCTCAGTGCAGCTACCTTATTTTTGTATTAACAAAAAAAAAATATTTCTGCAGCTTTTGTAGTTGTAATTATAGTGGTTATTGTTGTTGGATTTACAGTTGCTTTTCTAGTTGTGGTTGTTGCAGTTGTTTTCTGTATGTTCTACTGTAACAGACAAGGTCCAAGGTTTTAAGAAGTGCTTGACCTGTGGACTGGGGAGAATGGAAGCCTAGAGTGCTCCTGCTGTCTCTTTTTTGAATTGGAGGATTGTTTCTAAGCTCGTATTGTGTCCTCAGCATTCAAGGTATTTGAAAGAGTTCTATCCAGAACAAGATAAGAAGTGTCTGTGCCATATTTGGGTCTGTCCCAACCTCTTGTATACTGATTGACAGGGATAGTCAGCCCTTTATAGCATCAAGGATACTTGCCATGCAAGTTCCAGGCTGATTCTGAACCACCCCTGAAAGCCTAAGCATGGGAGAGTTTTAGGAACAGATATGTAAAAAGAGATTGTATTACTCCCTAGAGTCAGTTGTAGAAGACATGGACTTAGATGACAAAGAAGAGTCTCCCAGATCCTTTTGGAAAATGTCACCTTTCACAATACACTGGAACTGATGAAACAGCAAGGGGGTTGGTCCACCAATCCTCCCTCACTTGAGGAATATGTGTTCCTTGAGGCTTTGGGGCTGACTCTTCTACTTTTTGGGTGCTGTTGTCTGCTGACGCTTTCATAGATCTGGTGGCTTAGTGGGTGTGGAAGGATCCTGATGTGGTGGAGCCGATCCCTGAAAAAACTGATAAGATCTTGATCACACCAAAGGACAGAATGCATTAGAGCAAGAGTCTCCCAGTAGATGCCATGGTTCTATGAGCAGCCACAAATAAGGAGCTCTCAGAAGAGAGCACATCTGTCCATCCTGCTAATAGGGAGTCAAGGCCATTGGACAGGTTTGGAAAATGGATATATGTGTCAGCAACTTTTGCACACTATCTTGCCCATATGACACATTTCCAGAGGCACCTGACTAAAGAAGTTACCAAGTCATTTTTGGGTAACTTGCCAGCAGATATCCAGAAAACAGTGGAGTCCCAATTGTCTCCCCTACAATCAGTATCCAGCATATCCATCCATCTGCTTTAATGCAGCTCATAGCTAGAGCAGCAGGTACAGGCATAGCCATCCAATACTCCCTCGTTTAATGGCTTAACACGTCCTTGGAGATTCTGAAAGTTTGACCATTCTCCCCATCTGCCCCAATTGCTACAGTAACCACAGATGCTCCCTTCTGTGATGGGGGGGCATTTCAAAGGGAAGACGGTCTAAGGTTCATGATCACCAGTGGAGGCCAGTCTTCACATCAATGACTTGGAGATGAGGGCAGTCCTCCTCACATTATAGGTGTTTTAGACCTTCCTTCCTGAGTGTGTGATTTCCATACAGACAGACAACATGGCAAGCAGAGAGGAACCCGATCATATCCATTTTGCCAGTAAGCCATGAGAGTCTGGCAGTGGGCAATGTCTTCTTCTCACTTTCTCATTTACAACACACATCCCAGGGACTTTCCGTGTGCTACTGGACAAGTTCAGCAAGTCCATTGTTATGCTTCAATGGCATTGCAGATATTCAGTCACTGGCGCCAACCTTGTTGCATTTTTTTGCTTCATATCTAAACAAATAATGCTCTAGTCCACAAGTGGCCCCCAGGTATTTTATAGAGGATCCTTAGGTGACTTTTCCTCCCATCCCCATGATCTTCTTCTTTTTCTTTCGGATGTTCTCATTAGGAGTCGCCACAACAGATCATCTGTTTCCATTTCTTCCAGTCCTCTGCATCTTGCTCTGTCACACTACCTGGCAGATTCATCTTTAGCATCCTTTTCCCAATATACCCAGCATCCCTCCTCAGCACATGTCCAAACCAATGCAATCTTGCCTCTCTGGCTTTGTCTCCAAACCGTCCAACCTGGGCTGACCCTCTAATATACTTATTCCTAATCCTGTCTACCCTCATCACATCCAGTGCAAATCTTAACATCTTTAACTCTGCCACATCCAGCTCTGACTCCTGCCTTTCTGTCAGTGCCACTGTCTCCAACCCATATAACATAGCTGGTCTCACTCCCCTCTTGTAGACCTTTCCTTTCAGTCTTACAGGTACTTGTCTGTCACAAATCACTCCTGATGCTCTTCTTCACCCACTCCACCCTGCCTGTACTCTCTTCTTCACCTCTCTTCCACACTCGCCATTACTCTGAACTGTTGATCCCAAGTATTTAAACTCATCCACCTCCACCAAATCTACTCCCTGCATCCTCACCATTCCTCTGTCCTCCCTCTCATTCAGACATATATTCTGTCTTAGTCCTGCTGACCTTCATTCCTCTTCTCTCTAGAGCATATCTCCACCTCTCCAGGGTCTACTCAGCCTGTTCCCTACTCTCACTACATATCACAATGTCATCTGTAAACATCGTAGTCCATGGGGACTCCTGTCTGATCTCGTCTGTCAACCTGACCATCACCACTGCAAATAAGAAAGGGCTCAGAGCTGATCCTTGATGTAATCCCACCTCCACCTTAAATGCATCTGTCACTCCCAGTGCAGATCTCACCGCTGTCGCACTACCCTTGTATACATATCCTGTACCACACTTACATACATCTCTGCCACTCCCAACTTCCTCATACAATACCACGACTCCTCTCTAGGCACCCTGTCATATGCTTCCTCTAAGTCCACAAAGACACAACGCAACTCCTTCTGACCTTCTCTGTACTTCTCCATCAACACTCTCAGAGGAAACATTGCATCTGTAGTGTTCTTTCCTGTCATGAAACCATACTGCTGATCACTAATCATCAACTCCCTTCTTAACCTAGCTTCTACTACTCTTTCCCATAGTTTCATGCTGTGACTGATCACTTTTATCCCTCTGTAGTTACTACAGCTCTGCACATCACCCTTATTCTTAAAAGTCAGTACCAAAACACTTTTTCTCCACTCCTCAGTTATCCTCTCACTTTCCAAGATTTCATTAAACAATCTGGTTAAAAATTCCACTGCTATTTCTCCTAAAGACCTCCAAGCTTCCACAGGTATGTCATCTGGACCAACAGCCTTTCCATTCTTCATCCTCTTCATAGCTATCCTTACTTCCTCCTTGCTAATCCATTGCACTTCCTGATTCACTATCTCCACATCATCCAGCTTCCTCTCTCTCTCATTCTCTTCATTCATCAGCCCCTCAAAGTACTCTTTCCATCTGTTCAACACACTCTCCTCACTTGTGAGTATGTTTCCCCTCATTATCATTTATCACCCTTACCTGCTGCACATCTTTCCTAGCTCGGTCCCTCTAATCTGTAAAGGTCCTTTTCTCCCTCCTTAGTGTCTATCCTTTCATACACCTCTCCATAAGCCTTATCCTTAGCCTTTGCCACCTCTCTGTTTGCCATGCACCTCATCCCCTTATACTCCTGTGTACTTTCTTCATCTCTCTGACAATCCCACTTCTTCACCAACCTCTTTTTCTGTATACTCTCCTGTACTTCCTCATTCCACTACCAGGTCTCCTTGTCCTCCTTTCTCTGTCCAGATGTTACACCAAGCACCTTTCTAGCAGTCTCCCTTACTAGCTCTGCTGTAGTTACCAGCTGTTCAGTAACTCTTCACTGCCACCCAGTGCCCGTCTTAACTCTTCTATGAACTCCACCTCACAATCACTCTTTTTCAATTTCCACCATTTGAACCTTGGTGCTGCCCTCACACTCCTCTTCCTCTTCTTGGTCACCAACGTCATTCTACAGACCACCATTTTATACTGGAATTTTTAACCAGATTGTTTAATGAAATCTTGGAAAGTGAGAGGATAACTGAGGAGTGGAGAAAGTGTTTTGGTACTGACTTTTAAGAATAAGGGTGATGTGCAGAGCTGTAGTAACTACAGAGGGATAAAAGTGACACTTTCCCTGTCACCACTTTACAGTCTCCAATCTCCTTCAAACTGGCCCTCCTGCATAGGATATAATCCACCTGTGTGCATCTCCCTCCACTCTTGTATGTCACCCTATGCTCCTCCCTCTTGTTAAAATACATATTTACCATAGCCATGTCCATCCTTTTTGCAAAATTCACTACCATCTGACATTCTGCATTCCTTTCCTTAGCACCATACCTACCCATCACTTCCTCATCCCCTCTGTTCCCTTCACCAACATGCCATTGAAATCTGCTCCGATCACCACTCACTCACCCTTCGATGCAGTCATCACCACGTCATCCAACTCACTCCAGAATTTTTCTTTCTCATCCATCGCACACCCAACTTGTGGAGCATATGCACTAATAAGATTCATCATTACACCATCAATTTCCAGCTTCATAAACATCGCTTTATCTGACGCTCTTTTCACCTCCAAAACAGTCTTGGCATACTGTTCCTTCAGGATAACCCTACCCCATTTCTCCTCCCATCCACACCATGATAGAACAATTTGAACATGCCTCCAATACACCTGGCCTTACTTCCCTTCCACCTGGTCTCTTGAACATACAATATATCAGCCTTCCTTCTGTCCATCATATCAGCTAGCTCTCTCCCTATACTAGTCATACTGCCAACATTCAAAGTTCCTACCCTCATTACCACACTCCTAACCTTTCTCTCCTCTTCCTGCATTTGGGCATGCCTTCCCCCTCTTCTTCTCCTTCTCCTCCTTCGGCCAACAGTAGCCCAATTTCCACCAGCACCCTGTTGGCTAACAGTACTGGTGGCGGTCATTGTTAACCCGGGCCTCGACCGATCCGGTATGTAAATCTGTATTTTCCACATATCTCATTTGGCAAATGTTTTACGCTGGATCCCCTTCCTGATGCAACCCTCCCCATTTATCCGGGCTTGGGACCAGCACGAAGAAATGCACTGGTTTGTGCATCCCCAGTGTCTGGGTTCTCCCATCCCCATTATAACAACATTTATTCAGTAAGCCAGGAGGTGCAGAGCCAAGGTAATCCTCATTGCCTCCTTTTAGCCCTAGCAGGTTTGGTTTCCCTTTTTCTGGCTTCATCTAATATACCTTTCCAGCATGCTGGTATTTCACTCAGATCTTCTGAGTCACCCATTCAGGCAGCCTCAACTGGAACTGAATGTCATGAAGCTGACCGTATGGTTCCTCCAAGTCTAATAATGGCCAGAGATGCCAAACTGTCCTCTTCTGTGGTCCACTTCTTAACTGCTTCACAAAAAACACAAATACGAGAAAGGTTTACCTTATCAAGTACAAGAGATTTTCTGCGTGGGTATCTTCTAAAGGATTAGATCCTTTTTCAGCATCTCTTTCATCTATTTTTGATGTCTTGTCAGATCTATTCCAACAAGGCTTTAGTTTTCAACTATCAATGTTAGTTATCTGCAATTTCCAGTTTTCACATTGGGCATAATTAAACACCAATTGCTGTCCTGAAAATCTCAAAAGCCATTCTAAAGAAACTTTTTTGTTGTAGTCCCTAATAAGGGATCCTGTCCCTTTTATAATTGTACTTCTGGCATTAATTTAGGCTCCTCTGAACCTGCAGCCACACCAGACTTAAAATATCTTACTTGGAAAACCATTTTTCTTCTGGCTGTTACTTCTGCAAAGAGTATTTCAGAATTGCAAGCTGTGTCCTGTAAACCCCCATATATCATCTTCATAAGGAGGACTAAATCCCAATTTCCTTTTGAAGATGGCACCTGAAGTAAGATTTAACTCTTCTGTTGATCTGCTTACATTCTTTCCTCAAATTTCCAGTAAATGAGAGTATACTGTACATTCATTGGATATGCACAAACAACTCAGGTTTTACTTACATGGGATTACTTACATTAGAAATTCTCATCAGCTTCTTGTTGCCTTCTTTAAAGTGAAAGCTGACCAAAGTGTAGTAAAAGTCACTGTGTATTGCTGGCTTTCTGACTGCATAATCTGTTTACAAAAAGATAGGTTTGCCTATACATAAAAAAAGGTTAATTCTACAAGAGCAGTAGCTACTTATGCGGCCTTTCTACGTGGAGTCAACTGTTCACACCTTTGTATCTCGCTACAATCTGGATGTACCATGCAGATCCCATGCATCCTTTGGCTCAGCCATTCTTAGGGTTATTCTTCCTTGATGCCATCCAGGTGTTTTCAGTAGCTTGGAAATCTATCCCCACGACTGAATAAGTTGAAAACAGGCAACATCAGATATCAGTTATGTACTTACCATAACACTAGATCCATGTTATAGGTTCATAGGCAGGTACTAGGCTGTTGGCCCTAGGGCCTATACAAGCCTAGCCAAAAAGGTACCCTGGCTTTCGCCACCCAAGAAAATTATTTTCCTGTGCCCCTGTCAAGCAGAACCACAAAAGTGATCCCTGGGGTGAATTTCCTATTACCCATCCAATCATCAAGATTTTTCTTGAAGAGTGCTAATGAGGAGCTCTGTTTGACATAGATAGGTAGTCTGTTCCAGAGTATGGGAAGTCTCTGGGACAGGAATCTATCCCTCCAGCATGTTCTGTTTATTGTGGTGACAAGGTTAAGGTCCCTAGAACGTGTAGCTCGGAGGGATTGGGACTTCTTTAAGTGGAGCATGTCCAACAGCTCTGGGTTTGACATAGCTTTGTATGTTAGGAAGTGATTGCCTCTGAGTAGGCGATATGCGAGGGAGTAAAGCTGGAGTTTTTTGAGACGGTCTGCGTAAGGCATCTGTTTGAGGCCAGTAATCATCTTTGTGAGGTATTTTTGCAGCCTTTCCAGTTGTTGTAGATGTCTTGTGAGGTACATACCAAAAGGGGCGTTGTACTCTATAATGGGTCTAATGAGTGATGAGTAGAGGGGAACAATGACCTTGATGCGAAACCTTTTGTGATGAGGTGTGCCATGTAGAAGGATTTCCTGACCACTGTGGCGATGTGATTATCAAAGGAGAGACTACTGTCCACCTGTGTCCCAAGGTTTCTTATCACACTTACGGTGTTAAGTAGACTACCACCTATGTGGTAGTTCATGGGTACAGAGTTTTTACCAAAGGGGATGACAATGCACTTTTTGGCATTGAGCCTGAGACCATGTCTTTGACACCAGGCATCTGTCTTAGTGAGGCCCTTTTGTAGGATGTCCACATTGTTAGGAGTTTCAATTATGGCTCCTAGTTTGCAGTCATCTGTGAATTTAGTTAGCCAAAGACCTTCTGTGTTAGCCTGTACTTCAGAGAAGTAGATACTAAGCAGGAGAGGACCCAGGACTGAACCCTGTGGTACTCCACTTGTCACTGGTCTGAAGTCTGATTTGGAGTCTGCTACTTTCATGGTGTGGGTTCTGTCAGTAAGCCAGTTGGCAACCCATCTTGTGGCATAGGGATTTATACCTAGTTTAGTGAGTTTATCTATAATTCCAGAGTGGGATGATGGTGTTGAACGCCTTGGCGAGATCTAGATAGGCTGTGTGAACCACCTTACCCTCATCTATGGCTTTGGTGACTACTTCAAAGAAGTCTATCAGGTTTAGGAGACATGATCTGCCTTTTACAAACCCAAACTGTGTGGGGTCCAGAGTTTGGAGATCTCCAATATCTTTGTTTATGAGTTCCATGGCCTTGCAGACGAGGCTCGTCAGGCTAATGGGGCAGTAGTTCCCGGGGTCTGTTGTGGCTCCCCCTTTGTGGAGTGGGATAACTGTCACGGTGCGCCATTCAATGGGCACAAAGCCTGAGGTGAGGCTATGATTGAACATGGTACTTGGGTGGGGTGCCAGTTCATTCTGTAGTTCATGTAGAAGGCAGCCTGGGATGTTGTCAGGTCTCATCGATGCAGTGTTCTTGGCTTTGGAGAGTGAAGTTTTTACCTGTGCAGCCATGGTTACAGGAACTTTGCATTCTTCCGGTATAAAGATGGGCCCTTTAGGGGGTGAGGGGGGGTAAAGTTAGCACTGAACCTATCTGCCAGGATGTTGGCAATATCAGTTGGTTCTGTATATTTAGTGTCATTGTGCTGTAACTCGGAGCAGATCTGAGTGTTGTCATTGAGATTTTTGACATAGCTATAGAATGCTTTATGGTTGTCTTTAGAATCCATGGCAATTTTGTTTTCATAACTAGGTTTGGAGGATTTTATGAGGGATCTCAGCTTCTTACTGAGGCTGACCAGGGAGTTCCTCCACTCATGGGATTTTACTCTTTTTTGCAACAGTTTCTTTCTTCTGTTGTAGAGTTTGTTTATGGCAGAAGACCACCAGATTGGCTTCCTTTTTTTGGAGGATAGCATCTTGGTTCTGTTAGGGATAGCATGATCCATGCACTCGTATAAGTGCTTATAAAGTGCATTTGTGTAGGATTCAGCAGTCGTACCTCTATTGTCCATCTGCATGGGTGTCGTGAAGTTTGCCACTTTTGTCTTAAGAAGCGTGAAGTTGGCTTTGGAGAAATTTTTTACGGTTGTTTTCCTAAAGGGGGGTGGGAGCGGGATGTGGATGTCTAGGGTGATTAGCTTGTGGTCGGATCTGACCAACGAGGAGCTGACCTCTGGTGTGGAACACCGGTCACCCATGTTGGTGATGTCCAGGTCTAGGATATTGCTGCCCCTGGTGGCGGTGTGGATAAGTTGATCCAAAGCGTTGGAATTGATGATTTCCAGAAAACGTTGAGCAAAAGAGTTGGTACATGAGTAGTTTTCCCAGTTAATGGTAGGGTAGTTGAAATCACCCATTATTAGAGTGTTGGGTTGTACCTTAATATTTTCCAGTGTATCAAGAAAAGAGGAGTGGTAATCCTGGGGCATGGTGGGGGGTCTGTAGCAAGCTACAATCTGGATTGCGGTTTTGCCCATAGTTAGTTGAACTTGGATAATCTCGGATGCATTATGCTGAGCAACTAGCTTGGAGGTGTGGATATCCTTAATGAATATGGACACGCCTCCACCTTTAGTGTTCCGGTCCGGATTTGGTGGCCGAAAGGTGTGGTATGAATTATGAATTATAGTCTGGTAATACAGGGGTGCTCTCTGGAGCTTTGAACCAGGTCTCTGTCACTGCACAGTTGTCAATGTTCTCCATTTTAAGGAGTGCCTTGAGTGAGTGCATTTTGAGGTTTAGACTTCTAGCATTGAGTAGCATTACCCTCAGATTTTGCTTGCTTGTACCTGTTACGGTGGTGAATTTGTCATTTGAACCTTGCCTAAAAAAGGCACTATAGGGGTGGCAAGAGCCTTTGCCAGTGTCCAGAATCCCAAGGGCGACAGGTGCAGGCCATCTCTGGCAAAGCAGCGTGGTCTGTCGATCATGTCATCCCAGGCAGATAGATACTGGATTCCTTTAGAATGACACCAGAAGCTTAGCCAATTGTTAAAGTCAATCATTTTGTCCTTGTACTGTGGTGTCATTCTGGTTGATGGCAGGATGCTACACAGGGCTAGGGTCATACCGGCCTGGGCTACAAGATCAGAGAGCTCCTCCATGTCTCTTTTCATGTAGTCCAGGGAGGTACATCTCAGGTTATTCACACCAACATGGACAATGACAGAGTCATCTTTGTACTTGTTGTGGAGTGACCTGAGTGCGTGCGTTATGTGGTGGATCCTGGCACCTGACAGGCAGCTGACAGTAACTTTTTCCTGGTTTAGCCTGGTGAGTGGAACATCAGTGTGCCTGACTATAGAGTCATTTATGACTAGAGTGTTGGGTATGTCATGCCTTATGGGCTGTAGTTGAGTGGCACACTGAGTATGTGGGCTGTGTGTCATTTGGGTTGTGTTGGGGGTGGAGGTTGATTGCATTTCTGCTTTGGAGGTCTCTGTTTGGGCAGATTTGTACTGAGAGCCTCCACAAATGTAGGTGTGTGTTTTGTGGTTCTGTGTGTGTGTTTTGGTGGTGTAGGTTTTGAGGGACTATGTGATGAATGTGGTGCGGTGCAAGTGTTTACCTTCTCTTTGGTGAAGAGAGCTTTGCTTCCAGTTTGGCTATATAAGTGCATCTCTCACAGGTCGTAGTGTTGGGTGGTAGGAGGAGAGGGTTGTCTGTGTACATGAGGCAATTGCTGCATTGTCCCAACATGCCCAGATTCATCAGGTAGATAGGAAAAAACACCGGGAGCTGACCTTTAGACATGCCTGAATAGGTGCTTATTTATTAAGTACTAAAAACTGTTTTCCTCTAGACAAGTGAGGAAAGTTGTGTGCTGTAGTAATTTGTAACTTATTTAGTGCTTACAATGAGTTCTGAACAAGTGCTGAGATCAAAGAAACAGATGAGTGCTAAAACTAAAAAGCTGGCTAGTTGCAAGGGAAATTTTGAAGAATAGACTTAGTTTAACCCCAGTTAAGTGGAGGGGGGGGGGGCTTAGGAGCTCACAAACAGTCCTGGACACAGCAAGTCCGTGTCTGACCTGCCACAGGAAAGGGGGGAAGCAAGCTTAGAATTTTTTTTTCCAGTAAAGTGGAAATGGAGAAAGCTGGAACAGAAGTTAATTCAATGTTAAGAATCTGAGTGGGTTGGCCTTCACAAATGTTCTCTATTAGATTGAGTGAACTAATGACACTAGACTGGGAGGAGTGTCACAGATCAGACTGGGAGGAGTGTCACAGATCAAATATACAGTATGGGAGGGCAACTGCAAAGCCACCAAGTATAAGAACACACAACACTAGGGAGGGTGGGTGGCAAAAAAATTACAGTTCCTAGCTGTAGCCACTAATTGAAAGTTTTAAACAGCTCAAGGAGCAGACTCGAGAATGCCTTTAACTGTAACAGACAAAAATGCACAGAAAAGCTCGGATAGAGCACTCACAAACAGAAAATACAACTCTCGGTATGAAAAAGCAGTTTACAGTTAAGTAATGTTAAAACAGTATAAAACAGTACATAAATGCAGTGAAACAATAAAAAAAAGCTTTATAACAGTGCAAAAATATAGTAGATCAACTGTATAGCACAATTATAAGTGTTTCAGAAGTGCAGTTCAGTGAAATAAGTGTAAGAAATAACTTAGCCTGCTCTTGGAATCTTAAGGAATTTCCACTTATGCAATGCAATCCAGAGCCTGACAATACAAGCAGAACCTTTATAAGACACAGGGTTTATATAGCAGTAAGAATGGAGGAGTTGGAAGATCAGATTACTACTCAGCCCCTGCTATTACCCAATCACTCGTACTACAGAAGGTCAGGAGGACTTGTTACTCTCAATAATAATGAAGACAATCAGCAGAAAGTGGCTGCCAGAAACACAGGAAACTCAAACAAAACTTCCAGCCTAGACAACAGGCCTCTATCAAGATTATGGCATCTGAGCAGAACACAGAAACCTCACTTTAAAAGCATAGAAAGAACACCCACAAAGAGAAAATACAAGTCTCAGTATGAAAAAGCAGTTTACAATTTAGTAATTTAAATAAAAAAACAATTATAATAATGCACACTATTACAGTTCCTAGCTGTAGCCACTAAATGAAAGTTTTAAACAGATCAAGGAGCAGACTCGAGAATGCTTTTAACTGCAACAGACAAAATGCACAGAAAAGCTCGGATAGAGCACTCACAAACAGAAAATACAACTCTGTGTGAAAAAGCAGTTTACAGTTAAGTAATGTTAAAACAGTATAAAACAGTACATAAATGCAGTGAAACAATAAAAAAGCTTTATAACAGTGCAAAAATATAGTAGATCAACTGCATAGCACAATTATAAGCGTTTCAGAAGTGCAGTTCAGTGAAATAAGTGTAAGAAATAACTTAGCCTGCTCTTGGAATCTTAAGGAATTTCCACGTATGCAATGCAATCCAAAGCCTGTCAATACAAGCAGCGTTTGTCCAGTTCAACATCTCTCCCTTTCAGATTGTCATCTAGTGTCCCTTTGGAACATATGGACCTCACCAGTGACCTTGTTATTCAACAGCCTTGGTTGCTGTTTCCGACTTATGGCCTATTTTATATTTTCTTTGTTTATGATACCCTTGGAATTTTGTCTGGCTCTGAGCAGGCAAACTTGATCTGAGATGTTTTGGGGGATTGAGGGAGGGGATGAGTCAGAATCCTGGCTCTACATTTTCAAAAACATTACTGAGGGTGGATCTGATAGGATCTGATTTACCCAACAGTTAAACTGGATGTAAACAAGACAACATAGACTTAACCTTGTGGTTGGCACATAACTTTTGATGTTATGTTGTCCTATCTCATCTTCATTCTTACAATGATGGGTTCGAGCTGATTCTCAGCTCTGACTCGGCCGAATACATAGCTGAAAGTCTCAAACCTGGCTTGTGGCAAGTAGGTATCCCACAATGCAGTCGTGTAATTCCCCAGATCTTGTTTTCCACTTTACGAGGTTGAATGTGCTCATCTGGCCATGGCTAAGTTGTGACAAATTTTCTTTTATATTTCCTCTATACTGTTCTGTTTTATAATAGATAGCTTAGTATTCAATTATATTTAAATTGTTGTGCCTTTTATTGCATTACAGTTAAATAGTTGTAGTTTTATCCCCTTTGGTGCAACTTTTGGCTGTCGCCTTGTAGGCCTAACTGTATCCCTTGTAGTGGTTGTTGTTTCTGTCTGTCTAGTTTATTAGTAGCTCATTTAACTTAGCTCTTCGCCCGTTTAAGTTAGAGGGCTTGTAGTTAGTTTGTTGTCTTGTCTGGGAAATAGGGCCGTTTGAGTTAGAGGCCTTATTTTTCTCCCTGGTTGTCTGTCTCCTTCTTGTTTCCCGTAGTTACTATTCAGTGTAGCTTTAATAGTTCACTAGTTTCAATTTTCTAGTTGTTGTTTTTGTGGTCTTATCTTTGTTATGTCCAAAGACCCAAAAGAGAGAGAACGTAAGCCTTCGGGCATTAAAAAACGCCAGAAGTGCTCACAAAATATGTCCATCACCGATGGACATGTTATATGTGTTTATTGTCTTGGTGCAATTCATCTACAAGAAGATTGTACTTTTTGTCATTCTTTCAGTACAAGGGTACTTCAAGAAAGGAGAAACAAATTGATCCTGGAAGGGCTCTTAAAGCCAACTTTTGAGGAAGCTATCCATAGATGTTCTTCGTGTTTCACTGTTGCAGTCTTCACATATGGGTTATCCGGTTTCCGGTAAACCTCAGTCGGCCCAATTTCGAGAGTCCTTGGTTTATGACGTCGGCTGCCGACAGTTGTAAAACTGATGTCAGAACATCAGGTATAAAGGGAGGCAATCAACAGCATTTCCTCAGTCTTTCTTGTCACGAAGCCCGAAGCAGATGCAATTCGCACTACTGCCGGTTGGCCGTTTACCTTCATTTTGCTTTCCGACTACCAAGTTGAAGATGCCTTCATATAAGTACCCCGTTGGGGATCCTCTTTTCTTGCTTTAATGAATGTCAGATAAAGTTAATAACTGTCTTGCCTGTGGAAAACAGATTCTGCACCGTGATTTCCATTCCTATTGTATAACTTGTTTGGGCCTTGAGCACGACGTCCCTAACTGCGATCTCTGTGCTTCCTTTAACCCACATACCATACGCCGTAGAGCTAAGATTTTGCATAAGCATTTTGGAGTCTGGCGTAAGTTCATCGTTATGGCGTCTTCTGGTCTCCCGACTTCGGATATACCTAGTAAATGCAAAGACAAGGACTGCGACAAGCCTAGGTTTAAATCTGCCAATGACGCACCGGTGAAATTGGTTGTCAGCACAGCGGTAGTCACTGAGGTGCTTTTGCGACCCCTGCAGTCTGCAGATTTTCAGCCGCAAGCCTCTGCTGAGACCTTTTACGGAGTCCTTCATGCCGCAAGCTGCTATTTCATCTTCAGGCCCTCCGCCTGTCACCGCCTCAGATGAGTCTGGAGCTGCTTTGCAGGCACCGGCTTCTGACGCCTCTTCTTTTCGACATGAGACCAGAACCAGACCGACTACCTTAGTTCAGACATCTGCAGTTGCTAGGCCTCCCAAGTCCCTCCAGATTGCTAGTAAACCTTCCGGCCGCAAACCTAATCACAAGCAGGTATTGGCCTCCCCTCCTGTGCCTCAGTCCCAGTTGGTAAAAATGGCTGGTGATCTTCTTTCCCTGATTAGGGGCTCTCACCCCCCCCTTCAAAGAGGGCTAGGGAATTATCTCCTGATGTTTTGTCTGTCTCAGATTCTGAGAGTTCCAGTATGTCTGCTGGTGAAGGACATTCTCAACTTGTTTTCTGGCTTTGAGGATTCTGATGCTGAGGACTGTATCCCTTCTGCCTCCCCTCCAGAAGATTTTTCCTTTGGGGATACTTTAAATAACCTTAGGGAACATTTTAAATGGAAATGTCAGGATTTTCCACAGTCTAAGAAAAGAATCAGGGAATTTTTGGATTTGCCTCAGCATAAGCCTCTGGCTATACCTCCAGTTTTGGAAGTTGTGGATGATGTTTTCATGGAAAATTCTTTAACTCCTAACTCTGTTCCTCCTGCCCCCAGAAAACCAGATAGGTATTATAGGGTTCCTGAATCTCATCAATTCCTTTTTAAAAATCCTACTGCTGATCCAGAAATTATTTCTCAAGGCCCGAAGGGTGTTAAGGCTACTATTGCTAAAAACCCTGTGCCTTCGGATAATGAGTTTAGGGCCTTGGACAGGTGGGGTAAAAAAGTCTATACCTCTGCAACTCCTGCCATTAGGCTCGTGAATTGTCTTTTTCGCATGCTTAAGTATCAGCAGCATACTTTGGAGGCTATTAAGGCTAAACTTGGAGATATTCCTTCCATGACGAGAACAAAGATTTACAAGACTTACTGAATTCTGCCACTTTAGTTAATAAGCATTCACTTCATTGTGGTTTTGACACTTTGGAGGCTTCCTGCAGAGCAGCAGCCACTGGTTCTGTAATTAGAAGGCATGCTTGGCTCAGGGAGCAGCCTCTTTCTGAACCTGTTAAGTCTAAATTTCTGGATGTTCCTTTGCACAAGGACAATCTTTTTGGTAGTAAGGCTGATGAGGTACTGAAGAAGTTGGAGGATAAGGCAAAATCTATGCAAGCTGTAAAGGATTTCCTTCAGGTTCAGCCTCCTCGGTTTAGTAGGCATTATCCTTCCAAAAATTGGTCTTTCCCTGATCCTGGCAAGCACGGTCGCTCTAGGCCTAGGGGTTTCAGATCTTACAGAGGGCAGCCTTCTGTCCCTCAAAGGGCTAAGCAATGGCATTCTTCTTCTGCTAAATCAGGGAGTTCCAAACCAGCTCCCCAAAGCAAACATTCTCAATGACTCCGGCCTTCTTGTGCCTACCTCTGCGGGCCCTGGGTTTCCTTTAGGGGGAAGGTTAGCCAGGTTCGCACAGGTATGGTCTACCATCACAGACGACAAATGGGTGTTCAGTATAGTAAACCTAGGTTACAAGTTTTACTTTCACACCTTCCCTGTTTTACAAGGATACCCAAACATACCCAGAACTCTCAGGGCAGAGGTAGAAACTCAAATTTCTTCTTTACTGACTATGGGGACTATAGAATGAGTTCCTGAAAATCAGGCAGGCCTAGGTTTTTATTCATGACTTTTTCTGGTACCCAAGAAAGGGGGCACCTGGTGCCCTATTCTGGATCTGTCTATTCTAAACACTTTAATGGTGATTCTCAAATTCAAGATACTCACCCTTCAACAGTTACTACCAATGCTGGGCAAGGATTCATGGCTGATAACTTTGGATCTAAAGGAGGCTTATCTGCACATCCTAATAAGGGAAAGTTGCAGGCAGTTCCTTTGCTTCAGGGCTGGGAAACAACAGTTTCAATTCTCAGCATTGCCCTTTGGCTTATCTACTGTTCCCAGAGTTTTTACCAAGTGCCTGGCTCCAGCCATTGCTTTTTGCAGGCAGAGAAACATTCACATTTATCCTTACCTGGGTGACTGTCTCATTTAAGCAAACTCCCCAGAACAACTAGAAAAGGATTTGGATTTTGTGAAGAACACTGTCACCTCTTTAGGTTACACTCTCAATGAAAAGAAGCCAAAGTTGGTTCCTACAAGGGAGATTGTTTTCCTGGGAGCGAGTCTGAATACAGCCACCCAGATGGTATTCCTCCCTCAACAGAAGCAAGAAGATCTTTCAGCTTACCTCATGAACTTGGCGAGCATGACCCAGCTCTCTGCAAGGCAATTCCTGCAAGCACTGGGCTTCATGGCTTCATGTATTTTGATGATCCCATATGCAAGGCTGCATATGAGAAAACTTCAATGGTACCTCAAGAATCTTTGGTGTCAACACACACAGGACTTAGACTTGATTCTCCCCCTGATTCCCTGTCTACAAATGGAGTTCCTCTGGTGGGCGACAGCCTGTTCTCAGAACAAGGGTCTGCCTTTCCGCCCACCGCCTGCAGCAAGACTCTCACCACAGATGCCTCAGATGTTGCATGGGGAGGCTCATCTGGCAGGCAGGGGCATACAGGGGATGTGGAGCAACCAGCAGATTCATCTGCACATAAACTTAAAAGAATTGATGGCAGTGCAGCAGGCCTTGCTGACTTTCAACCTACTCTACCCTGGGGACTCTGCTGATCAGGACAGTGGTATATCAACAAGCAAGGGGGGACTCACTCTTACCCCTTGTGCAGACAAAGCGTAAGACAATGGCCCATAGCAGCATCCATGGGCTTACATCTAATAGCCCAGAATCTCGCAGGGAGGCTAAACTCCTTGGCGGATCATTTAAGCAGACATGTTCTGGATCCTCACCAATGACAACTGAACAAGGAAATTTTCCATCACATCACTCATCACTGGGGCACCCCACAAGTGGATCTTTTCTCCTCTCACACCAAACATCTCCTTCCAAGCTTCTGCACCAGGAAGTTTCACAACAAAGCTTGGAGGGTGGACACGTTGTTCTTCCCATGGACGCATATCTCAGTTTATGCATTCCCTCCTCTGCTTCTTCTTCCCAGAGTGCTGTTAAAGATAAGGGACAAAAAAACAAAGGCTATTCTGATAGCTCCAGATTGGCCCAGGCAGCACTGGTATCCCCTCCTTTGCAGCCTTTCACAGGCTCAGCCTTGGCCTCTTCCCCTGGTACCAGATCTGTTGGTTCAGGGAGGGGGAAAGTTCCTTCATCCTCATTTTTCAAACTCTGCATTTAACTGCCTGGTTAATACTGTAAATCTTTCCCAACAGGTGGTTGAAGTTCTTCATGAGGCCAGGAGGCCTAGCACCAGAAAATCCTATGCAGGCAAATGGAAGAGATTTTGCTCTTGGATGCTGGCTAAAGAAGACTGTTCTCATCCTTCTCTTTCCCTCATTCTTGACTATCTAGCAGGACTGTTTAATGGTGGACTTTCCTTTTCTTCAATCAAAATTCATGCTTCAGCAATTTTGGCTCATTGTTCTCTTGAGCCGCCCATTTTTTCTCACTCCTTGATGAAACAGTTCCTGAGGGGAGCTAGTAATCTTAGACCTCCCAGAAGAGCTCCTACTCCTGCTTGGGATCTTAATTTTGTCCTGGAAAAACTCTGCGTCCCTTTGAACCAGCTGCCCCTGCAGATTTGAAGTTTCTGTCTTGGAAGACTGCTTTCCTTTTAGCTGTTACTTCAGCTAAAAGGGTATCTAAGCTGCAAGCCTTAATGGCAGTAGAACCTTTCATTATTTTTCATTCAGATCGAGTTTCTCTGAGAACTAATCCCTCCTTCATGCCTAAGGTAGTTTCCAGTTTAACCCTTAACCAGTCTATTCACCTGCCTACATTTTTAAACAATCCCCAAAATAAAGGGGAAAGGATTCTGCACTCTCTTGATGTGCATAGACAGCTGAGATTTTACTTAGACAGGACTAAATCCTTTCGAAAATCTAAACAGTTGGTTAGTTTTGCTCCTGGGTTTCAGGGTAAAGCTATTTCAAAGCAAATCATCTCCAAATGGATTGCTCATTGTATTCACTTTTGTTACCTGCAGCATGGGAAGGTTCCCCCTCAGGGTATTAGGACCCATTCTGCTAGAGCAGCTTCTACCTCTGCAGCTTTTCTGAGAGGTGTGCCTACTGAGGATATTCTAGAAGCAGCTACTTGGTCTTCTGTCCATACTTTCACAAAGCATTACAATCTACCTTTGTTTTCTAAATCTAGGGCTGGTTTTGCCTCTGCAGTTTTGCAGGGCCTTCTTACCAACCCTTAATCTGTGATCCTTCATCCACCCTTTGTCTTTTTCCTGGCCTTTGGCCGGCCTTAGGCATAGGCCAACTAGGCGGCCGCCTAGGGCGCCGCTCTAGCAGGGGCACTTTTCCAGTATTTATTTAATGTAGTTAGAACAGGATGGGGGCATCAGGTGGTGTAGTGGGGGCGCCGTGGAGCCCTTTTGCCTAGGGCACCAGTTGACCTAAGGCCGCACCTCAACCCATATGTGAGGACTGCAACAGTGAAACACAAAGAACATAGTACAGTTGTGTACACTTACCATAAATGTAGATGTTCGAGTGTATTCATTGTTGCAGTCCTGGTTTCCCACCCTCCATTCCCCCTTTTTCCTAAGGCACAGACTATATACATTTTTATTTTTTGTATGACATGTCCAGGGTGCTAACTTCCTGGGTTAGCCTTCTTTTAGGGGCTCCTGACCGTTCAGGCAAGAAAAACTGAGGAAATGGCGTTGGTTGCCTCCCTTTATACCTGACATTCTGATATCAGTTTTACAATCAGCGGCAGCCAACATCATATACCAAGGACTCTGGTATTTGGCCGACTGAGGGCTACCGGGAACCGGATAACCCATATGTGAGGACTGCAACAGTAAATACACTCTAACATCTACATTTATGGTAAGTGTACACAAGTGTACTTTCTTCCTCTTTTTCTTTTTCCAAAAAGGAAAAATCCCAGAAGAGACATTCAACTGCAACATTGGCTCAGTCGGAGCCGCAAGTCAAGCCACCAAAAATCTCTAAGTCCATTACCTCCTCGGCTCCACAGTACTTGGAGCCATCGGAGGTCATACTAATTGACAAGCCTGGTTCCTCTGCTCCAAAGTCCTCGGAGCTGCAAGATACCTTTTCTTGGAGCCGGTCCATGGATATTTCACCGGTTTCTCCGACATTAAGATCTCTAATTCTGCACAGGTGTTGCTCTCCATCCCAGTCTTCCAGGTCCCCCAGGAGGTTATCGGACGATGACGTGGAACGGGTGGTGCATAGACTGTTGAAGTCGCCGGCGCTAACTAAGTTATTCTCTGCCCCCATCCATTTGATCTCGGAACCTACTGTACCAATTGCACCCACTGTTGTTCCTCCTCCAAGCCAAGCTGGACCTTCAGAACCAGAGTGCTTGGCACCACCTACTGTGGATCTGTCGATACCAAGACCCCCTTCAGTGTTCATGGAGCCGACTTCTGCTCAGACTCTTTCGGTGCAGTCCGGAGAGTCTGTTCCCCGGTCGGCCCCAGGGGGGATTCTCGGCCCCGATCTTAGGTGCAGAGCCTAGCCCTGGGAGCATCGGTTCCTACATCGGACTCCGGTCCTATCTCGCTGGTTCCGGTGCCTTCCTGTGTCTCCTTGGAGCGGAGGGAGTCTTCAGAGCTGGTGGGATCCACCTTTGAGCTGATGAGGAGTGTGTTGTCTACCCATTCAGCGCCACAGAAGGATACTAGCACTCGTCCCCCTAAGGCACCAGCTACTGTCACGGCACCACCCATTCCACAGGACAGCAGAGATCCAGACCTCAGGATCCCCCAGTGGGCAAACCCCTCTCCTCCGAGGCCTCCCCAGAATATCATTCCGAGAAGCCACCTCAGAAGAGAACTTGCAAGATGAAGCACATAGACTCCCCAGATGAGTCTGTCACTTCAGACACGGACCTCACTGAGTCGGAAGGGTCCCCAAGGTCATCCTCTAATGATATCTCATTTGCAGATATTCTAGAGATCCTGAAGCTGAGAGGTGGCTGGCAGGCCACCACCCCTTCTGATGAGGAATCAGTGTACCTGAAGGCTTTTGGATCTCAACCTTCAGCCTCCTGGATGTCTCCGCCTTTCGATGAGCTAATGGACGTGGTCAGTTGAAAGGCGTGGGAGTCACCTGACACAATGGAACTAGTCCCTCAGAGGCCAAACAAATTCTTGTCAGCTCCTTCGGGAAAGGATTTCCTCACTAAGGGGGGTACCTGTAGATGCTATGGTGGTGGCAGAAGCCACCATGAAGGAACTTTCAGAGGCTTCCTCATCTGTTTATCCTCCAAATAAAGATTCTCGAACGATGGACAGATACGGGAAGCGTGTCTTTTTGTCAGTGACATTTTCACTCCGATTGCTGAACTACCGGTCTCACTTTACAAGTCTACAAAGGGATCTCCTGAAAGAGCTAGGGGATAGTATACAAGGTACATTAGCTGCGGGGGTGAATGAGAAGGTCTCCTCCCAGCTGTCCACCTTAAATTCCATTGTCAACTCCTCCATGAGGCTGATATCCTACGCAACAGATGGAGCGAGCATTGCAGCGGGTTCCGGAGTTTCCCTTAGGAGATGCTCCTGGATGCGCTTGTGCAATTTTGCGGAGTCATTTAAGTCTACTTTTACTAACGCCCTTTTTTGATGGTTCCTCACTTTTTGGGCCCAAAGTAAAAGACACTCTAACCCAATGCGAGCAGGAAAGAAAAACTCTCTCTACCATTGGAGTACATTTTTCTGTACCTTCAAGACCTTATCCTGAAGGCCAGAAGAGTGGGAAAATGTGGTTCAAAAGATCCCAGAGAGTTTTCCAGGATGTACAGGGTGATTCCTTCCCCAGGGGCAGAGGAGGAGGCAATAATGGTAGACGCTGCCCCAGAGGTAGAGGGAGCTTTCAGAACCAGGGTGTGACCGTGATTCCTTTCACGGACGCCCTTATCAGTGCTCCTGAAAGGAGGCCTGACTGCTCTACTCTGGAGGCAGTTAGGGGACATGTATCCATGTACCCAGAAGCCTGGCAGACTATCACAAGAGACAAATTGGTACTAAAAATAATATCCAGAGGATACTCCATTCCATTTTCCAATCCTGTTCTACAGATCAGAACAATCCCAGATGTACCACCCAATCTAAGGGAACAAGCAACTATAAAGATTCAAAAGTTGCTGCACAAGAGTTATCCAAGAAGTCCTCACAGACCAAATAGGATTCAGAACTTACTCAAGATTTGTTTTGGTGCCAAAAAGAACAGGGGACTGGAAGCCCATATT
Organism: Protopterus annectens; assembly: GCF_019279795.1. Lineage (NCBI taxonomy): Eukaryota > Metazoa > Chordata > Ceratodontiformes > Protopteridae > Protopterus > Protopterus annectens. The sequence continues at coordinate 1,844,110,032 of NC_056726.1, forward strand.
AGACCCAAGCAAATTAAACGAATCTGTCAAGAAGTCAAAGTTCCGAATGGTGACACTGCAGTCTGTACTTCCCTTTTTAGGGAAAGATGATTGGATGTGCTTGATAGACCTTCAAGATGGCTTACTACCACATAAAAATGGACAGGACATCGAGAAGGTGCTTACGCTTCCGGCTGGGAGCCAGTCATTACCAGATCCAAGTTCTGCCCTTTGGTCTCACTACAGCCTCCAGTGTGTTCACCAAATGCATGGCAGTAGTCACGGCTCACCTGAGGCATCTAGGATTCTGAGTGTTTCCCTATCTACACGACTGGCTCCTATCTGCCACCACCAACCATCTACTCCAACAAGCCAGGGATCTAACTTTGGACATTTGCAATCAGCTGGGTATTACAGTCAACTTTCAAAAATCTGCCTTGTTGCCCTGTCAGCATATTACATTTATATAAGTCCAAACAGCAAAACGATGTAGGGGAATAGATCAACTGGAATGTAAAACACAGCAATGTAGAAAAGTCAAAAACACACCAGTTCATGGTAGAGGTGGTTCCAAAACTTTAATAAAGTAGTAAAAATAAAGAACAGGTAAGCGCTTTCACATGTAACTTCTTCAGAACTATTATCAAAGTAAAAACTCTAACCAGCTTTTAAAACGCCTTGCAACAGTTTCATCCAGTCAAGTGAAAAAGCATTAAAAGTTGCTAAGCAACATGATTACATTGAATATGTCAATTAAATAAACCAATTAAGTCTGCTTACATTCATATTCCTAAAAACGACTAAATGTTATGACTATAAAAATGCGTATGCAATTAAATTACTCATATCACCTTGTTCTTTTGGCTGCTCCCGTCAGGGGTCGCCACAGCAGATCAACTGTTTCCATTTCTTTCTGTCCTCTACTTCTTGCTCTGTCACACCAACCACCCGCATGTCCTCTGTCACCACATCCATAAACCTTATCTTAGGCCTTCCTCTTTTCCTGTTACCTGGCAGCTTCATCCTTAGCATCTTTTTCCCAATATACTCTGCATCCCTCCTCAGCACATGTCCAAACCAACGTAATCTTGCCTCTCTGGCTTTGTCTCCAAACCTTCCAACCTGGGCTGACCCTCTAATATACTTATTCCTAATCCTGTCCATCCTCATCACACCCAGTGCAAATCTTAACATCTTCAACTCTGCCACGTCAAGCTCCGACTCCTGCCTTTTTGTCAATGCCACTGTCTCCAACCCATATAACATAGCTGGTCTCACTACCCTCTTGTAGACCTTTCCTTTCACTCTTACTGGTACTCATCTGTCACAAATCACTCCTGACACTCTTCTCCACCAACTCCATCCTGCCTGTACTCTCTTCTTCACCTCTCTTTCAAACTCACCATTACTCTGAACTGTTGATCCCAAGTATTTAAACTCATCCACCTTCACCACCTCTATTCCCTGCATCCTCACCATTCCTCTATCCTCCCTCTCATTCACACACATATATTGTCTTAGTCCTGCTGACCTTCATTCCTCTTCTCTCTAGAGCATATCTACACCTCTCCATGGTCTCCTCCACCTGTTCCCTACTCTCGCTACAGATCACAATGTCATCTGCAAACATCATAGTCCACAGGGACCCCTGTCTGATCTCGTCTGTCAACCTGTCCATCACCATTACAAATAAGAAAGAGCTCAGAACTGAACCTTGATGTAATCCCACCTCCACCTTAAACGCATCCGTCACTCCCACCGCAGACTTCACCGCTGTCACACTACTCTCGTACATATCCTGTACCACTCTTACATACTTTTCTGACACTCCCGACTTCCTCATACAATACCACAACTCCTCTCTTGGCACTCTGTCATATGCTTTCTCTAAATCCACAAAGACACAATGCAACTCCTTCTGACATTCTCTGTATTTCTCCATCAACACTCTCAAAGCAAACATCGCATCTGTAGTGCTCTTTCCTGGCATGAAACCATACTGCTGATCACTAATCATCACCTCCCTTTTTAACCTAGCTTCCACTACTCTTTCCCATAACTTCATGCTGTGACTGATCAATTTAATCCCTCTGTAGTTACTACAGCTCTGCACATCACCCTTATTCTTAAAAATCAGTACCAAAATGCTTTTTCTCCATTCCTCAGACATCCTCTCACTTTCCAAGATTTCATTAAACAATCTAGTTAAAAACTCCACTGCCATTTCACCTAAACACCTCCATGCTTCCACAGGTATGTCATCTGGACCAACAGCCTTTCCATTCTTCATCCTCTTCATAGCTATCCTTACTTCCTCCTTGCTAATCCACTGCGCTTCATGATTCACTATCCGCACATCATCCAACCTTCTCTCCCTCTTCATTCCACCACCAGGTCTCCTTGTCCTCCTTCCTCTTTCCAGATGTCACACCAAGCACCTTTCTAGGTATCTCTCTTGCTAGCTCTGCTGTGGTTACCCAGCTATGCGTTAACTCTTCACTGCCACCCAGTGCCTGTTTTAACTCTTTTCTGAACATCACCTCACAATTACCATTTTTCAATTTCCACCATTTTATCCTTGGTGCTGCCCTCACACTCATACTCCTCTTCTTAATCACCAATGTCATCCTACAAACCACCATCCTATTCTGCCTAGCTACACTTTCCCCTGGCACCACTTTACAGTCTCCAATCTCCTTCAGACTGGCCCTTCTATATAAGATATAATCCACCTGTGTGCATCTTCCTCCACTTTTGTATGTCACCCTATGCTCCTCCCTCTTGTTAAAATATGTATTCACCACAACCATGTCCATCCTTTTTGCAAAATCCACTAGCATCTGTCCTTCTGCATTCCTTTGCTTAACACCATACCTACCCATCACTTCCTCATCCCCTGGGTTCCCTTCACCAACATGCCCATTGAAATCTGCTCCAATCACCAGTCTCTCACCCTTGGGTACAGTCATCACCACTTCATCCAACTCGTTCCAAATTTTTTCTTTCTCATCCATCGCATACCCAAGTTGTGGAGCATATGCACTAACAACATTCATCATTACGCCATCAATTTCCAGCTTCATAAACATCACACTATCCTACACCCTTTTCACCTCCAAAACACTCTTCACATACTGTTCCTTCAGGATAATGCCTACGCCATTTCTCCTCCCATCCACACCATGATAAAACAATTTGAACCCACCTCCGATACACCTAGCCTTGCTCCCCTTCCATCTGGTCTCTTGCACACAAAATATACCAACCTTCTTTCAGTCCATCATATCAGCTAGCTCTCTCCCTATACCAGTCATACTGCCAACATTCAAAGTTCCGACCCTCACTGTCACAGTCCTAGCTTTTACCTGCCTTCGGCCATGCCTTCCGCCTCTTCTCCTCCTTCGGCCAACAGTATCACCTATTACTTAATAATTTAATCTATTTCATAAACTCAATAAATAAGAAAATGTACATATTAAAATTGCATAACTGCTCAACTAGTGCGTGTTGATTTAAAAACATTCCATCTACCCTCTCTCCTCTTTGTCAGCCTCTTTTTTAGGGGTCTTACTCTCAGTGCGGGTTGTATCAAAACATGTTCATTAAGGCCAGGGGAATACTGTGCCCCTAGTCTAAAAAAACATTTCATCTCAGCATGATATGTCTTGTTAACTATATCCCCCATCCTAACATCTTGATTCAAAACTTCCAATACTAAAAACCTGAAATTGTGTCCCTCAGTGGATGTATTCATGTGTTTAGCTATTGCACTATAGCTCATCCTTTTGCGTGCACAATACAAATGGTCACATATCCTCTCCCTTAGACGCCTGTTCATCTTACCAACATAAAAACTGGGACAGGCTGTGCACTGTGCTAGATAAACAAGATTTTAAGTGTTACAGTTAGCTTCAGGAAAATGTGTAAATATTTTGTTGTAAGTGGGATGTGTGAATGTCCTTGACTCATCTATACAATTGCAAAATGAACAATTATTGCATTTTACAGTACATGAAGAAGTTGTTAACTCATTGCTCATGCTGTGAATATTCTGAGAAAAACATTATCTCTGGCGTAAAGATTTCTTATTTTTGTATCCAAATCTTGTCCTATCACCCACTACCCCGGCAATATCTGCATTGGTTCCTAAAATAGGCCAATGCCTATAGATGATCTCCCTGATATCTCTTTCATCACTTGAAAAAGCTAGGCTAAAAAGAGGGGGTGTATTATCAACACTGTCAGTTGTGGATGTTTCCATTGTATGTTGTAAAAAATGTGGTTTGCCTCTATTGTGCCTCCACATTCTGACCTTGTTTTGTGTATGATGTATCTCCTCCTCATGGTAGCCTCTGGATCTGAAGTCAGCATCTATCTGATTCAACCCTCTTTCAAAGTTGTGATCATTACTCTGTAGGTGACTAACCCTAAGGTTCTGAACTGCCAAAATGTTATGAAACACGTGACCCGGATGCATGCTGTTGCGGTGAGCGTATGTGGGTCGATAGCTTTCTTTTCTAAATAGTCTAGTCTCAATATTATTACTTGCATCCTTCACTAGCAGAACATCCAAGAATTCAGTCTTCACATTTGACTGTTTGAATGTGAATTTTAAAAAATTTGTGCTTGTGTTCAACATATGAACAAACTGGTATAGTTCTGTCAACTCCCCTCTCCAAAACATGAAAAGGTCTTCCACAAAACCTCTGTAGAAAGGCACATAAGCTCGATAGAGTTCAGACACATACATCACATCCTCCTCCCATGTGGACATAACCAAATTGGCATAGCTATTGGCACACGAGGTGCCCATAGCTATGCCTGAGGTCTGTAAGTAATAAATCTCATTGAATGTGAATGCATTATTCTCTAACACCATTTTCATCAATAAACATAGAAAATCAATGTGCATAGAGTCATACGTGCTCTTACTTAATAGTGCTCTTTTGACCATCTGAATACCTTCATAATTTGGTATACTGGTAAAAAGAGATGTTACATCCATAGTAACAAACAAACCTACTTCTGTATTCACATTCTCATCAACAAAGGTACGTAATTCCTGCAAAAAGTGTTTGGTATCAGTCAACACTGACTTGTACTCAGATAAAACAGGTTTAATTTTTTTGTCTAAATACACGGAAATGGGTTTGGTGGTCCACCCACTCCCTGTGACGATCGGTCTAAAGGGACTGTTCAGAATGAGTATTTTCGGGTACTCGACCAAAAAATAATTAAAAAGCTCCATCGTTATGTGAATTCTCTAAACAATCCCCAAGTGAGCTGATGACATACTCACTAATTTTCAGAATTTCATCTTTATCTATCACCCTATAGGTATTAATATCTGAAAGCATCTGGTTCATACTGTCCACATAGAAACATCTGTCCATCACAACTATTTGACAACCTTTGTCAGCTGGTCTGATAGTTATTTTACCGTTATTCTGCAAACTGTGCATCGCTTGGTTTTCATGTCTAGATAAATTAACAAAACCCTTCCTTCTTTTTCCATTATTCAGCAGCTCATATATATCTTTTTCACACATTTTTATAAATGTTTCAATGGTAGGATGTTGTTGAGGTACAGAGTTACTAGGTTTTTTACAAAAATAATTAACTCTAGTATTATCATGCTCATAACTATATCATGAAAAACAAGTTTCAGTGAGACATTACGGATATAAAGTCTCAAATCAGTTAATGTCTCTGATAAGTCAGCACACTGAGCAGGGATAAAAGACAAACCCTTGTTAAGTACCTGCAATCCCATGTCAGTCAATACTCTGCTCAAAATATTCCAAACTAAATCACTAAATCCTGTTTCCACATCGATGTTAATGTGTTCTTGCCCAGTTCTGACCCTGTAAACCTCTGTTTGTTCTTGGGACGGTTGTCCAAACCTTCTACCGATTGTTTCCTGTTTTGTCTGTAGTGCAATGGTAAATTAGGAAAAACCTGTGTCTGTGCTCCTTCCATTTCTTTCCTACGTACCACAGGTTCTTCATTTTGCATTCTTTTTGCCTCACTCAAAGTTCCTGTAACTTCCACGTTCTGTATTGAGGCATTAGATAATGCCACTGTTGCCAGTTCCTTTTTGCTACTACTAGAGGCTATAACAGTCATGTTTGACATAGGCACCTGACTCAGAACGTTAGACGTGTCAGGGCTGTTCTTATTAGAATTAATCCTTCCCCTTTGTACATACTGTTCATGCCGATTTTGGGCCGGGTTAAAACGTTCATTCATGTTTGTATCATTCCTTTCTCTTGGCCATGTAAAGACATTATTTGTGAAATCATTCGTATCACGTATTTTTTTCTTCTTTTGAACAAGCAATTTCTGTTCATAAGTAAGAACTTGATCAATGACTTCACTGACCTTAATGTCTACCAGGGCTGTGGGAAATTTCAAATATATATCATCCTGCATTCTCTATATCTGGTTTATAAGTTATTTCTCAGTCGGTGTAAAATATTCGATTAGCAGTCACATGCATGCAAAACTTGTCTCGAGATTCAACTTCTGCCACTGGGCTAATAGTTGTGGATGTTGTTCCCCATAGGTAGGCATAACAAAAATTCTCAAACCTCTAGGTATAATTTTGAGTCAGACAAGCTTCCATATGGAATCTCTGGCACTGCAGTCGTTTTAAACAGTATAAATCATTTTCTAGATTTCCTTATAGATTCACGATATACTCTAAGATCCTCCAAAGCCTCATTCCCATCGCTGGTTTCAGCACTGAATTGTTCACTCAGTAAGGGATTGTCTTCCCCTTTCAAGAAGTCAAGCAAATGATTATTTCCACCAGCAATTCTGCTCTGTGAATTCTGTTCCAGTTCAGTGATAACTGCAGCACCTTCTGCCATGTTTCCCCAAACAGCAAACAAGCAAATATAAGTCCAAACAGCAAAACAATGTAGGGGAAAAGATCAACTGGTATGTAAAACACAGCAATGTAGAAAAGTCAAAAATACACCAGTTGTTCATGGTAGAGGTGGTTACAAAACTTTAATAAAATAGTAAAAATAAAGAACAGGTAAGCGCATATTCAATGCAATCATGTTGCTTAGCAACTTTTAATGCTTTTTCAGTTGATTGGATGAAACTGTTACAAGGTGTTTTAAAAGCTGGTTAGAGTTTTTACTTTGATAATAGGTCTGAAGAAGCTACATGTGAAAGCGCTTACCTGTTCTTTATTTTTACTATTTTATTAAAGTTTTGGAACCACCTGTACCGTGAACAACTGGTGTGTTTTTGACTTTTATACATATTACATTTATAGCCGTAGATCTAGACACAGCTTCTATGGTAGCACATCTTCCAACAGAAAGAGTTGTAGCACTAAGACAGCAGATACTTTATCTCCTTCCCAAGACCAAAGTGAAAGCAAAGATAATTTTAAGATTACTAGGAACAGTGGCTTCCACAATAACACTGGTCCCTTTTGCCAGAATGCACATGAGGATCTTTCACTGGCTGTTGTTCTCTCAATGGTCACTTCAAGAGCTTCCTAGGTCTCACCTGATCAAAGTAACGGAATCATGCAAGAACGACTTAAGATGGTGGATACACTCCACTAGTGACCGTAGGGAGATTTTGTTCCACAACAACCCATAGCTACGGTGACCACGGACGCTTCCCAGATGGGGGGCATTATCTGGGAAGAACAGTCCAAGATACATGGCAAGGACACGAGGGTCACTTGCATATAAATGTCCTAGAGATGAGAGCAGTGCTTCTTGCGTTGCAAGCATTTCACGACTCTCTCCCTCTAGGGACAATTGTGATACATTTTTATTTATTTATTTTATTATACATACAGACAATATGTCTGTGGTTTGGTACATAAGCAAGCAGGGGGGAACCAGATCTTATCCCCTTTGTCGAGAGGCCCTAAGAGTTTGGCAATGGGCATTTTCTTCCCAGCACTTTCTAATAGCAACGCACATTCCGGGGAAGTCCAACGTAATAGCAGACAAGCTGAGCAGGGCAATTTTAATGCCTCACGAGTGGTCTATCAATCAGAATGTAGCAGAAATGATTTTCCAAACATGGGGTCTGCCTTGCTGAGATCTTTTTGCCACTCCTATGAATGCCAAGTGCAGCAACTACTTTACCCTAATTCCCCCATCCGGGGGAGACACCGAGACACACTTGCTCATGATTGGCCCTCGGGACTTCTGTATGCTTTTCCTCCATTTCTGCTCATACCCAGAGTCATTCAGAAAACACAGTACTTGGGAAGCAGGATAATTCTCATTGCTTCTTACCGGCCTCACCAAGTTTGGTTCCCCTTCCTTTGGTCTCATCTTCAGGAGAAGCCTTGGACTCTGGACCCAGTTCCAGACCTGCTGACATGTCAGGGGCGCTTCATCCTTCTCTCCACACCCTAAAACTGACAGCTTGGCTGCACCACTTTCCAACTTAGTCAGGCTTCACAATTTCACTCCTACAGTTAAAAATATCTTAATGTCCTCTCATAAAGCTTCCACTAGAAAACTGTATTGTAGCAAATGGAACAGGTTTTCTTTTTGGGCTCAAAACAGGAACATTGATCCTTTTTCTGCACCCATCCATTCTATTTTGGAATTTTTGGTGGAACTCTTCCAGCAAGGTTCAGCTGCACCAACCATCAGGGTTCAACTCGCTGCAATATAAAATTTCCACATTGGTGATTCTATCTCAAACTTAATGTCTCACAGGTTGTGTAGAGCCTTCTTAAAAGGTGCCTCTCTATTAAGACCTCCCTTTAACCTCCCTTTAAGGAACCCCTTTCTCCTTGGGATTTAAATTTTGTTATGTCTCACCTGATGTTACCACCTTTTGAGCCCTCATCATCTTCAGACCTTAAGTTCCTTTCCTGGAAGACCTTGCTTCTGGTGGCTGTAACATCTGCTAGAAGAGTATCAGAGTTGCAAGCTCTTTCTATTAAACCGCCATGTTTCATTTTTCATAAGGATAGGGTATCCTTGAGAACTAATCCATCTTTCTTACCCAAAGACTCTTCTCCAAATAACATAAATCAATCTATAGAGCTTCCAGTGTTCTTTCCTAGTCATAGCAACAAGGCAGAATACAAATTACATCAACTAGATGTGTATAGACAAGTCAGATTCTATTTGCATAGGACCAAAGATTTTAGAAAATCTGACCAGTTGTGCGTATCCTTCTCTGATGCAAAAAAGGGTAGCTCAGTTTCTAAAACTACTCTTTCCAATTAGCTGTCTAACTGTATTACATTCATCTATACCACAAATCACTGAGATTTACCTTTCAAAGTGAAGGCTCATTTCACTAGAGCAATGGCTACGTCATCTGCCTTTCAAGGCAGAATTCCTATGGATAGTATTTGTGCAGCAGCTACTTGGACCACTCCTCATACTTTTATCACTCATTACAAAGTGGATTTGGCCTCCAGGGACAGGGCTTCCTTTGGTTCCACGGTGCTTAAAGGTGTACTCTCGTGAGCCACCCAGGGAAAAGGTGCTAGGGACGCTGTCCCATCATTGTAAGAATGAAGGTGAGATAGGACAACATAACATAAAGAAGTTGTGTACTCACCATAACGTTCCATGTTTGTTGTCCATCTCGCCGTTCGTTCTTACAAACCCTCCATCCTTCCACTGCCAAAGACTCCTTGTGTACCTGGTGGATGTTTTTACTAGCATCAGGAGTTCTTTGTTTCAGTTTGCTTCTCCTTCTATTGGGTATAGTGTGTGTGTATATATATATATATATATATATATATATATATATATATATATATATATATATATATATATATATATAGGTTCACTTTATAATCTCGAAATTCTGAATTTTAGAATATCGAGATCATAAAGCCGAAACACCACAATCCCAAATGCCCATAACCGCGAAATTCAAAATCCCGACACTTACATACACACACTCACATACACACAACTGCCCCCCACACACAAACAAAATGAACCTACACTAGAAACAAGCAGGGGGGCTTTTCTCCCTTGCACCCCCCATGTGCGGGTCTGTGACCCCCACACCTCCCCTACTTATGTATTCTAACTCCGAGACCGCACAATCACACACACAAAGGCAACTCACACCCACACATTTCACAGCACCTTGCACACACGCACATCACAACCAAAACACACACTAACATACACTACAGCACATAATCTACACACTCATGCAAAGTTATCTGCACTTACATCCATTCATACACCACAACACCAGAAGCTCCGAACTTCAGGAGTTTGAATTTTGCGCTTCTGGTGTTTCGCGATTCCGAGCATTCGGGATTAGAATCTTGGTAAACTGAAATTCGGTATTTCAGTTTTTCGAGATTCTGAAGGGAACCCATATATACACACACACATATATATATATATATATATATATATATATATATATATATATATATATGTGTGTGTGTGTGTGTGTGTGTGTGTGTATGAGTATATATGTATATAGTTTACATTTCATTCAGGAGTAGCAGCAAACAAGATCTGGGGAATTACACCACTGCATTGTAGGATACCTAATTGCCACAAGCCAGGTTTGAGACTTTCAGCTATGTATTCGGCTGAGTTGAACCCATCATTGTAAGAATGAATGGCAAGATGGACAACAAACAAGGAACGTTATGGTGAGTACATAACTTCTTTTTTCTTTTTCTTCTCTTAGTAATATGTGTATAGCAAATTTCAGAAAGGCAGCTGCATTTTACATTGTGAAGTAGTTATGCACAGGTATTCTAAATGTGAGGTGGGGGATTTTATCAGTCTTATCCGTGACTGTTGCTAATGCCAAGTGATGTTAAAGTAGGAATGTACTTTTTCCTGTTTTTTTATCTTATCTGTCAACAGAGCTGTTCAGAAGATAGTATGCAGGCATAGGTAATGAATCAAGAAATGACTGAACCATGAACTGTGAGGTAGTTGTATTTAAAAAAAACTCTAAAATTAGTAGAAAGATGTGACAAGTAGCTTAGTGAAAATAAATTCAGTCTGCTAAATTGAAGAGAATATAAGCTGATGCATTCCTGCTAATAGCAACCACCTCAGTATGAATCTTGGTAATGCCAAATATATTAATTTAATGACAGTCAGGGCACAGTTTCTTAAGGCTATAATTTAGTTAAATTGAGAGTATGCAAGTTGTTTTTCACATCTGTGATGAAAGCTTAGATAGGGCAAGAAAGAATGGCTTGGATACAGAATGGAACACAGGCACTAACATGCATTGTCTGCGTGATTAAATCTAACTTAGAATGGGTGAAGTCTGTGGGTGCAGCTGTCTTTCTGGGACAACTACCCATAGAAGGAGGGATAATTTTGAAAATGTATATAGGGGTCTGTGTTTTGTTGCGAGTTTAAAAGGGTTGGGTGTTAAAAGGAAAATAAACATAGATCTTTGTTTTTGCTGAAAGTCTGGGAAAATGTGACATGGGTTTAAACTGAGACGAGAAGCTACTATTGAATAAAAGTGCAGCCTGCCAAATTTCCAAAACAGTGTCCTGTAGAATACGTGAAAGTAAAAGCATCTTCTCAGAATGACTGCCTTATCATGGAATGTGAATAGTATGAGAACTGTGGACAAGCAGCAAAGAGCAATGAATTATATTAAGAAGTGTAGGATACAAAACAGCACTGTTACAGGAGAAAACACTTGATCAGAAGTGAGCATGTGAATTTGGGAAAGAAAGGATTCCAAATAAAGCCAACTTTTCTTGATTGCCATACCATTTATATTCTTGAATTTGTGAGTCCCTTATTTTCTTTGCCAGTGGCTCTAAATATAAAGCAAATAAAAAGGGAAAGAGGACATCCCTACTAGTTCTTGTGTTCAGGCACGGCTTGTCTTGTCTGAGGAACTAACTGCTCACAGATGGCACACCGCCTTAGAAATCCTAACCACTCCAGCCCCTCCCCCCTCCAAACTAAGCTTCTTCACTGCACAGACTATTCTTTCTAAGTCCTTGGTCCCAGACTGTGGTGATATCTCCCTTTTTTTCTTAAAGATCATTCCTCTTGCCCCATTTTCTGTTTAGAACTATATACACATTCTACGATACTAAAAAATGCAACTGCTATCTCTTTCTCTGGTCATATAAGTTAACCATTTCGTACCCTGCTTCCCTCTACATAGCTTGCTTTGACTCCACTTTTTGTAAAATTTTCAGCATGCCAGCTCTGATATCCACTTGTATATAGTGTATGCATACATATATTGCATGTTGCCAGTCTGTATATAATGTGCATCTATCATATTCATACTTTCAAGCCATCTCTGATATTCACTTTGTATATAGTAACCTGATATATTGCATTTTGTTTTTCACTTACATATAATGTTGTGTATCTGTTGTGTTTACCCCGGGCTGAGACTGAAATAGGTCAATCTACCCCAGTTAACAAATTCAAAATAAAAATTAAATAAAATAAACCCTCACATCTTAATTCTTGCCTTCAACCCTTAATGCATCCTCATAAGCTTATTATTCTATGAAGGAATGCAAATGTTACCATTGCCCTACTCATAAAATCCCAACTGACTCTGTTGAATGATTTCTCCATATCAAGACAACAGTGGTACTGTTTTCTTATACTCTGTATTCCTTTGGATTATCATTGTTCGATCAACGTTGTCAAATGTTTGCTTACCCACTACAGAACCTGATTGACCCATATTTAATGCTTTCAGCAGCATCATTGCCATTTTCTTTGCTAGTATAGACATAAATACTCTGTACTAAACGTTTAAAAGTTGAAATGTATCTGTATGAAGGAACTTCACCCTCTTTGGGTAATATAGCCACCACAGTTTTATTTCAAAATGCAGGTACCCCTCCCTCCATTTTTAAACCATGTTAAACAAAACCTTCCAGATCCTTACCACTTTCTTTCCCTTCTAACTTCAACAGGTTCCTTGAGACTTCCACATCACCATTTTTATCTAATCTCTTCCTGTCTTAGCTGTTAATTATTGAACCTCATCCTTTTCTAACCTTGATATGATTACATTTTCCATAAATATTTCCATTTGTGTCTTTTCCTGCTTTTCACATTCACTGATTTAAACAATTTTTCATAAAATGTCTGTAATATTTGTAATACCAGTATAGGATCGTTGGTTATTTTTCTTGTCAAAAACTCCCAAAGTTTGGCACCCTTTTCTATTTTCTGTTGCCTTAGTTGTTGAGCTAAAGATTTTTGTGCTCTGGAATTATCAAAAATAGTTGCTCAACAGCTTCCTCTTTGAACTCATGCATATTGCCCAAATACTCTCACGTGTTCCCTTGAGCACACTGAATTTACTCCTCTGTGTGCTCTTTGAGATTCCACTTAGTCTACAATACTTTAATGTTTGACAACCCGTCTAAATAATACAGGATGTGCCCTCTCATTTTCCACAACATGCTGTGGAGCACTGGTCCAGTTGCTTATTCATACTTTCATAAAATTAAAAGCAAATCTGGTACAGCAGAAAATCTGAGACTTTCTCTGTGTGCTGTCTTCTAGCTCTACTCTTTATTTCTTAAATAGATCTTCTTGAGAAGCCTTATGCTCAGCCAGACTTTTTTCATTTCACACTTTTGCCTTTTACAGTTTTATTGTCTCATTTGAATAGCTAGTTAAAACCATTTCTGTTTTTCCAGCCTTTTGTTGTCTGTGTATGTGTATGTATGTGTAATATATATATATATATATATATATATATATATATATATATATATATATATATATATAATATTTATTTTTTCCTTCAGTGTTTGAGTGTGTCTGTTTCCCTTTACATTCTCTCCGAATTATTGGAAGACATCTCCTGTACCAAACCTGAAGTTTGAACTGCTTTTTGCTGAACAGCTTCAAGCCAGATTTTTCTTTTCCTTTTCTGATTGATTTTCTGTTCTTTTCTCCAAATTTGTTCTTTCCTGGCATCCAGCGTGTAATTACTACTCCTGAACTGAATTTTACCCATATTGATAGTTTGTACTGGCTTTTTCCCCAGTTGGATCTTTATACTGGAAAAACTGCAACAATTCCCTGCTCAGTGAGCAGACATTGTGGAACTTCACAAATTGACTCATTATTGGGTGTATATTTATTTTGTTTTCTTTATTTTTTTTCCCTCTGGAGATTTGTGTAGAATTCTCTGTTATGTTATCCCAGTTAGTCCATCTCCTGAATGCTCTATCTTAAATATCAGTATTGTAAGTTTTCTTTACACTTTCTCTCTGCTTGGCATTCACCACTGTATTTATATATCCAAAAGAACATTCTTGGGTTCATTAAGCTCATACATTATAATTCTTTAAGTTGTACAGTTTTCCTTTAACAGTTGTCATTGAAATTCATAACCTTTTCAGTGCAATATATTACTTTACATACTTCAGATGTTACTACATACATATTGGACTTGTGTTGGCATTATATCAAGCAAATCCTAAAACTCCACCTGTTTAACAAAGGAATTACACACTAACTATTTCATCAATCAGAAATGTTACCATTCTTTTCTAAGCCATAATCAAAAAGCCTATATGAATTTCATTGTCTGTGGCATGTGTCCGTCATTTGCCCACAGTGGGCCCTATTTACCATCCCTTTATTAGCCTCTTATAAGATGTACAAACACCAAAAATGGTACATAACCAAATTTAGACTCTTTGTTAAACTGTCTATAAACTGACTTCAGAATGTTGAACCATAGGAAACTATGAAATGCAGTTCCTTTAAATTACTAAAGAATAAGTCTAGAATGTTTACGTGTTAGTTTGCAAAATACTTACTTTGGAAAACTTAAGACATTCATTCTGCCATTTCTTCAACTGCTAGATTTCATGAAAATATAGTGGAAGTATTCACAATAAATATTTAAAGTGCTATGAAAAATGGCTGTTTTACATAGGGATAGTCTTATTGACACAGTAGGAATTAAAATTATTAGTAAGTCTGTATAGGTAGACTTACTTACCAGAAGACATTATTAATTTTACCAGGTTAGGAGTAGAAAGTGTTAATAGCTTTTATTGAAGCTATAAGGTGAGATGCGCAAATAAAGTAGAGAATTTCACAAAACTCTGCATGCCACTTGAGGTGTTTTAAGAAAACTAAACTGAAAAAAGCATGTTTTCGCAGGATGTGGATGCTGTACCCCATTATATGAAGGCAGTGCTCCAAATCACCATTTACTAAATGTACTGAGGTTGCACTGCCTCAACATAGAAAGAACATTTGGTTTTGCTGCGAACCAAGTATTTCCTATAACTCCAGAAGAGTGTTGCTGTGAAGTTGTTCTATTGTGTCACTTAATGGCATAGTTACCTTGCAAAAAATAAATTCTGCTGTTATTATTTTTATTTATTTTTTGTCATCCACTTCACAATGAAATCAAGTATAAATATTAATTTAAGTTCATGTTGTAGATTTTTGCCACATTTTTATTGTCTGATTTGATTAACTATCGCTGTTTCAGAGTAGACGTGCAAAGGTTATAGTTTTATCATGCATCCAGAGTTATTACCTGTATATGTAGAGTAACGGCAAATGTTTAATGTGCTACTTATTTCTTTCTTCTGGTTTGATATGCTGTTCACAGTTTTGCACTTTGTGACATATTTCTGCATTCACATACATACTTGTCAACTGTTATGATTTAAGCACAGAATTAAGATTTTACAATCATATTTGATGTAGATTTATTAATTGTTTACTTAAAGTAAGATCTGCTTAATGCTGAAAGCATCAATAAATAATCAAACTATGCATGTTGTGATGACCATGCCCTGGCCCAGCAATCAAGGAGCCTCAATCGTCACCACTAACACCAGGGAGGTCGTCTCCTAGAAGAGGAAAGGATAACTAATACACACAGTAAAGTACAATTTCCCTTAAGTGCACACAAAGATCACAGTCAATCTGGGGCTGGCTACTCCCTTGCTCACCAGGTCCCCAATAAGTCCCCCCACTGGCACAGCTGTAGGGTCCAGGTCTCAGCCTAACTGGGCAAGCTAGAACCTCCAGTACCCTCTCTGTCCACCTAGTGCTTCGTGTCCCTGCCAAGTAGCTGACACACACACACACACACACACACACACACACACACACACACACACACACACACACACTCACTTTGAGATAAGTATTTATACAACTTCACAGACTCTCCTGGGAAAGGCTGACAGATTCTCCAGCTGTGCCCCTTTACCCAGGCTATACGGTAGTAATTACTGCCACCACCCAGTTAATAATATCAGCTACTAAAAGGCCCTTAAAAGGGTGTCCAATTATTACTGTACAATATTGTTATCCAATGGTAATGTGGCTATTCAGTCTAAGGCTTATTGGAAGGGCTTAGACAGTAAACTCTATAAATATATAATGTACTACAAAGCATAATTTATCTCTACACAAATCAGCCACAGGTAGAAGGTTTTAAAATATTTAATAATAAATAATTAAAACACAAGACAAAGCTACTACACCACAGAGATATCTAAGAGTTCGCAGATCACACAGAAACTTAAAATAATACAGTAGGACAGGTCTGATTTCAAAGAAAAATACCTAATTAATCTTTACTCGCTTTAACTATTCCTTCAAGAACTCACAGTGCTAAAACTTACATGTGATCACAAGGTAGAGTGCTGATAAGTTAGATGTCCAGATCAAAATGCTGTCTGTCTCTCTCTATGAGTCACAGTTTATAAAACATCACTAACAAACATGTCTCTGGGTCCTCCCCAGATTACATCATTTTTGGCACTTAGGTTTTCCCAGTATTCATATTGCATCATCTTGACACCTGCTCCGAGTTCTCAGGCTAATAGAAACTCCATTTACATTATTTAGCAAGCTAACATCTACACAGGTGAATACAACGCTAAAAGGCATTTCACATATACACAATTAGTCCTTAGTTAACACAATAGACAGAATGTCTTCAGCAGCCTGACCGGAACTAACTTTAAAGATCAAAGAATTTCATAAAATTATTTCAATTTTAAAAGACACATTTGAAAGGCTTGACTTAGTTTTTCTTTACAGCAAGGGGGCAATGTTGTAACAATCTTGAAGTTCACATTTTACAATATTTTTCTTTCATTTAAAAACACACTCCTGTATTTTTCATTTATTTATACAAATGATAGAATTCTGTATTAAATTCTATTTGACTTGGCTGGCAGCCTTCACCCATCTCTCCCCAATCGTCACATCTCTTCCCCCTCGGAGAACTCAAGCAAGTTTTTCAAGTGCCCCTTGAGAAAAGTTGCTTGAGAGTGTCAGGTCTATCTGGGTGTACCTCACCCCATTCCCTGTCTTGAGAGCTCATCTGCATTGGCATTGCTACTCCCACTGCAGTGCTGCACTGACATATATGCTTGCAACCTCAGACTCCATCTTAGCAACTTGGCATTTTGCTGACTGGCTCTGTTTAACCATGTTAGAGGGTTTTGATCTGTCATCACAGTGAATTTTCTTCGTACAGATAAGGCTGAAGTTTTTGTAGTGCCCACACTATGGCTAGACATTCCTTTTCCACCACTGCATAGCATTCCTCCCTGGATTGGAGCCTATGACTGCGATAAACCACTGGGTCCCCTTCTCTCTCTCTCTGAAGAAAGCTGGCTGAGTACAGCCCCCACCCCATAGTTTGAAGCATCCACCTGCATAACAAATTCTTTGCTATAGTCTGGACTACAGGGGCCCTCCCAAAGCTTCTTTAAGCTCCTGGAATGCCTGCTCATGTGCTGGGGTCCGCGCTACCTTATCTGACCTATTTTTCCTTGTTAGGTCTGTGAGGGGAGCAGCTGTGGTACTATAATTGGTAACAAACTTTCTGTAGTACCCTGCTGTCCCTAAGAATGCCATCACCTGCTTTTTGGTAACAGGTGCAGGCCATGCCTGAATGGCTTCCACTTTGGCAGGTTCGGGCCTTATCTCACCACTTCCCACTCTGTCCTAGGTAGGAGACCTCTGCCATACCCACCTGACATTTGCTCGGCTTAATGGTCAACCCTGCCCTCTGTAGTTTGCCCAGCACCTCCCTGACATGCTGAAGGTGCTCTTGCCAAGAATGGCTGTAGATAGCAATATCATCCATGTAAGCAAGGGCAAACCCTCTTGCTCCTGCTAAGATATGATCTACCTGCCTCTGTAAAGTTGCTGGGGCATTCTTCATCCCAAAGGGCATCTTTGTGAACTCATACAAGCCAAAAGGAGTCACAAAGGCTGACTTCTCTCTAGCACTGGGAGTCAAGGGCACCCACCAGTAACTCTTGGTAAGAAGATACAGATTTGCTGTATCCAGGACTGTATGTAAGCTTCTGAGCCCCCCAAGCCTTTTTGTGTTGGAGGGAAGCCTTCTAGCTTATCAGTGGGAGTGGTAAGCACTAGGTGACCTGTCTACCACATGAGTGGTTCTGGCCCAGAAATTGTAGTTATTGGCCGTATGGGCAATCTTTTCCATCTCTCTCAACTTTCTGATTTGAAAGCCTGCATTTGCACTTGTTTTTATCCTGTAACTCGTCTAGTAAAGATACAGATTCTTAGTTGTAGCACTTAAAGTTGCTTATTCATGCTCAGCACTTGTTCAGAACTTGTAAGCACTAAATAAGCTGCTAATTTCTATAGCACTCAATCTTCCTCATTACCTAGAGGAAAACAGTTTTTGTACCTACTTTTCTCACTTGCTTAGGGAAAAACAGCTCTTGTACTCCCTTTCCCCACTTATCTAGAGGGAAATAGTTTTTTATTCAGGCATGTCCAAGGGTCAGCTCCCAGTGTTCTCTCCTGTCTATCTGATGAATCTGGGCATCTTGAGGCAATGTAGAAATTGCCTCATGTACACAGACAACCCTCTCCTCCTACCACCCAACACTACAACCTGTGAGAGATGCACTTATCTCGCCAAACTGGAGGTAAAGCTCTCTCCAACCAAGACTGAACTTGACAGTCATGAGGAGAAGGTAAACATTTGCACCACACCACACTCATCACATAGTCTCACTAAAATCCACACATAGTAACACAAAAACATTTGTGGAGGCACTCAATAATAATCTGTATAAGTAACAGAGACCTCCAAAGCAGAAACGCAAGCAACCTCCATCCCCCAACACAACCCAAATGACACATAGCCCACAGACTCAGTGTGCCACTCAACCACAGTCAATAAGGCAAAACAACATACCCAACACACTAGTCATAGATGACTCTATAGTCAGGCACACTGACGTCCCACTCACCAGGCTAAACAAGGAGAAGGTTACTGTCAGATGCCTGTCAGGTGCCAGGATCTGCAACATAACCCACGCACTCAGGTCACTCCACAACAAGTACAAATATGACTCTGTCATTGTCCATGTTGGTGTGAATGATCTGAGACTTACCTCCCTGGACTACATGAAAAGAGACATGGAAGAGGTTTCCAGTCTTGTAGCCCAGGCAGATATGACCCCAGCCCTGAGTAGCATTCTGCCATCACCCCGAATGATACCGCAGTGCAAGGACAAAATGATTGACTTCAACAATTAGCTAAGCTTCTGGTGTCATTCTAAGGGGATCCAGTATCTGTCTGCTTGGGATGACATGGTCGACAAACCACAATGCTTTGCTACAGATGGCTTGCTCCTGTCACCCCTGGGATTCCAGATACCGGCTAAGGCTCTTGCTGCCCCTATAGTGCCTTTTTTAGGCAAGGTTCAAATAACAAATTTACCATCGTAACAGGAACATGCAAGCAAAAACTGAGGGTAATGCTACTCAATGCTAGAAGTCTAAATCTCAAAAGGCACTCACTCAAGGCACTCCTTAAAGTGGAGAATGTCGATATCTGTGCAGTGACTGAGACCTGGTTCAAGGCTCCAGAGAGTATCCCTGCAATACCAGGCTATAACTCATACCACACTTTTCGGCCATGTAACCTGGACCGAAATACCAAAAGCGTAGGTGTGTCCATATTCATTAAGGATATCCACACCTCCAGGCTAGTTGCTCAGCATAATGCATCTGAGGTTATCCAAGTGCAACTAACTCTGGGCAAAACTGCAATCCAAATTGTAGCTTGCTACAGATCCCCCACCATGCCCCAAGATTCCCACTCCTCTTTTCTTGATGTACTGGAAAATATTAGGGTTCAACCAAACACCCTAATAATGGGTGACTTCAACTACCCCACCATTAACTGGGAAAACTACTCGTGTACCAACTCCTTAGCTCAATGCTTTCTGTAATTCATAAACACCAGTGCCCTGGATCAACTTATCCACACCCCTACCAGGGGCAACAATATCCTAGACCTAGTCATTACCAACATGAGTGACAGGTGTTCCACACCTGAGGGTGGCCTAATGGTTAAGGTGTTTGCCTTACAAACACAAAGTCAACTTCTCATTGGTCCGATCTGACCATAAGCTAATCACCCTTGATATCCACATCCCACCCCACCCCCCCATTATGGAAACCACAGTAAAAAAATTCATGCTTCTTAAGACAGAAGTGGTGAACTTCATGACACCCATGCAGATGGACAATAGAGTTACAACTGCTGAATCCTACACAAATGCACTCTATAAGCACTTACACAAATGCATGGATCGTGCTAATCCCAAACCGAACCAAGACGCTATCCTCCAAAAAAAGGAAGCCAATCTGGTAGTCCCCTGCCATAAACAAACTGTACAACAGAAGGAAGAAACTGTTGCAAAAGAGAGTAAAATCCCATGAGTGGAAGAGCTCCCTGGTCAGCCTTAGTAAGAAGCTGAGATCCCTTATAAGATCCTCCAAAGCTAGCTACGAAAACAAAATTGCCACTAATTCTAAGGACAACCACAAAGCATTCTATAGCTATGTCAAGAATCTCGATGGCAACACCCAGATCTGCTCTGAGTTACAGCACAAAGACATGAAAATTACAGAACCAACTGATATTGCCAACATCCTGGCAGATAGGTTTAGTGCTAACTTTATCCCCCCCCCCCCCTCACCCCCTAAAGGGCCCATATCTATACAGGAAGAATGCAGAGTCCCTGTAATCACAACTACGCATGTAAAAGCTGCACTCTCTAAAGCCAAAAACACAGCATCCATGGGACCAGACAACATCCCAGGCTGCGTTTTACATGAACTGCAGAACAAACTGGCTCCCCACTTAAGCACCATATTCAATAATAGCCTAGCATCAGGCTTTGTGCCCACTGAATGGCACACAGCAACAGTTATCCCACTCCACAAAGGGGAAGCCACCACTGATCCCAGGAACTATCGACCTATTAGCCTGACGAGCCTGGTCTGCAAGGCCATGGAACTCATAAACAAAGACATTGGTAACCTCCAAACTCTGGATCCCACCCAGTTCGGGTTTGTGAAAGGCAGGTCATGCCTCCTGAACCTGATTGACTTCTTTGAGGCAGTCACCAAAGCCGTAGATGAGGGTAAGGTGGTTCACACAGCCTATCTTGACCTCTCCAAGGCTTTCGACACCATCCCCATTTCTGGAATTATAGCTAAACTCACTAAGCTAGGTATAAATTCCTACGTCACAAGATGGGTTGCCAACTGGCTCACTGACAGAACCCACACTGAAAAAGTTGCAGACTCCAAATCTGACCTCAAAGCAGTGACAAGTGGAGTACCACAGGGTTCCGTCCTGGGACCTCTCCTGTTTGGTATGTACTTCTCTGAAGTACAGGCTAACACAGAAGGTCTCTGGCTAATGACGTTTACAGATGACTGCAAACTAGGAGCCATAGTCAAGTCCCTAAATGATGTGGGCATCCTACAGAAGGGCCTTGCTGAGACAGATGCCTGGTGTCAGAGCCATGGCCTTAAGCTCAATGCCAAAAAGTGCAGTGTCATCCCCTTTGGTAAAAACTCTGTGCCCGTGAACTTCCACATAGGCAGCAATCTACTTAACACCAAATGTGTGATGAGACCTTTGGACCCAGGTGGACAGTAGTCTCTCCTTTGATAGTCACATCGCCACAGTAGTCAGGAGGTCCTTCTATGTGGCACACCTCATCATAAAAGGATTCTCATCCAGGAAGAAAGAGGTCATTGTTCCCCTCTACTCGACACTCATTAGACCCATTATAGAGTACAACGCCCCGTTTGGAATGTACCTCACAAGACATCTGCAGCAGCTGGAAAGGCCAAAGAAGTACCTCAGAAAGAGGATTACTGGCCTCAAACAAATGCCCTACACTGACTGCTTCAAAAAACTCCAGCTTTACTCCGTAGCATATCACCTACTCCGAGGTGATCTCTGCCTAACATATAAAGCTATGTCAAACCCAGAGCTGTTGGACATGCTACACCTAAAGAAATCCAAATCCCTTCGAGCTACACGGTCTAGGGACCTAAACCTTGTCACCACAATAAACAGGACATGATGGAGGGATAGATTCCTGTCCCAGAGACTTCCCATACTCTGGAACAGGCTACCCATCTATGTCAAGCAAAGTTCTTCATTAGCACTCTTCAAGGAAAATCTTGATGAGTGGATGGGAAATAGGAAATACACCCCGGGGATCACTTCTGTGTCTGTGCTCAACAGTGGTACAGGAAAATAACTTTCTTGGGTGGCATAAGCCAGGGAACCTTGTTAGCTAGGCTTACATAGGTCCTTGGGCCGATAGCCTAGTACCTACCTGTGAACCTATCAATGGTTGTAAAATACTTAGCCCCACCCAGCTGCTCTAGGACCTCATATATCATAGGCATGGGGTAAGCATCTGACTCTGTGTGACTGTTTAATTTCCTGTAATCAACACAGAACCTGGTGCTGCCATCCTTCTTTGGCACCAACACCACTGGTGAGGCCCAGAGACTGTTGGACTCTTGAATCACCCCTAGATCCATCATCTCCTGTACCTCTTCCCTCAGAGTCTGTTTGACTCTCTCAGGCACCCTATAAGGGGCCTGCCTGATAGGCCTTTGGGGTCCTGTAGCCACCTGGTGCTGCACCAGGTGGGTGTTCCCTGGTTTCCCGGTGAACATGCCCCCAAACTCCTGCAACACTGCTCGGATTTCTCGAACCTGGGTAGGAGATAGCTGATGGGACATTGCTAACTCTTCCACCGAGGTGTCAGCCCAAGCCTCACTGAGGAGATCAGTCACGAGATCTCTCTCAGGCTTCTCCTGCAATCCACTGCAAATGCTCAGCACAAGGCCTCCCTATCATGGTAAGGTTTCATCATATTAACATGGTATAATTTGTGCCCCTGCCGTCTGCCTAGCACTTCCATCATGTAGTTAACAGCACGTACCTTTCTTACCACCTTAGGGTCCCTCCCAAGCTGCTTGCAGCTTGTTGTGTCTGACAGGAATGAGAACCATCAATTGCTGCTCTACAGCATACTCTCAGCTCAAGCATTCCTGTCATACCACACCTTTTTCTGATGTTGGGCTTCTGCCAGGTTCTCCTGGGCCAGGCACATGAGTTCCCTGAGCCTTGTCCTGAGGTTCAGGACATATGCCACAACAGACTCCTTTTGAGATTCAGACTCACCTTCCCACTCATCTCGAATTAAATCTAGAGGTCCCCTTATGCTATGCCCATACAGCAACTCAAAGGGAAAACCTGTGGATTCCTGGGGAACCTCTCTGTAAGCAAACAACAGATGGGGCAAATATTTGTCCCACTCCCTCTTAAACTGATCTGCAAATGCCAGTAGCATGGACTTGATTGTAGAGTTTAACCTCTCAACAAGACCATTAGTCTGGGGATGGTAGGGGGTGGTGGTCTTGTGCGTCACCCCACAGGACTTCCGCAGACAAGCCAGCAGGTCTGACATATAATTGGCACCTTTGTCAGACAGTATTTCCTTTGGTTAACCTACCCTGCTGAAAATTTATAGCAAAGCATTTGCTACCTTCTCGGCCTCAATGGAGGACAAAGCCACTGCCACAGGGTATCATGTAGCATAATCTACAATCACTAGAATATACTTTTCCCTGTGGAGCTTGGGATACTCAGAGGACCCACAATATCCACAGCTACCCTCTGAAATGGCTCCTCAATCACAGGCAAAGGCATCAAAGGCGCTCTCACCTTGTCTCCTGCCTTGCCTACCTTTTGGCACTGCTCACAGATCCTGCAGTACCCTGTTACATCTCTGGAAATTCCAGGCCAATAGAAGTTTTGCATAATATGCCTCTTTGTAAGTTTTATGCCCATATGACTTGCAAAGGGAATATCATGGGCTATGGCTAGAAGCGCCAGATGGTAAGCTCTAGACACTACCAACTGCTGTACTCTCTCACCTTCTAGCCCTCCGTCAGGGGTCCACTCTCTGTATAGTAACCCTTTGTCCCAGTATACAGATTCCCCATTCCCTTGAGAATCAGGTGCATCCCTAGCTACCTGCCCCAGGCCTTGCAATGTAGGGTCTGAGAGGTGAGCCTGTCTCAAGTCTCTCCTTGTAACCCTTCCCAGCTCCCCTTCCACAGGAAGTCTGGCATCCTCTGACAGCGGTGCCTCACTGTCAGCCTGGGTACTACTACTCATCTCTACCTTTGCAGTTACCCTGTCCAAGGGAACATCAGTACCCACAACTAGCTGTGGCTCACATTCAGTCTCACTGCTACAGCATAGCTCACTCCCTGAAGTAACCACCTCAGCAGTCCTGGCTGCAAGTATGCAGTCTGTCTGGGTGTTCCCCAGGCTACCAGACCCACATTCTTGTCTTTTAGCCTCACTGCTTTTAACTGCATAAGTACATGGTACTGCCTCATCCAAATCCTTCACTCTCAGGACATCTGCAGGATGGTAGTTCCATACCCTTGTTGTCTCAAGACAACCCACTATTGGCAATTTGTCTTTACCACTTACTGGCTCCCTCACCTTTGGTTCCCCACTTTGCCTCCGTGGACACCTGTATGCCACATGGCCCCACTGGTTGCATTCAAAACATTTAACCCTAGCTCCTGGATGTGTACCTGGACTAGTGGCTTCCCTTGCTACTGGCGGATTGTGTTGGGGCAGTCTGTGCTGCCCACCATGGGTTCCTTTAGTCTTATGAGCAGTACTGGGGGTCACTTTCCTGTGCAGCGCTGCCCTGCTGGCCAGGCATAGGTCTCCCTTCTTCCCCAACTCCTTTGAAGTAGCACACTGTCTATCAGCTAACCATATCCTCATGTCCTCAGGCAAAGTGCTAAGGGCTTGTTCCCTTACCAAAATGTCTGCCAGCCCTTCAAAAGTGGTGACCTGACATCCACTCACCCAGCTATGAAAATAAGTGATCAGTTCAACAACATATTCACATATATTTTCATCTACCTTGCATCTATGCTCATGACACTTGTTCCTATACATTTCAGGTGTTAGTTTAAAACGTTCTAATAAATGTCTTTTTACAGCAGTATAATCAAAACAGTGTCATGCATTTTTGCTAAAGAAGTTACAGCTTTACCATGGAGTAAGGGGGTCAGGAACCGTACCCAGAGCCCTTGGTCAACGTCATACCGTTTACATACCCGCTCAAACATATGAATGAAGCTATCAGAATTATTCGCCTCTTTAAACTGTGGAAGAAATTTACTGACCTCTTGTGCTTCTGGGGTCCGGTTACTCCCTTCCCCATTACCTCCATGACTCTGGTGAAGAGTCAGCATTTCCCTCTCATGCCTCCTCTGCTGTTCATGTTCTTCAGCCTCTAGACTCCTCATTCTCTCGGCTGCTTCTAGTTCCATACGCCTAGCCTCCAACTCAAGTCTCTTTAGCTCCAGCTGGATTTTTAAGTCCACTACAGAAAGGTTGAGCTGTCCATTCTCTGAGGATATTGTATCTCCACTGTCAGTCTGATTGTCCTCCAGGCTGCTGGTTTCTGATGCAGCTGTAACCAAGGCTGCAATCAGGTCTGCTTTAGTCAGGTTTCCATGCACCAGTTCCCTAGCCTGGCACATCTCCGCCAGCTGGCTCCTTGTCAGTTTTCCATACTCTTCTGCTGATATGCTGCCTGCTCACCCTGACTAACACTAAGCTAACAAAAGAAATAAAACAATTGTGATCTGAACTCTTGAGTATACACTGCATGGCTGTTTTAGAGTACAAAACACTTTTAGAGATCACTGTACATGAGCTACAAGAATTCGCTTTACCCACACCACTACAAGCCAATTAGTATGTGAAGTAGACCCCACCACTGCCAAACACTTGTGATGACAGTGCCCTGGCCCAGCAATCAAGGAGCCTCAATCCTCACCATTAACACCAGGGAGGTCGTCTCCTAGAAGAGGAAAGGATAACTAATACACACAGTAAAGTACAATTTCCCTTAAGTGCACACAGAGATCGCAGTCACTCTGGGGCTGGCTGCTCCCTTGCTCACCATGTCCCCAATAAGACCCCTCACTGGCACAGCTATAGGGTCCAGGTCTCAGCCTAACTGAGCAAGCTAGAACCTCCAGTACCCTCTCTGTCCAACCAATGCTTCGTGTCCCTGCCAAGAAGTTGACACAACACACACACTTTGAGATAAGTATTTATACAACTTCACAGACTCTCCCGGGAAAGGCTGACACAGATTCTCCAGCTGTGCCCCTTTACCCAGGTTATACAATAGTAATTACTGCCACCACCCAGTTAATAATATCAGTTACTAAAAGGCCCTTAAAAGGGTGTCCAATTATTACTGTGCAATATTATTATCCAATGGTAATGTGACTATTCAGTCTAAGGCTTATTGGAAGGGCTTAGACAGTAAACTCTGTAAATATGTAATGTACTACAAGTCATAATTTATCTCTACACAAATCAGCCACAGGTAGAAGGTTTTAAAAATATTTAATAATAAATAATTAAAGCGCAAGACAAAACTACTACACCACAGAGATATCTAAGAGTTCACAGATCACACAGAACCTTAAAATAATACAGTAGGACAGGTCTGATTTCAAAGAAAAATACCTAATTAATCTTTACTCGCTTTAACTATTCCTACAAGAACTCACAGTGCTAAACTTACATGTGAGCACAAGGCAGAGTGCTAAGTTTGATGTCCAAATCAAAATGCTATCTCTCTGAGACACAGTTTATAAAACATCGCTAACAAACATGTCTCTGGATCCTCCCCAGATTGCATCATTTTTGACACTTAGTTTTTCCCAGTATTCATAGTGCATCATTTTGACACCTGCTCTGAGTTCCCTGGCTAATAGAAACTCCATTGACGTTATTTAGCAAGCTAACACCTGCACAGGAGAATACAACACTAAAAGGCATTTCACATATACACTGTAGCAATTAGTTCCTAGTTAACACAATAGACAGAATGTCTTCAGCCAGCCTGACTGGAACCAATTTTAAAGATCAAAGAATGTCATAAAATCATTTCAATTTCAAAAGACACATTTGAAAGGCTTGACTTAGTTTTTCAGCAAGGGACAATGTTGTAACAGTCTTTAAGTTCACATTTTACATTGTTTTTCTTTCATTTGAAAACACATGCCTGTATTTTACATTTATTTATACAAATGATAGAATTATGTATTAAATTCTATTTGACTAAGCTGGCAGCCTTCACCCATCTCTCCCCAGTTGTCACACATTTGTTTACATAGGTATTTTTATACTCCAAGCAGACTTCAAATAATTTTTCCTCCAGTAGATGGCAGATGTTGAAGGTGTGATGGGGAAGAAAGAGATAACTGGAGGGAACATGTTTTGGAAGTGTAAAGAGCTGGCAGATTTTAAAATTTTCCTGCAGAGTACTGTCAGAGATATTGGATAAACAAATGGCTGCAACTAAGGAAATGATTCGTTTGAGCTGGTACACATGATCTGAATTGCCTAGACATAGTAAGGCCTTATTAAGTTTAATTCTGCTGGCTGCAAAAAAGCAGTTACTTGAAAATGAAAATCAAAGTGTAAACTGACTGAATTTAAATACTGAATATTATAAAAGACGAAATAACTGGAAGAGGGATCTTTAGAAAAGGGAAGGAGCAATTTACTTAAAAATACATGAAATTGCAGGAAAAATGCATGCAGAATAATGTTCAGGAGGAGGAGTGAGTTAAGGGAATGCAAGAATTCAGCAATTTGTTTAATGTTGAAATGATGACAAGAAAATGTTAATATGGTTTGCTTTCTTTTCCATTAATGTATGCTTGCTTATGTATTAAGTGATAATTTTTAAACCCCTTTATTAAATTAAGTCCAAGCAAAGACTTGTTAAACTGAGTATTTGTTGGCTATTTCCTGAAGACCTCGTGTTTTAAAAAGTAAGAAAGGGCTGCTCCTCTTGTCAACCGATTCTGAGTTTTTTAATGCTAAGGATTGAAGTAAGTACACATACCCCCCCTCCCCCAAGTAGCTGCATCAGATGTGCTGGTAAAGTAGTTTTTGTCTACATGTCATGCTTTTGATGATATGGGCTTACTAAAAAGAAGCATTCAGTGTTAGACATTTCTGTGACGTGAAATAAAAATGCCTTTCATCACAAACTGTTCAAACTTTGCTACTCTGGTGACAACATTTAGCATTGATATGCGGCCAGAGTGTGAGTTATGGTGTGATATACTCACAACTGCTGGGTTTCATCATGAGGTCCAGTCCTGAGTGACCAAACATACCAGGAGTGAGTGTAATTATAACCTAGCCCACACATTAATCATTTGTTTGTGAGTTTTTAGGATAAATTATTTTATCCTAAGTAATCCTTACCGTATATTTCATCCCAGCTTGAACTAGAGAGTAACTACAATGGGAGGTCAGTGCACACTTGGCAGTAACATTCAGGAAAAAGTACATTTTTGTTGTAAGAAAAGTGCTTAAAGTTTTGTTGAGCACCTTTCACTGTTAAGCTGTAACCTTTAGAGCATGAACAACAGCCTTTGCCAGGCACCCAAACAGTGGAGAGATTTTAATACCACTTTAAAAGCCATAAAACACTTTGCTGTCTCACTCTCTCCTACATGCGCACAGACACACACACACACACACACACACACACACACACACACACACACACACACACACACACACACACGTGGTAGAGAAGAGTGCCTAACAATTTTAAAGCCATTCAGTCATCAGATGCATACTTATCATTTGGCCACTCTCTGTGTGGCAGAGCTAAGTGTTTCACAGTTTTCAACAATGTAAAACACTCCCCACATCTATGTTTGTTTTCTTTAAGTAGTAGTATATCAAAGCAGCAAAGCTCCATGTACTACCAAAAGTTGTGATCGTCTTGTCTAGTTTTAACACATGGCATTACAGACAGATTATGAACAGGAACTTGGCTAACTATAGATGAATGCAAACCTAAAGACACAGGCTAAACAAGGAGAAAGTTACTGTCAGCTGCCAGGATCCGCCACATAGTGCACGCACTCTGGTCACTCCACAACAAGTACAAATATGACTCTGTCATTGTCCATGTTGGTGTGAATGACCTGAGACGTACCTCCATGGACTACATGAAATGAGACATGGAGGAGCTCTCCGATCTTGTAGCCCAGGCAGGTGTGACCCTAGCCCTGAGTAGCATCCTGCCATCACCAAGAATGATGCCACAGTACAAGGACAAATGATTGACTTCAATTGGCTAAGCTTCTGGTGTCATTCTAAAGGGATCCAGTATCTGTCTGCCTGGATAACATGATCGACCGACCATGATGCCAGAGATGGCCTGCACCTGTCGCCCTTGGGATTCCAGATACTGGCTAAGACTCTTGCCACCCCTATAGTGCCTTTTTTAGGCAAGGTTCAAATGACAGATTCATCACCTTAACAGGTACAAGAAAGCAAAGTCTGAGGGTAATGCTACTCAGTGCTAGAAGTCTAAACCTCAAAATGCATTCACTCGAGGCACTCCTTAAAATGGAGAACATCAACATCTGTGCAGTGACAGAGACCTGGTTCAAGGCTCCAAAGAGCACCCCTGCATTACCAGGCTGTTGTTCATACCACACCTTTCAACCACCTAACCTGGTCCGAAACACTAAAGGCGGAGGCGTGTCCATTTTCATTAAGGCTATCCACACCTCCAGGCTAGTTGCTCAGCATAATGCATCCGAGATTATCCAAGTGCAACTAACTCTGGGCAAGACCGCACCCCAAATTGGAACTTGCTACAGATCCCCCACCATGCCTCAGGAGTCCCACTCCTCATTTCTTGATACACTGGAAAATATTAGGGTACAAACCAACACCCTAATAATGGGCGATTTCAACTACCCCACCATTAACTGGGAAAACTACTCATGTACCAACTCTTTTGCTCAACGTTTTCTGGAGTTCATAAATTCCATTGCCTTAGATCAACTTATCCACACCCCCACCAGGGGGTAGCAATATCCTAGACCTGGTCATTACCAACATGGGCGAAATGTTCGACACCAAAGGTCAATTCCTCGTTGGTCAGATCCAACCACAAGCTAATCACCCTAGACATCCACATCCTGCCCCCACCCCCCATTAGGGAATCCGTAGTAAAAAATTTCTCCAAAGCCAACTTCATGCTTCTTAAGACAGAAGTGTCAAACTTCGCGACACCCATGCAGATGGACAATAGAGATACGACTGCTGAATCCTACACAAATGCACTTTATAAGCACTTACACAAATGCATGGATCATGCTATCCCTAACAGAACCAAGATGCTTTCCTCCAAAAAAAAAAAGGAAGCCAATCTGGTGGTCCCCTGCCATAAACAAACTCTACAACAGAAGATAGAAACTGCTGCAAAAAAGGGCAAAATCCCATGATTGGAGGAACTCCCTGGTCAGCCTCAGTAAGAAGCTGAGATCCCTCCTGAAATCCTCCAAAGCTAGTTACGAAAACAAAATCACCACTGATTCTAAAGGCAACCACAGATCATTCTGTAGCTATGTGAATAATCTCAATAGCAACACTCAGATTTGCTCTGAGTTACAGCACAATGGCACTAAATATACAGAACCAACTGATATTGCCAACATCCTGGCAGATAGGTTCAGTGCTAACTTTACCCCCCTCTCACCCCCTAAAGGGCCCATCTCTATACTGGAAGAATGCAAAGTTCCTGTAATTACGACTGCAATGGTAAAAACCACACTCTCCAAAGCCAAGAACACAGCATCCATGGGACCTGACAACATCCCAGGCTGCATTCTACACAAACTGCCGAATGAAGTGGCACCCAGCCTAAGCACCATGTTCAGTCATAGCCTCACCTCAGGCTTTGTGCCCACTGAATGGCGCATAGAGACAGTTATCCCACTCCACAAAGGGGGGGAGCCACCACAGACCCAGGAACTAACTCCCCTTTAGCCTAATGAGCCTGGTCTGCAAGGCCATGGAACGCATCATCATAGATCTTGTACACAAAGACATTGGTAATCTCCAAAATCTGGACCCCGCCTAGTTCGGGTTTGTAAAAGGCAGGTCATGTCTCCTAAACCTGATAGACTTCTTTGAAGCAGTCACCAAAGCTGTAGACGAGGGTAAGGTGGTTCACACAGCCTATCTTGATCTCGCCAAGGCTTTTGACACCATCCCCCACTCTGGAATTATAGATAAACTCACTAAACTAGGTATAAATCCCTGTCACAAGATGGGTTGCCAACTGGCTCACTGACAGAATCCACACTGTGAAAGTAGCAGACTCCAAATCTGACTTCAGACCAGTGACAAGTGGAATACCACAGGGTTCAGTCCTGGGTCCTCTCCTGTTTGGTATATACTTTTCTGAAGTACAGGCTAATACAGAAGGTCTTTGGCTGACGAAGTTCGCAGATGACTGCAAACAAGGAGCCGTAATCGAAACTCCTAACGATGTGGACATCCTACAAAAGGGCCTCAGAGACAGATGCCTGTTGTCAAAGCCATGGCCTCAAGCTCAATGCCAAAACATGCATTGTCATTCCCTTTGAACATGAGCTACCACATAGGTGGTAGTCTACTTAACACCTAGGTGGTAGTCTTCTTAACACCAAAAGTGTGATAAGAAACCTTGGTACACAGGTGGACAGTAGTCTCTCCTTTGATAATCACATCACCACAGTATCAGGAAATCCTTCTATGTGGCACACCTAATCACAAAAGGTTTCTCATCCAGGAAAAAAGAAGTCATTGTTCCCCCCTACCCGTCACTCATTAGACCCATTGTAGAGTACAAACACCCCTTTTGGTATGTACCTCACAAGACATCTACAACAACTGGAAAGGCTGCAGAAATACCTCACAAAGAGGATTACTGGCCTCGGACAGATGCCCTATGCAGACCGTCTCAGAAAATTCCAGCTTTACTCCGTCGCATATCGCCTACTCAGAGGTGATCTCTGCCTAACATACAAAGGTATGTCAAACCCAGAGCTGTTGGACATGCTCCACTTAATGAAATCCCAATCTCTCTGAGCTACACGCTCTAGGGACCTATACCATGTCACTACAATAAACAGAACACACTGGAGGGATAGATTCTGTCCCAGAGACTTCCCATACTCTGTAACAAACTAACTATCTATGTCAAACAAAGTTCCTCATTAGCACTCTTCAAGAAAAATCTTGATGAGTGGATGGGAAATAGGAAATTTACCCCAGGGATCACCGCTGTGGCTCTGCTCGACAGGGACACATGAAAATAATTTTCTTGGGTGGCGAAAGCCAGGGTACCTTTTTGGCTAGGCTTATGTAGGCCCTAGGGCCAATAGCCTAGTACCTACCTGTGAACATAACATTTAACTGAGTGCAGACAAGACAGTTATCATGGCAGCAAATGGGAAAATCAGAAGAAGCTGGAAATTGAAATTGAAGGGAAAATAGTGGAAAAGGTTAATAGCTTCCAGTATCTAGAAGGGATGGTTGAGAGGGATGGAAGTCTGAATAAGTAGGTCAGAGCTAGACTCAGAGGAGCTGCAGCTAACTGGCACATAGTATCAGGGGCAGTGTATGGCAGAAGAATGCAAAAGAAGCTGAAAAGTAAGGTGTACAAAACAGTGGTGTGGCTAGTACTTCTGTCTTCTTCTTCTTTCAGCTTTTCCCGGTTGGGGGTCGCCAGAGCGGATCAACTGTCCACTCATGATTGGCAGTGGAGTTTTACAGTATCTAGTTGCCAGCCCATTGCCTAACCTTCCACAGAAGGCACACGCATACGCACTCACACCTAGGGCCATTTTGGAGTGTCCAATCCACCTACAGCATGTCTTTGGGATGTGGGAGGAAACTGGAGCACCCGGAGGAAACCTAAGCGACCACAGAGAGGACATGCAGACTCAGCACAGAAAGCACCCCAGCCGAGGATTGAACCGGAGAACCTCTTGCTGTGAGGCGGCAACACTAACCGCTGCACCACCGCAGCCGCCCCCACAACACCGCAGCCGCCCACAGTTCAAAAACCTGGTCAGTGAAGGCAGAACATTTGAGGAAACTAGAGGTGATGGAGTTGAAGTGCCTAAGGAGGGTGGTAGGATGCACACTATGGGACAGATGAAGAAATTATGACAACAGAGCAGAAGCTAAAGTAGCTCCAATTTCCAAGAATGTCAAAGAGGACAGATTCCAGTGATTCAGGCATATATGTATGGAAGAAGATGATTTGGCGAAGATGATTTAGACAAGACAGATAGAAGGCAAGAGGAAACAAGAATGTCCAGGAAGGCGATGCATGGATTATGAGAGAGGACATGTGACAGTCTAGCATGACTGTTGAAGATGACATGGAATTGAGAGAGGTGGCATCAGTTGACGCAACACCCTAAACTCGTGTAGAAAATGGGGATAAAAGGGGATTTATGATGATGATGTTTAGTCATAACTCACTTGTTATAATTTTTTGATATGGCTCGAGCTTTACTCTTTCTCTCTCTCAAGGCAAATTTATTGACATCTGTTTCTCAAATACACAAGTTGGTTATGATTGGAGACCTGATCATAATCCTGTTTACTGGTAGTTAATTTAGTAAGAGCAGTACTTGTAGTGTAGCCATTTTATTTGATTTGTAGTAATCTCATCTGAGGCTGGAGTGCATACAGATTGAATAGAATTAAATCATTGAATACTGCAAGATTATCTGTGACTGTGCATGTAATACATTTTAAAATCCGTTATTTTTAAGTTGTCATAATTACCAAGGAAAAAACATGGTTGCTATTTCTACTCCTTGCTAAATTGTTACTGAAGTTGTTGAATAAGGGTGCATTTTAGATTCAGAAAAGGTTAACTGTTAGTTATGTTGAAATAATCCATGTGTAACCTATTCTTTTAAGGTTTCTGATTGGTTGATTTTCATAAAATAAACTGTGTCATTGTGCAATAAAAAGTAAACTAATCTCTGTAGTTAAAACTTTGTTACTTATTAAGAACCATTTTGCTTAAGTCCAGACTTGATAACTCTTAACATTTTCTGTTTTCTAGCTGAATTACGAAAACTACCAGGTCTCCGTACAGTTGCTATAACAACCAATGGGATAAATCTCTCTCGGCAGCTTCCTACGTTGAAAGAGGCTGGTCTTGATTTAATTAACATCAGCTTGGATTCTCTGGTGCCAGCAAAATTTGAGTTCATTGTTAGGAGAAAAGGTAAATCAATTTTCCTCTCCATTTGGTTTTTGTGTGATGGTAGAGTTTGTGACCCCATTATGCTTGGCTGAGTCAGGACAGTGTACTAGTTTTCTGTTAGGCTGAATTTGACTAATATTTGCTTTATTTGAGTCAAAACAACTGATGCCTCATTCACAGCTAGAAGTGCATTAATGTCACATGGGTGCAACTAGTTAGTGCTTAAGTAGATATTTTTCTTCAGTGGGAGTTCCCCTCATCGTGTCTTGCTGAATGCCAGATTGACAACTTTACAATGCATCAGAATCCATTGACAACTTTACATTGCATCAGAATCCATTCAGCAGCTAAAACGAAAGATGAACAGATTTACTTTGTGGAAAGTTCTTTGTGCAGAACTGTAATGAAAATGGACCTTGACCATGTGGGCATATCTTCTTAACAGATGCAAATGCATACATTAAGAAACAAGAACCTTATGTAACTTACCTGAGAAGTTAGATGTACTAGATTTTGTAGTCTGGTACTGCTTTAGCTCTCTTTTTGCTATGTGTGTTAGCTCAGTGTTGTATATTAATTAGTGGGAGTCATTAACTTGCTGGACAGACAGTTGCTCAATAAGTCATTACTAGCTGGAAGGACACATTGTTCACTGCACAGGATTCTCTGTTTCACTAAGGTGCAGCAACTTGGTAGTTTGGCTGTATTAAGTAGGAGTATGTAGTGGTGCAGCCATTTGAATTGGAGTGTAGAGAATTGTTTGAATGGCATTTTAACAGATTTCGTTAGATACAGTGATTTCAGAACTGAACTGTAATTGTCATTGCTGGCTGCTGAATGTACTTGGTTACTTTAGTGCTTCAGAAGAAAAGTTTTGCTCAGACAGAAGTAATGTCTTTGTATAAATAAGTACTTCTTAGAGGGTTAAAAACAAAATGCAGTAGACAAAAGCTGAGGACGCAGTGCCGAGAAAGAACAGTAAGTGACAGTTTGAGGGTAGTGACAATACACAAAAGATGGGAGGGTACAGTAGATGTAATTGCATTGAGTAGTATGGTGCATTTGGTGTTGCATTATCCATTGCTATGTGCTGTCCAACATTGTTGCTAGGTTATAACCATTTTACTGTAGTAAAGTCTGATCTATTTCTACTAACCCGTTTTGCCTTAAGCTCTACATTCATGATAAGTAGTTGTGGGTTAATTGTATATCATGTGGGTTAATTGTATATCGATTTGCTTCTCTTTCAACGTAGACCCTATTCTTAGTAGGCTGGCATGTCTTCATTATACTGCTAAAAACAAACCTATCAGGAAAAGTTCATTGGAGAGGGTGGCAACACAGAGGGGTAAGTGTAGTGATGGATGTTATAATTATCATGGAGATGATCAATAGAGATATAGTAAACCTCCAGATACTGGACCCAACCCAGTTTGGTTTTGTCAAGGGCAGATCATGTCTACTCAACCTGGTAGACTTCTTTGAGAAAGTCACCAAAGCAATGGATGAGGGGAAAATCATTCACACTGCCTACCTTGACTTGGCCAAGGCATTTGACACAATACCTCACTCGGGCATTGTTGAAAAAATCAAGAGGTTATGTACAAACCCGTGTGTCACTCGGTGGATAGCCAACTGGCTAACAGACAGGACCCAGGAAGTTAGAATTGGGGAGTCCACCTCTCCAAAGAGGAAAGTCACAAGTGGAGTTCTCAGGGATCAAGTCATTGGACTGCTCCTTTTTAGCATTTACTTCTCAGAAGTCAAGACCAGTATCAGTGGTCTCTGAGTAAATTTGCTGATGATTGCAAACTAGGAGCTGTCATTGAGTCTCACACTGACACATGTTCTCCAGGAAGGGCTGACACCAGACAAACAACTGGTGTCAGAGCCATGGACTAAAACTAAATGCCAAGAAATGCATAATAGTATCCTTTGAGAAGTCATCCATCTCTGGTAACTATCATATTGATAACACACCCCTTAGAGTTGACCCAGTAGTCAGGGACTTAGGGGCACACACAGATAGTAATCTAGCCTTTGATCATCATGTGTCTACAGTGATGAGGAAGTTGTTTTATGTTGCGCAGCTTATAAACAAAGGTATGGCATCTAAGTCCAAGGAAGTCATTGTTCCACTGTATTCGCATTCATCAGACCTATTATTGAGTACAATTCCCCCTTTGGTATGTACCTAACCAGGCATATCCAACATTTGGAATATCCACAGAGGATCCTCACTAAAGGAATACAGGGCATAAGTAATATGTCCTATGCAGACTGCCTCAAGGCCCTATCCTTGTATTCTGTCTCCTACAGGGTTTTGAGGGGAGATCTATAGGTTCATAGGTGTGTACTAGGCTAATGGCCCTGGAGCCTTTAGAAGCCTAGCCCATAGGATTACCCTGGCATTGTGCCACCCGATCTTAGTTCCTTGTACCTCTGTTGAGTAGAGACACTGGAGTGATCCCTGGGGTGAATTTTCTATTTCCCATCCACTCATCAAGATTTCTCTTGGAGGGCCAGTGAGATGCCCTGCTTGACATGTATGGGAAGTCTATTCCATAGCATGGGCAGCCTCTGGGTTATGAGTCTGTCCCTCCAGCATGTTCTCTTGATTGTGGTAATGAGGTTGAGGTCTCTGGAGCGTGTGGTGCCGAAAGATTGGGATTTCTTTATCTACAGCATTTCTAACAGAGCTGGGTCAGACATGGCTTTGTAAGTCGAGCAGTGATCGCAGATAAATAGGCAATCTCTGCTTAACTTAAGCCTATGCCTGGCATACAGGGCATTGTCAGACCCCACTCTGATGAACCTCTTCCATATCCACAAAACAAACAGCACCAGAGTTACCCATTCTAAAGACTTAAACCTTGCGTGTGATATAAATAGGACCTGCTGGAGAGAGAGGTATCTATCCCAGAGATTATCCTGTCTATGGAACAGGCTCCCCATCCATTTGAAACAGAGTTCCTCTGTAACCCTATTCAAGTGCAACTTGG
The DNA here is from genome assembly GCF_019279795.1 of Protopterus annectens. Lineage (NCBI taxonomy): Eukaryota > Metazoa > Chordata > Ceratodontiformes > Protopteridae > Protopterus > Protopterus annectens. The sequence goes on from NC_056726.1 coordinate 1,844,147,493, forward strand.
ACAGTTGGATGGGAAACTGGAAATTCATCCCTGGTTTGGCACGTATGTCTCTAATGGACGCAGGTAACCTGTAAATGGTTCATCTCTCAGGCCCATGCTTACACTTATCAAGGGTATCAGAACTTGTCAGAAATTTGGGATGCATGGCTAGGATTACAAAGGCCCTTGTGGTGGTTAGCCTAGTAAACACTTATGAACCTATGATATCCTAAAGTTTGGGTTGGAATGTCGACTTTGATGTGAGATCAGTTTCAAACCTAGAATGGGTTATTAAATAGAATGTGGCTGAAGTTTGAAGAGCTGAAATTGGCAGTTAAAGCTTGGGGTACGCAAGGGAATAAAAGGGGGCACCATGATGGTCAAAGTTCAGTGATTAAATTGGGAACACTAAATGGCAAATTGAACAGGCATAAATATGAAAAGGAGATTGAGATTAAATTGTGAAATTAGAGAATTCACTAAAGAAGAAGGGATTCAGTGTTATAAAAAGTTAGCTATATTTAAAGCACTCCCCATAATGTGGGATGGTTATATGTATTGGATACACAGATGGTTTTGGACACTATTGCAGAACTTGCAAATATTGTGCTCTGGAAATGGAGAGTGTTGGAGACGGTAGGTCCATGACAGGCAACATTCGCATGTAATTGTCACATTGTTGCAAGTATTTTGTTTTCTGTGCGTTCTGGCTGAGGTTAAGCCTAAAATGTCTTGTGACCAGTGTGTTTACCCAGTTAGCAAATGTGTAAGTAATAAAGTGGCCAGCTGTACCACAGAAGAAATGAGTTTTAGGCTGGCCCAATATCACAGCATGCCTTTAATAGTAGTCATATTAATTGCAGTCAGTAAATGTATAACCTTCCTTCTTTTCTCTGTGACATTATTCATTCTCACCCCAGTCCAAATATTTGTGTTGTCTTTAATTTTTGGGTCTATATTATATTATCGAAAAGCCTTTATATCGAATGGCTTTTCATCGACCCGTAAAAGTCGAACTCTTTTATATATTAGCGAACAGCCGAATGAGCAAATTCTTTCCCTGGGAAAGAAACCACTTGGCCATCCTTGTGAGTTTGCCCTTTTCCCCACTGTAGTGTGATCTCAGAGTTTGTATATTTAGTATGGGGGGCACTTTATGTTTAAAGTAGTGTGTAGTTTGTGGTAGGGCTAGCGAATTCTTTCCCAGGGAAAGAATTTGCTCATTCGGGTTTTCGCTATTATAAGAGTTCGACTTTTACGGGTCAACGAAAAGCCATTCAATGGCTTTTCGATAACATAATATAGACCCAATTTTTTAATGTGACTCACTGTTTCACACACATTCTTTAAATGTTTAAATTGTTCAAATTTTCGTTTTCCACATCATCATTTCTAAAATGCATGGTAACTTTTTTCTTTTGAGCTGTAAATACATAATTATTTCGTGGTAGACAGATTGCTTTTTCCTTACAACTTTTTAAACACTTCATTATTTGAAATGTTTCAAAAAATAATTCACTGAAAGTGTCTTACTCTAACAAAATAAAGGCTCTCACATCCAGAGCCTTTGTACCCAATGGAACATATTAGTTTTACTTCATATCTCTCTAAAGCAGCATTTTGCTTAGATTTTATTCTTACAAGAGGCTTCCGTCTCTCTGTCAGAACTTCGGCTTCTCTACTGCTTTACCTGAACCTCTAACTGCTGCATAAGTCAGAGATATCTATGACATGTCACTATGCTCGGTCCCCAATCAACAGTAACATCTTCAACAGCTGTCTGTTTTTCAAATACTCCACCGTTAATGCCCTCATTCTCCACCATTCTTTCTGTAACATCTGCCCATAAAAATGCAGAGTCACCCTATGCTCAACTTGCTGCTTCAACACTCGCAGTGCATCATTTGTCAGTCCTCCTAACTGAACTGTTTTAATCTTAACTTTGCTCATTTGTGAAGTTGTGTTCTCTAAGCGAGTACTCTCCTCAAACAAAATTTTTTGAAAAACTAGCTCAGAATCCTTAGCATTTCATACTGCAGCCATTTCATCGCAAACATCTTGCTTATCTGCCATCTTTAAGGTTACCACCTTTTCAAATACCCAAAGTGGAACATCTTTTTGGAAATATGAAGTTTAGCAGGACAGACCATGCCCACAACTAGTACACAGAGATGGACTTCACTTTTTTTGACAAAATAAAAGCTTATCCTAATGGGATTTGAATTGATTCTGTTGTTTCATATAGCATTAAAGTGTTTAGATGTAAAATAACTGCTTTATGCAAGTGTTATTTAGGAAGTATTTTTTGTCCTAAAATTTCAGGACATTTGCAGTGTTTCATGTTTTGCTCACAGGACACAACTGCCCCAGTAGGGACTGTTCTGCATAAAAAGGTTTGGGTAGTAATTCTAGCCATCTTGCACTATTTTTTAGTGTCCTCCACACTAGAAAACAGTAGAGGAATTCAACTGGTGTCCTGCCCAATTTTTACATAGTCAGAATGAGTACCACCTTGGATCTCCCCTGAAAAGAATCTGCTGGCATAGTGCGACTAATCTGGTCAGCAAAAAGTAACATTTAAAAAAGAAAATAATAACTTAATGCTGTACTCCGTATTCTTCCACCATTCCCAATCAAGGTATTTGGACTATATTGTTTTGCGTATAATATTTCAGTGTATGAATAAAATTATCCTACAGAGTGCTCTGCTGTTACACTGTATTAAGCCATAATTTTGCAGTTATATAATTATATATAGCAGTACTGTATAACACTAACAAAGTACCCTTCAAGTCTCACTTAGTCATCCGGAGTGTCCCTCCCCCATGCCATGGAGACACCTTTCTTATTGTGGCACCTTAATTATGTCATGCCACTCAAAATAGATTGAATTAGTCCTCCTCAAACATGCCATGACTTCTTTGATTAATTATATTTTATATAGTGCTATTTCTATTTGCTATTTAAAAGATATTATATTATTTGAAATATAATAAACTACTTGAAAGAAAAAAGCATGCAATGACTTCCATTGGTAGGCTATCTTATGCCCCTGCACCCTTTTGACAAATTTGTCAGATCTGTCCATTAGAATAATCAGTGGGAGGCAAAAACATGAACCCACTTCTCAGAGCTCAAGGAAAATGTTGAGGGCTTATGCCTGACAACATTTGCTGACTACTGTAAATTTGGTACCACCATAAACTCTTAGGAAGATACCAAGGTCCTTCAGGATGTTCTGTCACAAACAAATGGCTGGTGTCAAAACCATGACCTAAAACTAAATGTCAGGTAGTGCATAACTAGATCTTTCAGCAAGCAAGGTGTTCCCTGCAGCTATAACATTGACAGCACTCCCCTGAAAACTGACCCACCATTGAGGGATATGGGAACATATGTAAAGAAGGAGCTGTCATTCGACAACAGGTATTGTTAGGAAGTCCTTCTTTTTAGCATAATTCATTAACAAGGGTATGGCATCCAAATCTAGGGAGGTGATCATTCCACTGTAAATGACACTCAGTAGGCCAGTTGTTGAACATAGTGCCCTATTTAGCGTGTATTTGTCCAAGTACCTGACTCAGTTTGATTGACCATAGCATTTTCTCACCAAGAAAATCAAGAAACTAAATCACAGAAGCTACTCTGACCACCTTAAAGCCCTTTCTGTCTTCTCAGTGCCCTATGGGCTGCTGAGGGGAGATCTCTGCCTTGGTTACAGAGCCTCTACCAACCCCATCCTTGCAGATCTTCTACTCATCTGTAAGTCCGGTAGTGGCAGAAATACCTGCTGTAGAGACCTCAGTCACTATTGCAACTCAAATACAACATGCTCGAGGAATAGATATGTCTCACAGATAATGCCACCTCTCTGGAACCATGTGCAGTTAAGTATTTCTCTTAATTCAAATGTATCCTGGAAGCATGGATTGGAAACCATGGGTTCATCCCAGGTTTGGCACCCTTGTAGACATGGAGAACATGCAAGTATCTGCTCCAGGGTTAGTTATTCATACTTAATATGCAAAGGGTTCTCACACAATGCTAAAGGATGATCTCTCCCAGGTTATACAAGATGTCTGCCAAATGCATAGTCTTGGTACTAAACTGTTAAGTCTAGAAACTCAGTGGAAATGCATGGCTAGGCTGCTAAAGATCCTTACAGATCAATAGCTTAGTAAATACTTATGAACCTACTGCTTTCTTAAACTTGATTTAATTTACATTATGTTCAGAAGTTTAACACACTTAAATGCAGCCTTCCTTCATCCTATAGATTTATAACCCAAAACAGCATGGCTGGCCATTGAACGATGTTAAATTAGTAAAATATCATTTCAGCAGTTGATGGCTTTACCCTTAGTCAGCTGTTGCATGTGAAGGGAATGAATGGGCTGATGGACCAAGTGAGGGTCTGATGGTCAGCAGACAGCAAGGGCAAAAATCCCAGAAAGATAATTTCAACAGTTATTCTGTCTTTTAACCAAATTGTCTAGTTGAAAGTATTGTTCTTTTTCACTATAGATGCTCCCTCCCTCAGTACAGGATCACTAATAGTCTTTCTACCAAATAAAATGAGCAAAGTAAAGGGATGACAGATTACATCAGCCCAGCCTGCTTTTGTCATTTCTCCATTTAATATCCCCAACAGTTATCTTGTCTTTCTTGCTTTACAAGTATTTTATCTTAAGGCACTGCTGTCTAATTGTACCCAAAAGTTGTGTACTATGATAGCCTGGTCTTCCTTTTCTTCTAGTCTGTTGCATATCTATAAGTCAACCGGTTAGAGTCAAATGAGTCTCACCTTTTTCTGCATCAAAGTTAAATCATTTATCTACCTGATTATGTATTCCTCATAAGTAACATTTGTAATTACTTTACTTTTACATCTAGCTTACAAGCAATGTCATTGGCGCCCTTATCCTGTCTTGTACTTTGCCATTTGAATGCATACCTTTCAAAACAAGCCTTATTAATTGAATAGAAACAACGGTAACCTGTCTTTACATTTTAACAAATGTTGAACATGTGATATGTAGCATTGTAGGCACCTAAAAATTGTCATATCCATTGGCAGATTCAGTCACTGTTTAAGGTCATCAATAGAATGTTTGTGCCTGTTTATGTAGAAAGAAACAAAAAAGAAAAAAGGAGGGGAACTTGCTTACATTACTGTTTATATTACATTTAAATACAGCACACATTCCAAACAGACACATCTGTATTCTCTTCTCAGTTTTTATGTATTATTTGTCATAACATAGTTTGTCATTTGCTCCGAAGCGCAACCCAAGATCTGTTAAAGGTTCATAAACCCAACTCCAAGGCAGGCTGTAATCTATATAGCGATCTTCCCTCTATTGCATGGAACAAGCTCCCACTAGAAATAAGGAACCTTACTCACCCCAAACAATTTAAATTAGCGGACCGGAGTTCCGCTGTGGCGACCCCTAACCGGGAAAAGCCAAAAGACACAAACAAACAAACCAAAGACTACTTTAAAAACACTGAACCTGCCACTGTTCACAACCACCTTGACCACAACCAAATCACTCTGAACTGTATAACAATTACACACCACCTAACATAATAACTTACTCCCTTTACTTCCTAAGCAGTTCTCCTAAAGTGTTGTCTCTACTCTGTTTAGTATTGTTAGACGGCCTATCCTACTGAAACTAAAACAATTAACTTCCTATGTGTTACACTTTTTATCTGTTTTGATTTGTATTGTTTAATCTTGTCAAGTACTTTACCAGAATGGTAACCTTTTTGTATATTGCTATGAGTGTAATAACTGTTCTGTTTCTATACTGGAGCTTTTCTCCCCGGGCCTCTGCTGAAAAAGGGCTTAAGCTCAGTCAGACACTCCCGGTCAACAAATGTAAAATAAAATAAATAAATAATAGTCATTTGTGCACTATATCGCTGTTGGTAGAAATCCACCGTGTAATTTTGCTCATTTAAGTTAAGAAGAAAAGAATATGTACAGCACTTAGTATTTTAGTTCAAAGCAGCATAATAAATATTTAGAAGTGCTTCTAACTCTTTCATTTACCTCTATAGCTTGTGTTGGATAGTGAGGAAATTAACCTGTGAATCATAAATGCTATGCACTCTCCTTTGATAACACTTTTATATCCTTTTTTTTCCGTATCCACAACAAAGTTCTCTGTGTACTTGATTTATTGAAAAAAAAAATACCCTTCAACAGCTGAAACACTCATGTCATTTCAGCCAAATATATTGTCCTGTTATGTCATCACTAGTCATCCATAACACATATGTAGATTCATTTTTTTCTTTCAGCATTGTCTTTCCATTCATCATCTGCTTCCACATAACTTGAGGGCCCAGGTACCTTGGAAGACCTAAAATGCTAATTTCTTTGGCATCAGTTTCAGCAAGATGAGGCAGTTCTTTCAACTTTACCATCCCCAACTTTTTGCAGTGATGAGCAACTGCATGCACTCTGAGGAAAAATACTGTTAGATTCCCTGGGAAAGTCACTTTATACTTCTGCACTCCTTAATAACCTCTATATATTGCAGTTTCTGCTACAGCATGACTTCAGAAAAATCATGATTTATAAAAATGGGTCATCCTTCCACAGTTTCCAGGTGCCATAAGTTGCTATAAAACCTGCTCCTTTTCATACCGTGACACGAACTGTACTTAGGCTATCCCCAGTGTATATTTTCACTCCGCTAAAGGTAACAGCAACTGATAATCTCTCTTGATTTCCACAAACCTTGTCATAAATGTGTCCAGAAAACAAGGTTTGTTTTAACAAAATCTAAGCAGTCCATGCTTTCCTTACCCTCAGGCACTCCATTCAGCCTCAGATTTTTTCTTTTTGCCTTACCTTCCATTGTTCCCAGCAGTTGATTAATGCAAGATAACTACCCATGTGGTTAAACTGTTTTATCATGTATCTCATGCACTTTTAATTTTATTAGCAACATAGCATCATTATTCTTGTAAAATATCTAGCATCAGCAGCTATGCCGATCTTTGTTCTTCTGACATATCCACTAACAACCCCCCAAAATGTTCTAAATCATTCAAAATCCCTTCAACAGCAATTCTAAAGTCCTTTATATAAAAGTCTTAGTGACACTTTGTCATCATCATCGCCGCCATTTTCAGGTTGGGATGCAGTTTCTCACTTGACCTTAATCTGTTTCTTTTTCCTTTTCCAAACCCCTGTGCTGTTGTGATATATAGATAAGTTTTATATACCAGTTTTGTCAAATTCACTTTGAATGAACAAATTTGGAAAAAAAAAATGTAATTTTATGTTGCAAAATGGTGGGATCAAGGGAGACATCCAACACTGCAGCATCTAAGTATTGCTGAATCATCTGCATGTTACATATTGGTGAATAATAGAGGTCTGTGCCTTTTGTGACCTTAGTGTAAATGGGTGTTTAATGAGAAGCAGCTTTATTCCAATGAAAGGACTGAGCTTGATTGTCTAAGTAGCCTTAAAACCATCCAGAGACTAACTACAGTTGCCTAGGTGGAAGAATAGTATATTAAGTGTCAAAAGATTTTGATAAATCATGAAAAATGAAGTTAGCAAGAGTTTATCAAGATACAGGTGTGTTTTGAAAGCCTAGTAGGGATGTCTGTGTTCTGACATCTGTTAAAATACATATTGACTGATATGAATAAGATTAGTTATTCTTAGATGTGTCATAAATTGCATGGGAATGCAACTTTATAGTTCTTTTGAAAGGGGGAAGAGGTGGGCAGTAGGTCAGCAGTTAATGCTATGCATGGTCCAGCTTTGCTAAGGGACTGTGAGCTTTGGCCAACTGAGACCTACATGAGTGGAGTTAAGTAGATTTTTATCTGCACTTTTAGCAAATAATACACGATTTCAAGTAATTTGTGTTGCATTGAGCAATATCTAGCTGGAAGTTGACTGTTTTTTCAGTAGGTCCCCACCCACCCTCCCTGTTTTTGTGTTGGTGTTAATCTTGGTGGCTTTGAAACTGCCCGCTCCTCTTGTAAATTTGCACTTGGATACTCCTACTGGGCCCATCTCATTTGCTCACTCACTCAAAAAAAAAAAAAAAAAAAAAAGTTATCTGCTTTTACTGTATTTGTGTTTCTTCCTACTTTATTTTGCTTTTGCGTCATCTTAAAAGTACTCAGTTGTATTTATTACTGCTTGGTGTAACTCATTCTAAGCCTTTTAGTTTAAGCACTTGGGCTTCAGACCAGTTGTTTTACATTAAGAAGGTTTGTGGTCTACACTGTAGTGGCAGGACAGGTAGCTTACATCCTTCTAAGTTGGGAACTGCTGATTGAGGGCTCAGTGTCTGTTATTCTAAAAGTGTATTAATTCTGGTTAAAGCACTTGGGCTTCAGGCCAGTTATTTTACATTAAGAGGGTTCGTGGTCTGCACTCTTGTGGGAGGAGAGGCTGGACTCTGCCCTTCTGAGCTGGGAATTTCTGGTTAAAGGCTTATAGTGCCTGCATATTTGAACTGCTTCTTACTGAAACTGGTACACCTTGTTTGCTGTAGCATAGACTAGATCCATGCCTGCTGAATCTAGCTTTGTTTGTATAACTTGAGCACTAATCCAGGCATTCTTTAAAGTATTCAATTGTATTTATTACTGCTTGGTAGTAACTTGATTAAAGTGTAGCTATCATTCTAAGTCTTTTGGATTAAGCACTTGGGCTTCAGACCAGTTGTTTTACATTACGAAGGTTTGTGGCTTGCACTGTGGTGGCAGGACAGGTAGCTTACATCCTTCTAAGTTGGGAACTGCTGATTGAGGGCTCAGTGTCTGTTATTCTAAAAGTGTATTAATTCTGGTTTAAGCACTTGGGCTTCAGGCTAGTTATTTTACTTTAAGAGGGTTCGTGGTCTGCACTCTTGTGGGAGGAGAGGCTGGACTCTGCCCTTCTGAGCTGGGAATTTCTGGTTAAAGGCTTATAGTGCCTGCATATTTGAACTGCTTCTTACTGAAATTGGTACACCTTGTTTGCTGTAGCATAGACTAGATCCAGGCCTGCTGAATCTAGCTTTGTTTGTATGCTTGTTGTTTGTTTGCTTGTTATTTCCCTGAAACGCTAATTCCACCTAAAACGCGGCTTTTCAGCGCTTCTGTTTATCCCTAGTGATATCCGCATTGCTTACTGTACTTATTTCCTTGTTTCACTTGAATGAAAGTTACTGTTTGTCGTTTTTGCATTTAAGTTACCTGTAGCACATTGCATTTAAGTTACCTGGCACTTGCTCACTAAAGCAATTATATAAGTCAGCACTAAAAAATTAAAAGCACTACACCCTCACAAACTCCCCTTGAGTACCTTGTTCCCCATTTGCCCTTTTTTTCAATTATAAAGGAATTCCCAATACTGTTCTAGCATGTCCAAAGGTCAGTTGTCAGTCTCCTGTCCGGACCAGCTGGTGAATCTGGGAATCTTGAGGCAATGTTACAACTGCCTGATGTACACAGACAACCCTCTTCTCCTCCCAACAAATTCCAACACATGTGAGAGATGCAACCATATAGCCAAACTGGAGGCTAAGCTCTCTCAACTCAGTACTGGTGTAACCAGTCAGTAGGAAAAGGAAACCACACTCACTACAATTCCAGTCTCACATAGACCTACCACGACAGCAAACCAAACACATAAACACACAAAAACATACTCGGAGGCTCTAAATAAAAATCTGCCTAAGCAGCAGAGACCTCCAAAGCAGACATCCAAGCAACCACTACCCCAAAACAAAACATGTGCAACACATAGCTCACAAAGCCAGTGTGTTGAACAGTCACAGCTCTTAAGGCTAAACAACACACCTGATACACTTGTAATAGGTGACTCAATCGTCAGGCACACTGACGTTCCGCTCACCAGGCTGAACAAGGAGAAGGTCACGGTGAGCTGCCTGTCGGGCACTAGGATCCGCCACATAACACAAGCACTCAGGTCACTCCAAGGCAAGTACAAATATGACTCAGTCATTGTCCATGCTGGTGTGAATGACCTGAGACGTACCTCCCTGGACTACATGAAAAGAGACATAGAGGAGCTCTCTGAGCATGTAGCCCTGGCCGGTATTACCCTGACCTTGAGTAGCATCTTACCCTCACCAAGAATGATGCCACAATATGAAGACAAGCTGATCAATTTCAACACTTGGCTTAAGTATTGGTGTCATTCAAAGGGGATCCAATGCCTGTCAGCCTGGGATGACATGCTCGACAAGCCACAATGCTTCGCTAGGGACGGCTTGCACCTATCACCCCTGGGCTTTCGGATGTTGGCAAAGGCTCTTGCTACCCCCATAGTGCCTTTTTTAGGCAAGGCTCAAAAGACAAACCCACCGCCATAGGTATCACAAGGGATAAGAAACTGAGTAATGCTACTCAACGCCAGAAGTCTAAACCTCAAGATGCATGCTCTCGAAACTCTCCTTAGCATGGAGAACATCGCTATCTGTGCAGTAACAGAAACATGGTTAAAGGCTCCCGAGAGCACCCCAGCACTACCAGGTTATACCTCATACCATGCTTTTTGGCCCCAAAACTTGGACTGAACCACAAAAGGAGGGGGAGTATCAATATTCGTCAAAGATACCCACACCTCCAGGTTGGTGGCACAGCACGAAGCATCAGAGACTATCCATGTGCAACTAACAGTGGGTAAAACTGCCTTCCAGTTTATAGCCTGCTACAGACCACCCTCCCAAACCCAGGAACTCCACTCGGCCTTCCTGAGAACACTGGAAAATATGAAGGTCTCTCCAAACACCATTATATTGGGCGACTTCAACTACCCAAACATAGACTGGGAGCATTACTCTAGCTCCAACACCCTAGCCCAAAGGTTCCTAGAATTTATAAACTCAAATGCTATGGAACAACTTGATACCACTCCCACAAGAGGGGAAAACATACTGGACCTGATCATCACCAACATGGGGACTCTATGCTCCAGACCAGAAGTGTATCCCTCACTGGTAAGATCAGACCATAAACTAATCTCACTGGATATTCACATCCCGACCCCACCCCCTGCCCAGAAAACTACAGTGAAAAACTTCTCTAAAGCAAATTTCACACTCCTCAAAACCGAGGTGGAATCCTTCAAAGCCCCCGGCCTGTGGAAAATACGGCCCAGACCGCAGAATCCTTTATAAATGCATTCTATGAACACCTTCAGGAATGCATGGATCATGCAATCCCAAATAAAACCAAGACCCAATCCTCCAAAGGCAGTCGTCCTGTCTGGTGAGCCCCAGCCATAAACAAACTATACAATAGAAGGAGGAAGCTACTACATGCTAGAGCAAAATCCCAAAAAGGGAAGGCATCTCTGATCAGTATTAGCAAAAAACTATGGGCACTCCAGCTTCGAGAGAAAAATTGCACAGGACACTAAGGATAATCACAAGGCTTTCTTTAGTTATGTTAGGAACCTGGGTGGGAATTCCCAGATATGCTCAGAATTAGTCCAAAATGACAAAAAATACACCGAACCCACAGACATTGCCAACATCCTAGCTGACAGGTTCAGTTCAAACTCCCCCCCACCCACCAAAAGGGCAAATATCTATCCCAGCAGAGTGCTGCCCCCCTGACATCTCAGATGCTCAGGTAAGAGCCGCCCTCTCCAAAGCAAAAAACACAGCATCAGTGGGACCAGACGGTGTCCCGGGCTGCGTCCTACATGAACTCCAAGAAGATCTAAACCCAAACATAAAACTACTGTTCAATCTCAGCCTTATTACAGGATATATACCCAAAGAGTGGCGTACAGCAACGGTGGTCCCTCTCCACAAAGGTGGTGCCTCAACGGATCCTGGAAACTATCGCCTCATAAGCCTGACTAGCTTGGTCTGCAAAGCTATGGAAAGGATCATCATGGACCTTATAAATAAAGATATTGGGGACCTATAGACACTGGATCCTACCCAGTTCGGCTTTGTTAAGGGCAGATCCTGCCTCTTAAACCTGGTCGATTTCTTTGAAACAGTCACCAAGGCCATTGAGGGGAAGGTGGTCCACACAGCCTACCTGGACCTCACAAAAGCCTTCGATACAATACCCCACTTGGGCATTATAGATAAGCTCACCAGCTTAAATATAAACCCCTATGTCACTAGATGGGGTTGCAAGGTGGCTCAAGGACAGAACCCACATGGTTAGAATTGCTGGAGCCATGTCAGACTCCCAACCAGTTACAAGTACCGTCCCACAAGTCTCAGTCCTGGAACCTCTCTTGTTCGGTATATATTTCTCAGAGGTACAGGCCAACACGGAAGGACTGTGGCTGACCAAGTTCGCAGATGACTGCAAACTGGGTGCCATAATCGACTCTCCAGCCGACACAAGCATCCTCCAAAAGGGCCTCATAGAAACAGACAACTGGTGCCAGAGCCATGGCCTCAAGCTAAACGCCAAAACGTGTATAGTCATCCCCTTTGGCAAAAACAAAGTGCCCACAAATTACCACATAAGTGGTAATCCATTAAGTACAGAAGAAGTAATTAGGGACCTGGGGACCCAAGTTGATAGCAATCTCTCATTTGACAACCACGTGGCCAAAGTGGTTAGAAAAACATTTTATATAGCCCACCTAATCATGAAGGGATTCACATCTAGATCAGGGGAGGTCATCGTGCCTCTTTACTCATCCCTCATCAGGCCTATAATTGAGTACAATGCCCCTTTTGGGATGTACCTTACCAGACACCTGTAGCAACTGGAAAGACCCCAAAAGTACCTCACCAAGAGGATCAAAGGGCTAAAACAGATGCCATATGCTGCCCGGTTAAAGAAACTACAGCTCTACTCAGTGGCATACCGCCTGCTCAGAAGCGATCTGTGCCTGACGTATAAAGCCATGTCCAGGCCGGAATTAATGGACATGCTGCACCTCAGAAAATCCAAATTTCATTGAGCTATGTGCTCGAGAAACTTGAACCTCAGCACTGAAATAAATAGGACATGCTGGAGGGACAGATTCATAACCCAGAGGCTCCCTTCACTCTGGAATAAAATCCCAGTCCAGGTTAGGCAGAGTCCCTCATTGACTCTCTTCAAGAGGAATCTTGATGAGTGGATGGGGGATCATATGTTTACCCCGGATATCACTTCTGTGTCACTGTTAGACAGAGGCACAGTATACTAACCTCAAAAAAGGGCATAGCAAAATTAATTTAAAATGGGTGGTGAAAGCCAAACAAACTCTGGCTAGGCTTATAAATGTCCTAGGGCAGATAGCCTAGTATGAACCTATGAACCTATAATACTGGACATCATATTTTAAGGGCATAGGATTCTTAAAGTGACTAGTGTAAAAGAGATACTAGGTAGATTGTTGCAGCTATTGTGAGGTATTCAGGAAGCAGATTATCTGCTTTTGGAGAGTTAGGTTTCAGTTTCCTTATGCTATGAAAAGTGTTTGCTAGTACTGATGTTGGATCTGATTGGATAATTGTAGGCTAATTATTAATTGCCTGATATACAGATTTAGAATGACTGATAAAGATTTGTTAGATGCCCTTATATGCTGAATAAATATTTGTATGTATGTATTTGTTTGGTCAACAAACGCAATAGGCTGTAGAGAATGTTGAATGTTCATAAAGTCGAGCACTGGACATTTCAAAAGTATGTTTCATCAAGATAGGCAAGTGGAGTTTGCAAGGAGGTGTATTTGGGTATTAGGGTTTGTTCGAGTTAGGTAAGGAAATGGGTTTTAAGTTTGCTTGCAAATGTGTGTTAACCCCAATACTAGAGGAGGTGATTGGGAATCAACCCTGGAATACAGGGAGCTGATTTGGCAGCTCAGGTTAGATGCAGGTAGGCCTCCGGGGCTAAATGGTACACTCAGCATAGGCTCAGTGTTGAAGCTCAGAAGAGCCAGGCTGTAACATGTCTTTCTACAACATTACCACTTTACACTCTACTTTACACACATTTTATATACATCTCACAACTTACCAACTGGGTGCCATTTACTTGTATTATGATGTCATTCTCATATGATTAACAAGAATGTAATACACACATTTTTAGCCTACTCTATATTGCTGATTTTAAATCTATTTGGTTTGTATACAATCCCCATTTTATTTTTATTTTTATTCCTACTTTCATTCACATTTTTAACACTGCTTTTTTCTCTTCATTGAACAATTCATGTATGTAATTTTATAATGGTACCAACACGGTACATTAGTCATGCACCATGTCACAAGCAGTGCGGATTCTAAACATTTTTTATGTACACTTGACTGAGTTGTTTATTTATTCGCTCATGACATTTCTAATTGATTTCTTTAATGAGACCCAGCTGCAATCAAGCATGTGATCAACCAAGATTCTTATTTAAACAGTAGCTTCTTTTGAAAGAAACTGTTTTTGACTTGATAAAGCTTGGTATTACCCAAGCGAAAGCGCTTGTCTTATACTGCTGTTTCTCACTTTGTTAACCCTTGGATTTTATCATCTAACAGTCGAATAAAGGAATTGCCTTTTTATCGAATTATTGTCTTCATTTGACGGTCTTGGAGTTTCTTCCTGGTTTTGTGTGATTTACATTTGGTTTTCCGTGGCTTTGCTCTACACCATGACCGCTGCAGTGGAGACGTTCGATCCTGCGGTTACACCGCATTTGCTTCAGGACGTAGGCAATCAACTTCCGGTTTCACGTACCGAATTCAACGAGGTTTTAAACATGCTAGCTGAACTAAAAGGGCTGCTGCATGCACAACAAAACGCCAACACTAATGCCAACAACTCTGCATCCTCGGCTGATATTCAGGCCAACAAAACGCACGCATTGGACTTGCATGGCAAAAGAACGATTTTGGACACCACCACGCATGTAGACGTGGATGCCCACAACAACGCCTCCAGCACCAAGTCCACCAACTCTACTCGATCGAAACGAGGGAAGGAGAAACCCAAGGATTTTAATTTTACTGACTGGGCTAACAAACCCTTCAATTTTCAAAAAGGTACTGTTCGTTCTACTAATTCCACTTCAATTGAAGGGGATTTTGATGACTTTAAAAACAAATTGTATGGGTTGAGAAGCAACCAAATGGAAATAGACTACTTGTATGAATGTGTTAATGTTAAATGTATTCCGAAGGGTTTACGTTTTTTTTAAATTTCCAAATTACGTTAAACATGGCACTGCACAATACAGACAAATGTGTGACATATTTGACAAGGCAGGGATTGAAATTATGAAGCTAATGATTGCAGAATATGAAAGTAAAGCTAATATGTTAAACACTGAACTAAATGCTTTACATCAGTTGGTTGTTTCTGACAACCATTTCTCCACGGTCAAACACGAATATGATAAGGTGTTTGATGATGTTGATTCATTTTGTAATAAGATTATGAATCGAAAAATAAGAAAGCTTGAGAGGGATTTACATGAATATAGGAATGATTTAGCATATCCCTGTCACAACAAATTTTCTAAAACTGCTAGATTAACTAGTACCCCTGGCAATGGTGGAGATGATGTTTTTCAGCCAGACACCCACCATGCTCCACGTAGGAGTGAGCGTTTGGCTGAAAAAGACAAAAGGCAACGTGAGCAGGATTTTCCCATACACCCCGGAGGCCGGGCATGGGGTCCCAAACCACAGAGGACAGGGTGGAGGTGGACGAACAAACAATATTAGAGAATATTTTTCAAGATGTTGCAAACTCCTCCGATCAAATCTGCCCCAGTACTGAATTTATGGACCCTGCTGTCACGCTTAGCACCAATATCACTGCAACCGAACATGCCAACTGCACTATCTTTAGGAGAAATGATTTCACCATTTACAACTACACAGACCTTGTAGTCAATGACACAGCTTTTAATCTTTTCACCAAAGGATTTCATTTTGTCCCCACCAACAGAGCAAATTTGGCTCAGTTATTAGTTGACCTCAAGTTATTCATCAGAGGACTTAACCTCAAACACTTTTTCAAAGGACAAACTTGGCAACCTACAGGATTGTGTAGGAAAAGCATTTTCAATCCCCCCACGCATCCACTTCTTAGACTGTATGAGGAACTAATTGAACAGGATTTGCGAAACATGTATGGTAACCCCCCGAGACCGCACCTAACCAACTTGAATACTGAACATTTTGAATACATCAACAAATTGTTTGAAGAACATATCAGAATCATGAAACCTGATAAAGGTGGTGGTGTGGTTCTCATGTATGAGTCCGCTTATGAAGCCAGTATGCATCATGTTTTACATGATGACACCCAGTATTGTTTCATTTCTCGGAACGAATACAATATCGCACTTGCAAAAATCAAATCCTCCTTATATGACAACTTATTGCAGGGATTTATAAATGAAAAACTTTACAATTTTTTGATTGTTAACAAACCAACTATTCCGGTCATCTTTGGAATCCCAAAGACACACAAGGGCATCAGCCCGTTGATTTTTAGACCTATTGTCTCGGGTGCAGGTGGTGCGACTGAACCCATTGCCAAGTTTATTGACTATGTTACTAAACAACACATTCATGCTCTTACTCATGTGTGCAAAGACTCATGGGAATTCTTAAAACTTTTCCCTGTTACCAACTGCCCCCCCTCCTCCCTTTTGGTCACCATTGACATCAAAGACCTCTTTTCCAGCATTCCCCACTCCACAGGGTTAGAATGGTTTGCTGATTTTTTCACCAAAGAAACCAACTTGGGCAACAACTTCATCAATTTAATCATTGGCATGATGAACATGGTTTTAAACAACAACTACATTTTTTTCAATGGGGAACTATTTAAGCAGTTAAAAGGAGTGGCGATGGGTGCTTCTTGCGCTACCAATTATGCCAACGTGGTACTACACAGATGGGAGCAAGAGTATATATTTGGCACGACTTGGGCACAGTTTCTCACCTTTTACTGCAGATACCTTGATGACATCTGCCTCATTTGGAAAGGCACTGAGGACCAGTTATCGGCCTTCCTGCAACACATCAACAACACTACGGAGTTCCTTACCTTCACACACAATATTAGCCATGAAGAATTGCACTACCTTGACGTCACTATTCACAGGGACCCTCAATCTTTGGAATTATATTCCAAGGTTTACAGGAAACCCACTTTCTCTAACTCTCTACTACACTATGAGAGTCAGCACCCGCTTCATCAAAAGAAAGGCATAATAAAGGGACAAATTATAAGAGCATCAAGAATGTGTAGCAGACCTTCGGACTTCTTAGAGGAGATCCAGAATCTACACCGTATGTTCATTGAAAGAGGTTACCCTGTCAACTTGCTCAATTCTCTAACGGATGAAATTCTAACCAAAAGAGACACTTTATACCCTCCACTGCTTGGACGTACACAAGTGCAGATTCCCAACCTCACACAACAACAAAACAAAGAGAAGGATGGCAACTTCATCTACACTTTTTCTGACAACTCCGAACAAATTGAAACCATTGTTTCCAAATATTGGTTTGTGCTGGCCGGAAATGATGACTTCAGGAACATTATTCCAGCCAAACCCAATTTTGTTAGGAAGAGGGGGCAAAACCTCAAAGAAATATTTGAGAAGAAATTTACAACAACTACTCACAACCTACAACACAACAAAGGCACCTTCAAATGTGGTGCCTGTAAGCAGTGTCCTCTTATCATAAACAAATCTCACATTTACCTAAAATCTAGACACACTCACATCAGATCTCCTGGCCACTTTTCATGTGGAACTAAAGGAGTGGTCTACACTGGGCTCTGCATCACCTGTGGTGCCTTTTATATAGGTAAAACAGAGAGAGAATTCAGGAAAAGGTTGTACGAGCACATTTATGACATTGAAAAGAAAAAGGAAAGTAATGCCTTTTTCAAACATTCACTTACATGTCATAATTATAAACTCTCCTTCATGATTCTTGAGCAAGTGAACCCCAATACTAGAGGAGGTGATTGGGAATCAACCCTGGAATACAGGGAGCTGATTTGGCAGCTCAGGTTAGATGCAGGTAGGCCTCCGGGGCTAAATGGTACACTCAGCATAGGCTCAGTGTTGAAGCTCAGAAGAGCCAGGCTGTAACATGTCTTTCTACAACATTACCACTTTACACTCTACTTTACACACATTTTATATACATCTCACAACTTACCAACTGGGTGCCATTTACTTGTATTATGATGTCATTCTCATATGATTAACAAGAATGTAATACACACATTTTTAGCCTACTCTATATTGCTGATTTTAAATCTATTTGGTTTGTATACAATCCCCATTTTATTTTTATTTTTATTCCTACTTTCATTCACATTTTTAACACTGCTTTTTCTCTTCATTGAACAATTCATGTATGTAATTTTATAATGGTACCAACACGGTACATTAGTCATGCACCATGTCACAAGCAGTGATTCTAAACATTTTTTATGTACACTTGACTGAGTTGTTTATTTATTCGCTCATGACATTTCTAATTGATTTCTTTAATGAGACCCAGCTGCAATCAAGCATGTGATCAACCAAGATTCTTATTTAAACAGTAGCTTCTTTTGAAAGAAACTGTTTTTGACTTGATAAAGCTTGGTATTACCTGCAAAGCTTGTCTTATACTGCTGTTTCTCACTTTGTTAACCCTTGGATTTTATCATCTAACAGTCGAATAAAGGAATTGCCTTTTTATCGAATTATTGTCTTCATTTGACGGTCTTGGAGTTTCTTCCTGGTTTTGTGTGATTTACATTTGGTTTTCTGTACTTAGGGTTAAGGTCAAGGTTGGATAAATGGATGGATGTTATGTGTCTGCGTGCGAGCATCTGTTTTAGGGTTAAGTAAGTATAGATGTAGTCTTGGTGTGTGTTTGTGTATTGTAGTACATCTTTGTTGTGATAGTGTTTGGGGAAAGATTTTTTAAGGTAAGGTGTAGGGTTATTGTTAGAAGCAAGAGCAGGGTTAGCGATAGCATGTGTTACTAACGCGTTGCAGGGGGGGCACAGACTTCATGCAGGACATTTTATTTCTTGCTGAACTTACCTCTATTCTCAAATGTACTCAGTTTCCTGATAGTTGTATATTTTGTTTTATTGCCATTGTTTTTGTACACAAGTTGCATCTTCGTTATTGTTGCTTAATGTTTGAGAGCTTACCTCCTCATGTTCCCTCTGTAACAAAATTTTCTCCAGTTTGGCTAAGCCAGGCAACAAAATATAAATAACACTCACTCATATTACTAATTATGAGGACAGGAAAGGAATAACACTGATGTGCTCAGATGACAAATGAGATGGGTGTGGGCTTTTGTGATGATAATTAAGGCAATATAATGCAGTGGTTTAAGACTACGTTGTGGTGATGTGAGGAGAAATAAAGTAAGGATCGTGATTTTAAGTGCATGCCTGTGACACGGATATGACATTATTAGTGGATTTGTTGGCAGTTCAGACGGTGCTGAATAGTTGGCAGTGAGTAGTCAAATGTATTGTCTTTCTGTTAGTGATTTTATAACATGTCCTTCCATTTCACCGTTGTAGTAAGCATTACAGTAGGGATCCCCTGCCAAGGGCGGCCTAAAGTCCGGCCAATGTACCAAGCCTTTAAGTTGCTTTAAGGTACGTTATATGTCACATGTATGCTCCTCCCATAGCATAGGTCATAAAGGTGACATTGTGATGTACCATCCTCAGAACTTCCTTGCTGACAGTCCGAATGCCATCTGTTGATTTCGGTCTAAATGCCTGTTCCTTTGCTGGTTCACTAAGCCATTTCAGATAAGTGCCCTATTGGGGTTTTTGTATCTAATTTTTTTCCTTTTGTTTTTTGCTGCTTGTAGGATTTCATCTCATCCAAGAAGGGTAAATGCCAGTGTGGGAGACGTATTCCCCACAAAGATCGTCACAAGCAGTGCTTGTTTCATCTAAAAGCTTCCTACTACCATACATCCTGTTCAATTTCTCAGGCATTTGTTCCTAAGATGCTCCATAGTTGGCTGTCTTTTTTGGCTTTGTATTTGGAAAATCTGCATCTTAAGCTCTTGGTTAGAAACGATGGAAAGAACTTCCGCTTTGAGGGTCGGCCGTCTGTGAAGAAGGCCAAGAAATCTAGGCTGGATTCTTCTGTTGTTCAGCCTCTGCCAGATGTCTCTCCTGAGGCGAGTGAAAGCCCAGAGGATCACCTGGCTCCACAGTTGGATTCTTCTGCCGATACTGTTTTAGAGGCTGGCATGCATCCAGCGTTAAGCATGTCCTTGGAGGCCTTGCAGACGTCCACTTCAGATGTTCAGGGGGAGATTATTTCCAAGGGGCCTAGGGGTGTTTCTCAAATCTTGGTCAAAGAAGAAGTCCCAGATACTATTATTGAATGCCATCCAAGGTCTGAGCCTGCTAATTTCTATAAGGCATATGTCTCCTTGAAGAAAAAGCAGAAGACCAAGCATATTTCTCCAGTTCCTAAGGACCACAGAGCAAGTGACAAAATTTCCCTCAGGGGTTGTTTAATGATTTGATAGCTTGAAATCTCATGGAGATGTTCTTCATGTTTCACTGTTGCAGTCATCACATTTGGGTTATCTGCCTGCAGGTAGCCCTCTGCCAGCCTGAATACCAGAGTCTTGGATTCCTGCGTCGGATGCTGTTTCTTCTTCCATGACGTCAGGTCATCAGGGGTATAAAACATGCAGCCGACCCCATTACATCAGTCTTTCTTGCCGTGTGGTGCCCGAAGTAGAAGCAGTTCGAAAGTGCTGGCCGGTCGACTCCTGAAATTTTTCTTTTTCAAGTTTCAGAACCGAAGTCTTCAAAAAAGCTAAGTACCCCATTGGGGATCCTTTTTCTTGCTCTTAACCGATGTCAGTAAAAGTTAACAGTTGTATTACCTGTGGAAAGCAAATACCTCATAAAGATTTTCATTCGTACTGCATTCCTTGCTTAGGCCCAGACCACGATGTCCCTTGCTGTCTGTTTTGTGCCTTGTTCAACCCCTGAACTATTCATCGTCTGGCTATATTTGCAGCAAATTATTTTGGTACTGTGTGTAAATATCCAGAAATGGCTTTGGTAAGCCATCTGACTACTGATAATCCGAAAAAACATAAGGATAAAGACAGACAACAGACAGCATAGGTCCAAAACTGCCGACGATGCTTCCGTTAAGCTAGTCACCAGTCCACCAGTACTCAGTGAGGCACTTTCACAGCCCCTGATACCCGCTACTTGAGATTCGCAGGCCTCTACTGAGACCCATTCTGAGTCCGGTATGCCGCAAGATGCTTCTTCAACTATGGAACCTGCAGATGTCTCTACATTGGATGGGTCCGGAGCCGCTGTGCAGGCACCGGCTTCTGAGGGAGTATTCAGGCCAACAGACTTGCATGTTAAACCGATGCCATCTTCTTCATCCAGGCCTAAAACTTGCAGCACACCTAGAAAACCGATGTCCAAACCGCATGGCCAGGCTCATATGCCTAAAAAACAAATGCTTAGAATGGCTGAAGATCTTATTACCTTAATTAGGGGAAGCCAGCCTTCCCCCTCTGAGAGATCTAGAACTGATTTTCCTTCTGATTCTTCTGATCAGGAATCTGATATTTCTGTTTCTTCTGATTACCAGGATTTGCCCTCATCTACCTATGAGGATTCTGATGCAGAGGATTCCATTCCCTCTGCTTCCCCTGCAGAAGATTTTTCTTTTGGTGAAACCTTGGGAGGAAGCATTGCTTAGGGAGCATTTCCGTTGGGAAAGCCAGGATTACTCTGACTCCAAAAAGAGGCTTAGGGAATTCTTACTCCTTCCTCAACACAAGCCTTTAGGTATCCCTCCTCTTCTGGACATTGTAGATGATGCTTTCCTGGAATCTAGCCTTTCCCCAGCACCTTACCTACAGCTCCCTGTAAACCTGACAGGTATTACAGAGTACCTGACTCTCAAGTTCCTCTTCAAGAATCCTCCTGTGGATCCAGAGACCATTTCACAAGGACCAAAGGGCATTAAGGCTACTGCTGCCAAAAATCCTACCCCTTCTGATAGAGATTCTAGAGCCTTGGACAGATGGGTTAAGAAGGTATACACATCTGCTACTTTGGCCATTAGGGCTTTAAATTGCCAGTTTCATATGTTAAAGTACCAGCAGCATATTATGGGACTACTTAAACAGAAAATTATGTTGATTCCTGACTGTGCTGAACACAAAAGAATTACAGGATCTAATGCATTCTGCAGAACAAGTTGGTAAACATACTTTGCAATGTGGTTTTGACTCTTGAGAAGCATCTTGCAGGGCTGCTGTCACAGGGTCTGTACTTAGAAGGCATGCTTGGCTTAAGGAGCAAAACTTGCCAGATCATGTTAAAACTTAATTACTGGATGCTCCCTTAAACCAAGACCGCCTGTTTAGCAACAAAGCAGAAGAAGTCCTCAAAAAGATGGAGGAGAAAGCTAAATCTATGCAAACTGTTAAAGATTTCCTGCAAGTACAGCCTCCCAGATTTATTAGGCATTGGCCTTCAAAGAATTGGTCCTTTCCAGTCTCTTCCAGACCCTCTCAGTCCAAACAGGACAGGAACAGCAGACCACCTAGGTTACAGTCTCAGGCTACGCACAGGCCTAAGCAGTGGGGGGCTCCCACTTCCAAAGCAGGGGGTAGTAAGGCACCCTCATATGAAAAAAATGGCACAATGACTTAACCTTAACTCTTCCAAGCCCTGCTCAACTGCCTGCTCCCTTAGGAGGTGTCAAAGGAAAAAACTTCAAAGACTAATTCACGTTAGGTTCAAGCAAGGCACCCTTTATTACTTGCAGCAAGGAGACAAAGCATGTATGCGCAGGGTTTGTCTGGATAATTAATGATTGGTAGGTTATACTTATACAGTTCTCTTCCTGTCACATAGAAAATGTTACATTCTATTGCTGACGTAGTAAGACACAGCTTTCTGTATGTTCTACAGAAAATATTGTTAGACTCATTGCTGACCAAGTTAAAAATATCTGTCATTCTGCAAAAAACATTTTGAGAAAAACAACCTGGCCTTGGGTTTGTCAGTCCATTTCAGCATTTCAATTCTTCTGTTGTACTGTTCTAATACACGTGTTACATTTTACCTAGATTCAAGGTACATTTCTAGCTTCAGTACAAGTAATGCTGACTACGGTTTAAACTTTCAAGCATCTATTGTTTTCTTTATCAATGGCCTCTAGCAGCTGCATGTTTTCTCATGGCATAAGCAGAAATCAATATCCTTTTGTTAATTTTCATGACATTAGCAGAAATGAATTACTTCTTGTTATTTGCTGACATTAGCAGAAAATAGAATGCTTCTTGTTAAGTTTCTAATGGCTGTGCAGATTCATGCAGTGTGAACAGAATAAATGTATTAACCCTTTTAAATCTCGAATGCACTAAATGTACTAAGCATGCATATTACTATTACATATTTTTCTAACATTTCCCCCCTTTTAATACTTTTATTCTACTTTCAAGATAAGCATAAACAGTTTTTTTTCCCTAACCTCTTCCTACTCAGCATTTGCAGTTAAGAGAGTCATTCAGTTTAAACTTATGAAAGCATTTTCAGATTTTTAACCATTCTTCAAGTTCAGCACCTTGGTATAAGGTTTCTGAAACTGACATGTCTATAAAGTCTTTAATCAGTCTTTTCATGCAAGGGATGCAGCAGCAAACACATACCACCAGTAGGATCATTCTTAGACAGATGGCAATGAGGATGTTCATCAGGATACTGCCCCACCCCCCAAACAATCTCCAGAAAAACTCCATCAGTAGATTTGGTCCTGGTTTGGTCAAAGCTGACACCTGCTGAATTACCTCAAGATGATTGTCTATCTCATGTTTATGTCAGGAATATGCAAACAGCACTCCTCCTGGATTAAAGCACATGTACCTCCTCTCGCCGCTAGGATGAAATCGAGCGCCATGCAGTTTTGAAGCACTACAGTTCTCATGGCAGTCAGTTCATCAGTCACCAATTCTAGGGCAGAAAAGGTGGCATTGCTCATTATTTCGAAAAGTTTAGACAATTTTCTCAGTTCCCAGATTGATTTCGTTGCTCCATATGCTGGCAGTACACCTGCCCATGAGATAACAGTATCACTCAAGTCCATATGTGACAGTCCATTTTTCCATAAGCCCACAGCATGATGGTTTTTCCAGCCCACATTGATTTGCCCCACTGGATTGACAGGCTTCTTGATTTCTCGTCGAACATTTCAAATTTTCCCTTGAGGTAAAACTGCTGTGTGTCGTATGGCCAGAACCAGGTACCCCAAATAACTGCCGGACCAATTCTCAGGTAACCACTTGTATGCTTTCCTACCACATACAAAATAACAGTCTTCTACTTTGGTAGTAACTTTACTATGTCCTGGCTCTGGATGAAACTTTTTTTGTCCATCATAGACAGTTGTCTATAAAGGTCAGCATTATGTTTTACTTCATCAATTGTCCTATGCATCAGTTCAACAAATTAATCATAGCTCGTATTACAATAGGACCCTGTGTTATCAGTCTTATTGTATCTATAAGGAACAGTCACATTGCAATTGCTCCAACCCACCTGAACTGTATTATTTTTGTAAAAACACACAGTCCCCTTCTGTCGAACGGATAAGTGCAATGCTACTTTATCTTGTGATGTGACATCTGATGTGTCATAGAGTTTTCCCAGGTCTTGTTGGCCCCTAGGGGGACTGAAGTTAACAATAACCTCCCGTATGCTGTTGGCAAAGCTGTGCAAATCCAGCAATTCGAAACATTGAAGGTCTCAGCATACACATATTTGATTGCCTGGTAAGTGTTGAAGTTTGGGTGCCACTCTGCATACAACTCTGCACACTTGTTCAGTCCAGTTTGTGTGGCTGAAAAAAGGAATGGCCACAACAAAAAGATTATTGTCACTAGTACAGTCAACAGGATGGTTATGCAATACTTCAGAGGAAACGTTTGTTCTGCATTCCTGTTTTCTCCGACTCTTCCAAATAGGTACATTTGGATCTTACTGGATTCTGTCATCTTTATTTCAGATTTCAGACACGTGTTCTTACTCTCTGCCCTAATAGGACCTTCACCACTGATGGTTTCTTCACTGGGGTTGAGACACGGATCAGTCCTATTGATCTGACCCCCCTTTGTAGCCAGACTTTGTGCTGAGGGCCCTGATGGAGAGGTAAGATTTTTGTCCAGTTCAAAGTTCTTAACTAGTTTGCAGTGTGTCAGGTGGATCCACGAAGCTCGCTCTGCTATCTTGACTGCAGTGGGTGTCAAAAGAAGCACCTGGTAGTGACCTTCCCACCTTGGTGATGACCAATTCTTCTTATTGACAACTTTTATCCACACCCAGTCCCCGGGTGTCACTGCTGCCACTTCTGATGTCTCGGTTTGCTTTCTATCTGAAACAGAATTTGACTGCAACAGATGTTTAGAATTCATGACTTTCTTCATATATTCAGCTAGTGTAAAATCAGCTTCCTGGTCTGATGACATGAGAAGTTTCCACTGGGGTGTGTAGTAAGCCCTTCCAAATAATTTTTCAAAAGGAGTCAGTCCTTTTGCTGTAGGGACAGTTCTCATGCTCAACAGTGCCAGGGATAAACAGTATATCCAATTTTTTCCTGTCTCCGCTATCAGCTTTCTCAATTTGTTTTTTAATATACCATTATGCCTTTCAACTAGCCCTTCAGATTGTGGATGGTATGCACAATGATTTTTTAAAGAAATACCAAAATGCTTACTTAACTGCTGCATGGTTTGGCTTACAAAGTGTGTACCATTATTACTGTAGATCCTTTCTGGAATGCCGAATCTAGGGATGATTTCTTTGACAAGTACTTTTGCCACCGTGGCTGCATCTGGATTTTTGGTTGGAAAGGCTTCCACCCATTTGGAAAACATATCTACAATGACAAGACAATACTTCTTATTTTCACATTTGTTCAATTCTATGAAATCCATACAGATAGTGTGAAAATGATATGGTGGTGTAGGGAAACTCCCTTGCTTGGGCTTTAACGCCCCCTGTGCATGATGTTTGTTACAAATCTGACACGTCAAACAAAATTTTTTAAGAGTAGTTTGTAAATCCGTACGTTGTGAACACCTGGTTCATCAGCTGTACCATCCCCCCTGTTGAGACATGGCACTGCCCATGGCTCAACAAAGCTGCATATCTGAACAAATTAGATGGTAGTATCGGTTTCCCTTCTCTAGAGATGTACAGCCCCTTTTCAAGAATTGCTCCTCATTTTACCCATCGTTGTTTTTCAGCTTGCGTAGTGAGTGTCTGCATTGTTTTTAACATTTCTAAGTCTAAAATCTCAGAGGGTTGTAGTTCCTCATTTAAAAGAAATAGTTCTGTGGCTGCTTGTTTTGCAGCTGTATCAGCTCTCGCATTACCTTTTGAAATCCTATCTTGTTGCTTGGTGTAAGCTGTGCATTTACAAATGGCTACTTTCTGAGGTAACTGAATAGATTCTAAAAGATCTAAAATAAACTGTGCATGTTATCATTCCCCGGTTTTATCACTGTTGCGCAAAAACATGTACAGTAGAAAAAGCGTACTGGCTATCAGTAAAAATGTTTACACATTTACCCTTTGCTAAGGTACATGCCAGTGTCAAGGCAGTCAATTCTGCTGCCTGTGCAGATAAGTTGTGTGGTAAAAGTTTTGCTTCTATAATCTCAGTATCAGAAACTACTGCATATCCTACTAGGTTCTGTCCTGTGGGACCCCTTTTGCATGAGCCATCCACGTAGTATGTCACCTTGGCATCATCCAAGGGGACATCCGTGAGATCTTTTCTAGGTAGTGTCTTTTGCTCAATTACCTGCAGGCAGCGGTGCGGTGTGCCTTCTGCAAGGGTTGGGAGCAGAGTGGAAGGGTTTAAAGTCGTGCATCGCTCAATTGTTATGTGAGGTTGGCTCGACAATATAGTCATACAGGAAAGATGCCTAGCAGGGGAAAGATATGCCACCTTTTCCTGTAGTAAAATAATTGCAACTGCATGAGGCACTCTCAAAGTGAGAGGGTGGAATAAGACTACTGTGGCTGAAGCCTGTACTGCCATTGCAGCTGCAACTACTGCCTGTACACAGTGGGGTAAGGATCATACCACTGGGTCTAGTTGTGATGAATAGTAAGCAATGGGGCGTTGCTTATCCCCATGCTGCTGTGTTAATACTGATGTCATGTAACCCTGCTTACAATCTACAGTTTGGAAAAAATGTTTATGATAGTTTGACAATCCCAGAACTAATGAGGATGCTATTAACTGCTTCAGTTTACAGAAAGCAGATTCTGCTTCTGGTGTCCATTGCAGTAAATCTTGTGCTGCCATAGGCTTCTTATATATAAGGTCAGTCAGAGGTGCAGATTCCAAAGCATAGTTTGAAATCCAGCTCCGGCAAAAATTAGTTGTACCCAGGAAGGACATCATTTCCTTCTTGGTAGTGGGTTTTGGTGCTTGCAAAATTGCTACCTTTCTGTCCTCCTCTAATGTTCTGCCTTCCTTGGATATTACATATCTCAGGTATTTAACTTGTTTTTTTCCAAAGCTGCAGTTTACTTTTATTTACCTTATGTCCTTCAGCGGCTAAAAATTGTAGAAGTGCTACAGTGTCTTCTCTACAATCCTGCTGGGTGGGGGCTGCCAGCAAGATGTCATGAACATAAAGTAAAATCTGACTGCCTCTTGGTGGGGTGAATCCCACCAAGTTGCTTGCCATTTCTTGTGAGAATATTGTTGGACTTTCACAATATCCTTGTGGTAGTCGCATATATGTATACGTTTTCCCCTGAAATGTGAATGCAAACCAATACTGGCTGTCAGGGTGCATCGGTATCGAAAAAAACGCATTTCTGATGTCTACCACGGAAAAATACTTCTGTTGAGGTTTTAAATCATTCAACAGGGTGTGTGGGTCTGGCACCGTGGGTGCCCTTGGTATTACTGCATCATTTACAGCTAGTAAGTCCTGGACCATATGCCATTCTCCATTTGCTTTTTTGACTGGAAATAAGGGTGTGTTACCTGGTGAATCGGGAGATTCTACTAGTATTCCTCCTTTAAGTAAGGCTGGTATAATAGGCTTTATCCCTGCCTCTGAATCTTTTCTTAAGGGATACTGTCTTTTTTGTGGTCTGAATGCTGACTTTGGCGTGATAGTAACTGGTCCCGCTGTACGAATGAGTCCTACATCTGACTTTCCTGTTGACCAGAGAGTATCTGGTATATTTTGTAAGGCATTTTCTACCTCCTTTAACAGGAGTGTCAATCAGCTGTCCTCGCTAGACTGCAAGTGCACAGCTGGGTTGGTCTGAGTTATCCAATTTAACTTCTGTATTTGTATTCCCTGTTCTGATAGTTCTAGTTCTGTCTGTTTTCCCATCTCGTGACTTTTTTTCCTAGGTCTGCCCATTCTATATTTTTGTTTTTGGTTAGGCTAACATGTGGTAATCGATTAGATTTATAAAGTGCAAAGAACTCCTGGTGCAATGAACAGCTGGCAACACTGTTCCCTTCTGTGAACCAGTACAGGTTACGCAATATCAATCTGTTTGCATGATTCTTAAACAATTCTTGCTCATATTCCTTATTAGGTCCTGGTGTGTTACAATAATACAGGGTACAGTGCAACAGGTGTTGCTTATCAATGTCAAGGGAGGGGAACTTGCTGACGGCTACATTCATTAATTCTTCAGTTACAGTCCGTGGACCAGTCATAACCAAGTCCTGGCTGTACCAATAAAACATTTCACCCTCCGATTGCACTGCAAAGGTATCAATTTGTCACTGTGCTTCCATACCCTGCATGGTTGGGAATACTGCTATACCAAATAGCTGCATGAGGTCTCTGCCCAAGAGGTTTACTGGGCATTTTGCAGAAACAACAATTTTGCTTTTTTGTGTCAATCCTGAAACTGGAGCAGTTATTACAATGTCATGGGAGAGATGCTCCTGATACAGCTGTCCATTAGCTGCTTTGACCAATATGTAATCAGGTGTCTCTGTGTTTTCTGGTAGTTTGGAGGGATGTATCGGGGTTCGTGATGCCCGAGTCACACAAGAATTTGACTTCCCTCCCTTCTACCAAGAGTATAACTTCTGGTTTTGTGTCTGCTAAATAGAGCTCCAAGCTCAATAAAGCTAGGTCTAATATTTCATCTTCTTCATTGTCACTAACTTTCTGCACCTCCTCTACTCCCTTTATCACATTCTCATTTGTCCCTTCTTTGCTAGCACCTTCTAGTGATTCCTGACTACCATATAGTCGGTCCTCACCCTCCTTGTCTTCCGTTGTTGCCTTCTTATTTTTCCTGCAATCCTTTGCCAAGTGTCCCTTTTTACCGCATTTAAAACATTCACCCCTTTTCTTTCGCCCTTCAAAGTCCTCTGGTCGTTGATCAGATTGTTTGTTTCCCTGTGCATTTTTCTTGCCCTTTTTCCTGGACTGTACTACATAAACTTCTGCTCCATCTTCTACAGAAAATATTTGAGCTTTCTTTTTCTTTTTGCTATTAAAATGCCTTTTGGCATGCCTAGCATATTCAAGCAATGATTGTAACCTGCTTGTACGATGATCTACCGTGTGTTTTGTAATAAAACTGCTTATAGGTGCAATACTGCCTTTTAAAAATGCATTCTTTAACTGCTGTTCATATGGGGAATCTTGTGTTTGATCTTCAGGAACCTGCATTCCACAGTGGTTATTAAAACACTTTAATAGTCTGGCATAATACTGGTCAATAGTTTCACCTTCTTGTTGGATGCATTGATTAATGCAAGTCCAGTCTGCCCTAGGTTTCCATTTTTCAGAGATGCGGTCTGTAAGACCTTTTACTCTGGTGTCTAATTCTGCGCTGCTATGTGGGAGGGGTCTTTGTGCAGCGTCACGGGGATTCCAGTTCCCACTAATCATATGCCAATCTGGCCCTACAATTTGTCTAACTACTTTGTCTACCTCTTCTCCATTTAAGTTATAACTCAGCCTCATTCCTTGTAAATCTTCAGAGAATTTTCTAAAATTAACTGTTGGATGGGGAATTCCCTCAGTGGCTTTCCGGATGTCTTCCGGAGTCCATGGTCTATACACTAAAATAGTTGGGTCTTGATTGTCCTGACCTGACTTGTCTGAGGGTTGGGTACTTCTATAAGTGGACATATTTCTTCTCCTTCACTTATAGATTGTGAATTCTTAACCATTTGCCATAACTCAATGCCTTCATTTGAGTTACCTGCCTTTGTTCGAGACATGGTCTCGATGGGATCTCTAATAAACGGTTTTATTTTCATAATGCTTCTGTCTTCAGTGACCACAGGATATCGTGGGGGTGGACTAACCTGTTCACTTGCTTCATATTCCAGTAAGGGAGGCGGAGGTGCTGATGCTATTACTAAGTTATTGTCCTCCTTATCTAAAAACATTGCTTTTGAATTTTTGTTCTTTTGTTCCTTATGGTTTACTTCCTCAATCCACCTGTGTGCCTGAGGAATTCCTAATTTACGTTGCTTTTTTACCCGACCTTTGGAATCGGTTTTGAGCTGTTTGACAAGTTTGATAAGCGAGGATTTTTCAAATTTTCTGTCAAATTCGTACTTATTAACCCATTTTGAATAATATTTAATATTGTCGGCGCGCTGCGACTGCATGTATTTTGCATCTTCTATTAGTGGCGGATTTGGGGTCTTTTTGTGCATTTATTACCCATTTTGTTCTAAAGTTTTATCGTTACGTAACTTCTCTTATTTTTAACGTGGTACCACGGATTTTGTTAGTCTTTTCAGAATGACTGCCTTCTTATTCTGTTTCTCCTGATCTTTGACAAGACAGTAATCCTTTTTGTCCCTGACTTGTAAAAAAAATACAGTCTAACAAAAACAATACATATCTAGTCCCTGATCTAAAACAGAAAAAAGTAGATTCACCTTATCTGAGCCCACGTGATTGATCACCAATTCGCGGAGACCCGTCCTTCAGTCACAGATCAGAAAGTGGCTGGCCTCTTTTGAACGACAGTCGGAAGGCTTTTCAGATAAGAAGAACCGATTTGGTTTCTTCCCCGTACGGTTTCAACCACCTGGCCCGTCAGATCCGAGGTGAAGCGAGGGTTCCCGTCTGAAGGACCAATCTGTCAAAGAAAAATCTTCAAAGACCAATTCACGTTAGGTTCAAGCAAGGCACCCTTTATTACTTGCAGCAAGCGGACAAAGCATGCATACACAGGGTTTGTCTGGATAATTAATGATTAGTAGGTTATACTTATACAGTTTTCTTCCTGTCACACAGACATTCTATTGCTGACGTAGTTAGACACAGCTTTCTGTATGTTCTACAGAAAATATTGCTAGACTTATTGCTGACCAAGTTAAAAATATCTGTCATTCTGCAAAAAACATTTTGAGAAAAACAACCTGGCCTTGGGTTTATGTCAGTGTATTTCAGCATTTCAATTCTTCTATTTTACTGTTCTAATACATGTGTTACATTTTACCTAGATTCAAGGTACATTTCTAGCTTCAGTACAAGTAATGCTGACTACGGTTTAAACTTTCAAACATCTATTGTTTTCTTTATCAATGGCTTCTAGCAGCTGCGTGTTTTCTCATGGCATAAGCAGAAATCAATATCCCTTTGTTAATTTTCATGACATTAGCAGAAATGAATTACTTCTTGTTATTTGCTGACATTAGCAGAAAATAGAATGCTTCTTGTTAAGTTTCTAATGGCTGTGCAGATTCATGCAGTGTGAACAGAATAAATGTATTAGCCCTTTTAAGTCTCGACTGCACTAAATGCACCAAGCATGCATATTACTATTACATATTTTTCTAACAGGAGGAAAGCTCGCCCTGCATGCAAAAAACTGGAAACTCATTACCCAAGACAAGTGGGTTTTGAATGTAGTTTCCCAAGGATACAGATTCTACTTCCACATCTTACCAACTCAAAACGGTTGGCCAGTCCTACCCCCAAATCAGTGGGCAGAGGCCTAAAAGCAGGTTCTCTCTCTTCTAAGTGTCAGGGCTATTCAGCCTGTCCCAGCAGAAGAAAGGGGACAAGATTTTTATTCAAGACTTTTCCTGGTACCCCAAAAAGACAGCTCCTGGCGTCCTGTCCTGGACCTCTGTAGTCGAAACACCTTTTTGGTAATTCCAAAATTCAAAATGCTAACACTTCAACAGCTGTTTCCTATGCTAGGCAATGATGCCTGGTTGGCAACCTTAGACCTAAAGAAAGCTTACCTGCACATTCCAGTAAGGGAATCTTGTAGGAAATACCTAGGCTCCATGCACTATCAGTTCTCTGCACTTCCCTTTGGCTTATCTACTGCGCCCAGGGTATTCACAAAGTGTCTAGCTCCAGCCATTGCATTTTTCAGGCAGAGAAATATTCAAATATACCCATACTTGGATGATTGTCTGATTGAGGCAGAAAGCCAGTACTTGCCTTTAAAACATCTGGCATTCGTAAAGAAGCTTCTAACCTCACTGGGGTACACCATAAACGAAATGAAGTCTCACCTAGTACCCTGCCAACAGATTGTATTTCTCAGAGCAAGCTTGAACACAACTTCCCAGATGGCTTTCCTCACTCCAGAGAAACAAATTTATTTTACAACCTATTTCAAACTACTGGCCACAAAGACCCAGCTATCTGGAAGCCCCGGGGTTCATGGCTTCTTGCATTCTACTAATTACATATGCAAGACTGCATATGAGGAAACTACAATGGTATCTAAAAAGCCTATGGTGTCAACATTCTCAGGACCTGGAATCAATGATTCCTATCATTCCTTGTATAAAGATAGAGTTCCTTTGGTGGGCAGAGGCCTGCTATCACAATAAGGGGCTCCCGTTCTACCCCCTGCCACCCATACCCTAACAACAGATGCATCAGACTATGCATGGGGGGCTCACTTGGCAGGGCAGTGCATTCAGGGCAAATGGAACCCGAGACAGATGCACCTGCATATCAACCAAAAAGAAATGTTAGCAGTACAGAATTCCCTGACAATCTTCAAAGACCACATTCTTCCAGGACAATTATTGGTAAAGACAGACAATGCCACAGTTATGTGGTACATAAACAAGCAGGGGGAACCCACTCGTATCCTCTCTGCAGACTAGCCATGGCTCTGTGGAACACAGCCTTAAGCTACCAAGTGCACCTACAGGCTCAATTCTTGCTAGGCAAGCTATATTCTCCGGCAGACGACCTAAGCAGAAATCTCATGGACCCACACAAATGGAAACTGGAACCAAAGATATTCCGCCTCTTGAGGAACAAATGGGGGACTCCAGAGATAGACTTGTTTGCTTCCCCTCAGAACTACCAGTTGGACAAATTCTGCACAAGGACTTCCCACAGTCAAGCTTGGAAAGTGGATGCCCTGTCCTTTACCTGGGAAAGCCTCTCAGTTTATGCCTTTCCCCCACTGCCTCTCCTCTTGAAGATTCTGCTAAAGATCAAACAGGACAAGCCAAGGACAATACGGATTGCACCAGACTGGCCACGCCAACACTGGTACCCCCTCTTGCGCAGTATGACACTGCTGGAACCATGGCACCTGCCTCAGACCCCTTCCCTGCTGTCCCAGCGGTGGGCCAGATTCTGCACCCTCAGCTTCAAACCCTGAACCTTGCAGCTTGGCTAATTCCTTGAGCTCTCCAATAGCATCCATCAGTAAGCAGGTGCTGATGTCATTCTGGAGGCAAGGAGGCCTAGTACTAGAAAATCCTATGCTGAAAAGTGGAAAAGATACTGTTCCTGGAGCCAGACTCGGGGGATGAGGACAACGGTGCCCAGCTTACCTCATATACTTCAGTACTTAACAGACGTGCTCCACAACGGCCTATCCTTCTCGTCAATTAAAATTCATGCCTCTGTCATTTCAGCACATTATAATACTGAACCACACCTCTTCTCTCACCCCCTGCTAAAGCAATTCCTCAGAGGGGCCAAAAATTTAAGAACCCCCCCAGGAGAGCCCCTACTCCAGCCTGGGACCTTAACTTTGTATTGGGA
Organism: Protopterus annectens; assembly: GCF_019279795.1. Classification (NCBI taxonomy): domain Eukaryota; kingdom Metazoa; phylum Chordata; order Ceratodontiformes; family Protopteridae; genus Protopterus; species Protopterus annectens. The sequence continues at coordinate 1,844,181,497 of NC_056726.1, forward strand.
AAGCTCCCTCTTCCTCCTTTTGAGCCAGCTGCATCTGCAGAGTTGAAATTCCTTTCTTGGAAAACTGCCTTCCTTCTAGCCATCACTTCAGCAAGAAGAGTGTCTGAATTACAGGCCCTCATGGCAGTGGAGCACTTCATTATCTTCCATGCAGACAGGGTTTCCCTTAGGACCAATCCTTCCTTTATGCCCAAGGTGGTGTCTAGTGTGGCCCTTAATCAGTCCATTCATTTGCCTACCTTTTTCCCGAATCCACAAAACAAAGGAGAACGAATACTGCACTCTTTGGACGTGCACAGACAACTTAGATTTTATTTGGACAGGACTAAGCCTCTTAGAAAAATCTGAACATCTGCTAGTTGGCTTTGCTGCAGGGGCAGAGGGGAAGGCAATTTCAAAGCTAACCATTTCTAAATGGATAGCCCATTACATTCATTTCTGCTATAAGCACCATAGTAAACGTACCCCACAGGGGATAAGATCACATTCCACCAGGGCTGCATCTACCTCTGCAGCCTTTCTCAGAGGTGTCCCTACCAGGGACATCCTAAAAGTTGCTACCTGGAGCTCTGTACATACCTTCACCAAGCATTACCACATGCCTATTTTTTGTAAATCCAGAGCTGGTTTTGACACTGCAGTCTTGCAGGGCTTAATAGCTGGCCCTAATGCTCTCTTAACTTCCTCCTCCCTTCCTTATCTTTGGGAATCAACCCAAATGTGATGACTGCAACTGTGAAACATGAAGAACATAGTACAGTTGTATACACTTACCATAAATGTAGATGTTCGAGTGTATTCACTGTTGCAGTCCTGGTTACCCTCCCTCCAGCCCCCTGACTTCTCTTGGCTCTACCTTTCCTCCTTCTTTGGTGTATTTAAGCTTTCTGGCGTGTTTGCTTTTTGATGGAGGGGTACCATAACATATAATTGCTTCCCATTGTGGTGGCACCTGACATCTGGGGCAAGAAAAACAGATGTAATGGCGTCGGCTGCATGTTTTATACCCCTAATGACCTGGCATCATGGAAGAAGAGACAGCATCCGATGCAGGAATCCAAGACTCTGGTATTCAGGCCGGCTGAGGTCTACCTGCAGGCAGATAACCCATATGTGATGACTGCAACAGTGAATACACTCGAACATCTACATTTATGGTAAGTGTACACAACTGTACTTTTCTGTTCCAGCTCCCCCTTGGTCATCTACTCCCCTTAAAAGAACAGGATTCCTCATCTCGGATTCACTCTCTTTTACAATATGGGTCCTAGGAAGAGGAATCTAGTCCTGACACTACATTTGAGGAAATTCGTTTTTGGGACACAATCTATAGAATGATGGAGTTTTTTAAATGGGATTGTGCCCAGGTTTCTGAGGTACAGAAGAGGTATTATGAGCTCATGCAAATGGACTCTCCTTGATGTTCTGCTGATCCTCCTATTGATTCTCCTATTTTGGCTGCTTTGTTGGATGCCTTTTCTACACCCTCTTAAGGCTCCTGATTCCCAGCCACCTGCCCCCAAGAAACCCAGTAGGTTTTATAGGGTTCCTGAGGACTGTAAATGTCTGTATAGGTATCCTACGGCTGACCCTTCTATGGTGTTTGTGGCTTCTGACAAGCAATTTCTTTTTTGCCTTCTACTAATTTACTTCCTTCTGATAAAGATAGCAGAACTATGGAAAGGGTAGGTAAGAAGGTTTATACAATATAAATAAAACAACAGGTTAGCAAGAAATTCCACCTTTTTTGGAGCAGTCACAGTCTCTATTGCCTCGGCTTACAAAAATGCCTTCCAGGAGTAAAGTACAATAAAAATCACACCCTATAAATACAAAAAGATCCTCCCTAAAACATCAGATCTGATATTGTTAATCCTCATTCATTCCTTACGTGTGGGTAGTCTGTTCCGACCTCGGAACGAAGCCGGCCATCTTCCAAGCTCGCGCCAGTTACAAACTCTCGAGCTAAACTCTTACCCAGAATTCCCTTCTCCCTGTTACCTCAGATTTCATTTGCTGCATCGCCATTCGGTCGTGTCAAGCTACTTCTCTTGAGCTAAGTACAATATTTTTCTTCATACCTAAGTTCTAAGACAGCTTTTTTCACAAAAAAGTTATTAGATAGTTCTCTTAACTTATCTCATTTAACGACAACCCGTTTTGAATTCTTTCAACTATTCTTCTTCTCTTCTTACCGCGAGGTAATTCCTTTTTTTATCATCGTTGGTAAACCCCTTTCCTTTTTACCTTCAGGTATTTCTTGTACCATTGTTGGTATTTTTCTGGTTTCTCCTTCTTTCCCTCTAACCATGGCAGATAAAAAAGGTAGTCCAGGGTTTAAAAGATGCTTGGATTGTGGCCATAAATTAACTATTTCTGATGCACATTCCGTATGTGTCTACTGCTTGGGTGTGCCTCACTTAATGGTTGACCCGCCTTGCGGGATTTGTAAGAACTTTTGTAACAGGACGTTAATTGAAAGGAAAAATAAATTAATATTGAAGGGGCTACTTAAATCTCCCTTTTCAAAGGCTATTTCTGGGTCGGAGGCTTCAACCCCTCCAAGATCCCATAAGAAAAAGAGTGATGAACAAAAAAAGGCCAAGTCTCTTCCGTCGTCCCCAGCTGGGGACTCTCAGGAACCGAGACCTAAGAAAGCTAAGCTTTCCAGTTTGGATTTGACTTCTTCGGCTCCAGCGCCTAGACCTTTGACACCGAGGCCATTGGCGCTATCTGCGACTTCAGCACTGACTAGTGTGCCCCCTACTGCATCGGTACCGAGGAGCTCCTCGGTTCAGACTCCCTTACCAGCACCGACTGTTCAGTCGATGCAGACTGTTACAACATTGATGGATGTTTTGAGGCCCATTCCTTTTTTGGTTCCGACAACTTTCCCGGCACCGACTACCCTCTCGGTACCGACCGTTCAGTTTTCATCACCGATGTTTTTGGCTCAGGCCTTAGCTCCGACAACCACTTTGATACTGACCTCATCGTCGGTGCAGAACATGCCTTCGGCACCGAAGATTTCCTCGGTGCAGACACGAGTAGTTCAGACCATTACAGCTCCGTTGTTTTCAGTGCAGATCTCCCCCATGGTTGGCACCGAGTTTGCTCCGTCCTTGGACAGACCTGACTCTCCCTCAGCCATGTCCATGAAATGCACTAGAAGCCTATCTGAGCACAATGTGTTGTGTCTTGTGGATCAATTGGTTTTGGCCAGAGGTATTCCGCCCCCCAGGACCTATCCTTTCTCGGGAGGTGATCGCCCTTTACCAAAGACCCCTACTTCTCCTCCTTCATTGCCTTTGAAGCCCCTTGATATAGCATAGTCTTCCCCCACTACGGTTCCCTTTATGGACCTCACTAAGGAGCCGCAGTTGCCTTTCTGGCAGGAGAGTCTTGCCACAGCCCAGGATGTCAGCTGTGGCATACGTACTTTGGCGTTTCACAGCCATCCAGGGACTCCGGGTCGGCAGGCTGAGCCACTTGGGTGAGGGGTGACCCCTGCTGTGGGTCTCCACCCCTCTTCAGGTGGTCCGGCCTTCCAGCTAATGATGAAGGCTCTTGCGTTGGTTGGCGATCATGTGCAATCATTCTCCCCGCCCACCTCTGGACTGCAATGTACACAAGCCGCTCCTAGTGGACACCGGGCACAAGGGCCTCAGGGCGTACTCCCACAGGAGACCCCTTTTGCGCTGTCTTCCCCAGCTTCTCCCCCTTGAGGAAGATCATCAAAAGTGCTCATGCAAGAGAAAGCACATGGACTCCACAGAGGAGTCCCTTACTGAAGACACAGACTTTGATGATAGGGAAGGGTCCCCCTCGATCACCGTCTGAAGTATCCTTTGGTGATATCCTTGAAATCCTTAAACAGAGAGGTGATTGGCAGCTCTCTAACCTGACCTCTGAAGAGTCTGTATTCCTGCAGGCCTTTCATGTCTGGCCCCCTACCTCCTGGGTTACTCCACCTGCCGACGAACTTGTCCGGCTCATCGTGCAACGTGCGTGGAAGGCTCCTGACACAATTGAGGCCATTCCCTGAAGGCCAGATAAAATTTTGTCCCCTCCTGCTAGTGATCCCCATTGGTCCAAAGGTCTTTTTGTAGATGCCTTGGTGGTGGCGGCCGCAACTAAAAAAGACCTGGCGGAAGAAGAAAGCCAGACTGTTCATCCGCCTAACAAAGAGTCCCGGGCTGTGGACTGAATAGGGAAGCGTACCTTTGCATCAGCGACCTTTGCAGTCAGGTCCCTGAACTATATGGCACATTTTACCAGGCTTCAAAGAGACTTAATTTCTGATCTCTATGAAACTTTGGCTGGAGCTGTGTCTGATGAGGTCCGTGACAAAGTGGCCTCTCAGCTAGCCACCATCGAATCGATATTTAACTCCTCCAAGTGCCTGATATCTCATGCATCAGAAGGAGCAGCAGGTTCAGGCATTGTTCTGAGATGCCATGCCTGGATGCGCTTGTGTAATTTCGCAGAACACTTCAAGGCTTCCTTTCTCAACGCTCCCATTGAAGCCTCTTCATTGTTCAGACCCAAGGTTAAAAGCACAGTGGCCAGATGTGAACAGGATGGTAAGACCCTTTCTGCTGTGGGTGTCCAGCATTCTTCCCCTCAACAGGCTTTCTCCAGAAACCAGAAGAGTGGGAAGATATGGCACAAAAAGGCTCAGAGTTCTTTCCATGACACACAGGCAGAGTTCTCCCCTAGAGGCAGAGGGAGAAACACTCAGGGAAAACACCCCTTTCAGGGCAAAGGGGGTCTGCATAACCAGGATTCCAGGTATTTTTTCCCTGGCCAATTCTACCAGCTCTCCTGAGGAGAGCGGCTCAACTGCTTTCCTCTGGAAGTGGTTGGGAGTCGTTTCTCTTTGTACCCTTCTGCCTGGCTAACCATTAACACTGATTTCTGGGTACAAAGGATAATAACCAGGAGTTATCATATCCCCTTCGACCTTTGTCTCGCTCCTCTAACAGGCTTACCCATCATTCCACCCAGTCAAAGGGAAGAAGCAGCATTAGAGATTTTAAAGCTGCTAAGGAAAAGAGTCATCCAAATAGTCCCTCCAGACCAGATAGGATTCTACTCAAGACTATTTTTGGTGCCAATAAAAAATGGGAACTGGAGACCAATTTTGGATCTCAGTGTATTGAACAAGTTTGTAAAGGTACAGAAATTCTGGATGGTCACAATACAGTCTATCCTTCTGCTTTTGGAAAAAGATGATTGGATGTGCTCGATAGATCTTCAAGATGCGTGCTACCACAAAAAAGTGGACAGACCATCAAGAAGATTCCTTCGCTTCTGTGCGGGAGCCAGTCATTACCAGTTCGAAGTACTGCCCTTTGGACTCTCTACAGCCCCCAGAGTGTTCACAAAGTGCATGGCAGTCGTCCCAACTCACTTGCGACTACAAGGATTCCAGGTGTTTCCATACCTAGACTACTGGCTCACCGCCTCCACCAGACATCTATTGGAGGAAGCCCGGGCATACTCTCTTCTCATTGCAGAAAGGCTATGCATAACCATAAAGTGGGTAAAATCCAATTTCACCCCATCTCAGTCCACAGAATTCATAAGGGTCATCTTGAACACAAAGAATTGCAGATCATCCATTCCGGAGCACAGAATTGTAAGGATAAAGCAGCAACTGATTCCAATCCTTTCAAGGGAGAAATCCACAGCTCATTCTGTTCTCCAGTTGTTGGGTTCCATGGCAGCCTCCATTACTATTGTCCCCCTAGCCAGGTTTCACATGAAGCTTCTACAATGGCTACTGCTCACTCAATGGCATCCTATTCAGTATCCTCTTTCAGCCAAGATTCGAGTAACTCACAGGTGCAAGCAAGATTTAAAATGGTGGATGACGCACAGTCTGTCACAATGGTCATGCCCCTTCTCCCCCCAACAGCCCAAAGCTACAGTGACCACGGATGCCTCCTTGATGGGTTGGGATGGGGGACTATTTCAGGGGACAGACAGTCCAAGGTACTTGGTCCGAAATGGAGGCCCATCTGCATATAAATGTTCTAGAGCTGAAGGCGGTGCTTCTGGCGTTGCAAGCATTCCATCCCCTGCTGCCATCTGGGACAATTGAGATACAATCAGACAACATGGCGATGGTCTGGTACATTAACAAACAAGGTGGAACCAAATCTTACCCACTCTGTCGAGAGGCCATGAGGATATGGCAATGGGTGATGGCTACCAACTGCTTTCTTCTAGCAACACACATTCCTGGGGGTTCCAACGTGATAGCAGACAGACTCAGCAGGTGTATTCTATAACCTCATGAGTGGCCCCTGAATCCTTTGATAGTGGCAGAGATTTTCAACTGCTGGGGTCTTCCTTTCTGCGACTTCTTTGCATCCCTGACCAATTACAAATGCAGCAAGTATTTCATCCTGATTCCCCAGGGACACTCTAGTCCACAATTGGCCCTCAGGTCTACTTTATGCATTTCCACCTCTCCCCCTCATTCCCCATTTTCTGAAGAAAGCCCGCCGGTTGAAGAGCAAAGTAATTCTCATAGCACCATATTGGCCCCGTCAGATTTGGTTCCCCTTCCTTTGGCCTCACCTGCTAGATGAACCGTGGATTCTCCATCCAACCCCGGGGTTGATCTCCCGTCCGCAGAGTCTGAATCACCCCAGTTTGAACAGCCTGAAGCTTACAGCTTGGCACCTCCAAATCCTTTGATTGCCAGGCAGAATGATCTTTCTTTGCCAGTATGTGACATTCTTATTGCATCTCATAACTCTTCCACCAGAATTACATATCTCAGCAAGTGGAAAAGATTTACTATTTGGCTGAAAGAAAAACAGGTAGATCCTTTTTCAGCAACAGTGTCGATAGTACTGGAATATCTGTCTACCTTATTTCAAGGTCTATCTGCCTCTACCATTAGAGTTCATTTGGCCGCAATATCTAATTTTCATGATGGTGTCCAAGACTCTTCTCTTATGTCACACAAATTATGCAAGACTTTCATAAAAGGTGTGAATCATCTAAAACCCCCTTTTAGAGAACCTACTCAACTATGGGACCTGTCATTAGTCCTACAAGCTTTGACAATGCCACCTTTCGAGCCAGTTTCTTCTTGCGACCTCAGATATTTGTCATGGAAAACCTTGTTTTTGGTCGCCATTACTTCTGCCAGACATATCTCTGAACTTCAAGCCTTATGCATCAAGAGACCATATTTGATTTTTCATAGAGATAGTGTCATTGAGAACTAATCCTGCCTTTCTGCCAAAAGTGATCTCTGAAGTGTCCATTAATCAAACCATTATTGCCAGTTTTCTTCCCCAATTATTCAAACAGAGGAGAGTATTGCCTACATACCCTAGATATTCACAGGCAAATTTGCTTCTACTTGAACAGGACTAAGGCTTCTCGTAAATCAGACCAGTTATTTTTGGCCTATTCTGGACCTAGATTAGGATGTGCTGTTGCTAAGATCACATTGGCTAAATGGTTAAGACTGCATAACCTCCATTTATAGAAAACGTAATATCCCATTAACTACTACCATAAAGCCTCATTCTACAAGGTCGGTGGCAACGTCTGCTGCCTTCCATGTCAGAGCCTCTTTACATGACATTTGTGCAGCTGCAACTTGGGCTAGTCCTCATGCCTTCATCAGTCATTACAAGTTGGATTTGGCCTCCAGGGGAAGAGCATCTTTTGGTTCTATGGTGCTCAGGAAAGTCCTTCCATGAGAGCCTCCCACGAATAAAGGTAGCTGGGGACTCTGTCCCACATGTAAGGAATGAACGAGGATTAACAATATCAGATAAAGAAGTTATGTCTTACCATAACGTTCCATCTGTATTGTTGATCCTCGTTCAGTCATTATGACCCTCCCTCCTTCCCCCTCCTGGGGCTTTTAGTGGATCTCACCATTTGGTTCTGTTAGGTCATTTGACCAGAGGTAGCCTCTACCTTCTTTTGACTTGCAAACTCAATCTGAGGTAACAGGGAGAGGGGAATTCTGGGTAAGAGTTTAGCTCGAGAGTTTGTAGCTGGCGTGAGCTTGGAAGATGGCCAGCTCGGTTCCGAGGTCGGAACCGACTACCCACACGTAATGACTGAACGAGGATCAACAATACAGATGGAACCTTATGGTAAGACATAACTTATTTTTATATAACTAAATATTTTTATAATTAAATGTAATTAAACAAAATATTTCCAACAGCATTCAGTATTAACTCCTCTAGTGGGCAAAGTTGAGTACTTCACTATAAATAAAGTTCCTTATGAAGGAATTTTCTTTTTATATCATTACTATCCTGTTCACATTCTATTTTCTCCAAAACAGTAGCCTTTAAACCCTCTGGATTACCATTATGAAAACATTTAAAATGTTGGGATAAAGAACTTTCAAGTTTACCCGATTTAATGTCCCTCACATGTTCTTGCAATCTGGATTTAGTCTCTTTTGGTTTCTGCCACATAAAATAAACCACATTCACATTTTATTACATATACTACACATTCTGTGACACAACTATATTTCCCAGTGGATCTAAAAAGTATAGCATTAATCCTATCGAATGTATTAACTATGTATGGACAGCTAATACATCTAGTACAAGGAAAAGTACCAGCTTTAATAATGTGGTGTCTTTGGTGACTCCTCTGGCTGAGCTAATAGAGCTTGTTTCATGCCATGCTTGGAAGGAACTAGATACTGTGGAGCATACCTCTCAACCTGGAAACATAAAAAGTCTGGACAAACACCCAGGTACAAATCTGTATGCTGATTAACATACAATTTGCATACATAATAATGTAACCCCGCCCAGTCCAGTGAAATCGTGGGATACCATTTAGTAGTACGTAATTAAAGAACTTTTATCAATATCCTGACACATAACGCAAAAGGATGACTCTATTGTGGCTTCAGGTGTCCAGGAGGACTGTAAGATCCATGGCTAATAGTCGCAAAGCCATTACGATTATCAGAATGAATTGCACTACATGGTGGCATCAGGTCTTCAGATCATCTGCACAGTTACTGGTACAGCACTAGATTTGCCACTAACTTATGAAGACATTCATTTGCCAAAACAAGCAGACTGAATTATGGCCCATGTTCATCTCAATTTATTTCAGATAAGCTTAAAGGCAAGCTGTGTTTGGTATGTGCACAAAAAAAGTTGAAAGGCAATACATACATAGTATGGGACTGGCATAATGGCAAAAATGTTTACCTTACACACACAGCACACTGTACATGGTTTGATTCTCACCATTAGTGACTGTCTGGTTATTTGGTAGACCTTTAATAGTCTACAGACTGATTGCCTAGTATTTAGGAGGGGGCAGGATTGGCCTAATGGTTAAAGTCTTTACCTTGCTGATAGAAGGTACAGTTTTGATTTCTGACCTCTGGTTATTTGATATCCAGCAGAGTATTACACAACTAACAGATTCATAAGTAAATATTAAGCTATATAGGTGCAGGCTAAGTTGCTAAAGGCTACAGCTGATATGAAATACAATTCACTCAAACGATGCAGTATAAATAAATAAATGGATAGAGAAGACTAAATAATGCATTGCCATAAACAATGTAAAAGTGATTCTACAGTGCAATGGGCTCCACTACTTCCACAAGTTAAGATACCGGAAAGGAGCTGAAACTACAGACAAAGTGCTCCAAAGGATACTATAAAATCAACATCAAACCCAGGACTGCTGAGTGAAGTTGTCTAGATGACTGGTATGGTACTATGACCCAGTTTGAGAAAAACATGAAAAATTTAAAGAACAGTCCAGTATTCATATCTGTAAAGCCATTATCAATCAATAAAGACTGCACAGCACTAGGGTTACTATATGTAGCAGCTAGTGAAGGCACCTCGGCATTCTACACCACCAATAGAAAGCACACATCACTACTGCTTTCCAACAAATCAAACATAAAGATACTTGAATGTAAAGAGAATAATTACATAGGCTACAAATACTGAAACATTTGTCATTTATGAAAAAGGATCTACTAAAAACATAGTTCTGAAAAAAATGTATGTGTATATATAGATAGACAGCAGAACAGATTATTAAAGCTCTGAGATGTTAATATGATGCTTTCTTCACCTAAGGATACAGGATTTGATTCCTTTGACCTTTATTTGCCTGTCTCAGTCATTACTGACAATTTCTGAGCAATCACCATCAAAATTTCATACTAACATGAAAAATTTCCTTATCAGTCACTCTTCATTAATTTCAATTCAGGATAATTACAAATATATTCAGACAACAGCTGGTTTAAAATCAAACAAAGTGAGCAAAAAAGAAAATATACAGGACCAAACATGACAAATGAAAACTATAATTTTAATAATCAGGTTAGTGGTTTCATGCCATAAACGGCACTTCTTCAGTCCACTTGTGTAAAGATATTACAGTAAAAGCATCATATGATGTATGCCAGTTGAGGAATAGGCACAGATGTAAAAATATCCTCAAGTCCTGCAGGTGGTAAACATTTTTAATTATAGGTAAATCCAGCAGTGTAGATACTCCCAACACAGCTTATGGCAATAATTCTGTCTCAGAAAGATATGCAAGATAAAGCTGATTACATTCTCTACTGTACTTGGGAAAGAGTGAAAAAAGCATTGTTATGTAGCAGACTCGGTGCTTATAGCCATTTTTCCAGATGGGCATGCAAAATAAGGCAGATTCCTACCCTATACTATGGAAAGTGGAAAAACACCAAGCTCTGCTATACAACATCAAACATTCAAGCTCACAGGAAACACCAGATCTGATGTTAATCTTCTTTCTATTCATCACTGATGGGTTCGGTTCCAAGCCCTCGGAACCAAACTTGTGCCAGCCAAAAAACTCTCGAGCTAAGTCTCTACCCAGAATGCCCTTCTCCCTGTTACCCCAGATCTTGTTTGCCATGTAGCCGTAAAACCGCGTTTCAGCTGAGCTCTCAGTAAAGTGGAACTTTTTTGATATTTGTGTGAAAAATTTTGGATATCCTCATTTTGTTAAGCGATTAGTATTTCCAGTGTCTTTTCTTCTATCTAACCTTGTTTTTTCCTCTCTACCCATTGTTACCGTTGGTAAACTTTCCAGTACCATTGTTGGTACGGCCTTTCCTCCCTTACCCTTGTGGTATTTCTTCAATATCATAGTTGGTATTGTCTTTCCTGTTTAACCTATTAGCTTTGACTTTTATTCAGGTGTTTCCCTTCTTTGCCCTACATATCAATGTATTGTTATTTTTGTGATCTTTTTGAAAGGAGTTGACTTTATTTTAGTTGGATTATACAGTTGGCCTATGGTGTCTTTTCTATCACGATGTCAGATAAGAAGGGAATTCAGGTTTTAAGCATTGTACTTCATGTAAGGGCAAGTTACCGAATAGTGATTCTCATGATTTAAAACACAAAACTTCAAACAAACTATGAAAATAACAAAAAAAGGCAAGCTGGCTGTTAACACTCCACACCTTTTTATTGTAAGCGCTTTCGTCGCAGCAAATGCCCCAACTTCTTCAGACAACTCAACACAAAATCAGTTCTCTTAATATAGTACACATCTATTAATCAATTAAAACCGATTAAGGTGATTCTCATGATGACTGTGTATACTGTTTGGGTGTGTCCCACCTTTCAGTGCAGGCTCTGTGTGACATTTGTCAGATTTTCAGTCAACACACTTTTAATGAGCGCAAAAATTAACTCATTCTGAAAGGGTTACTCAAGTCTCCCTTCTCAGAGGCCATTTCTGTGATGGAGGTCTCAACCCCTTCTGCTAAGGGCAAAAAGAGATCCCACTGTATTCCTTCTTCACTGTCAGGTGATCAGAGCAAGCCTGAGAAATCAAAGGTCCCAAAATTATCTTCGGAGCATAAATCTGCCTCTACGGCTCCGTCTTCCTCGGCTCCGACCATCTCGTAAACTTCGATTCCGGCACCTGTTTTGGCACCGGTCTTGGCTCCGGCATTGATCATAGACCTTACTTCCCCTATTTTGACTTCAGCACCTGTGGCCACTTTGGCTCAGGGCACACCTTCGACTACTCCATCAGCTTCCATTTTGGAACCGACTGTTTCGGCTCTGAGTGCCACTTCGGCACCGAGCTTTGTACCAACCTCACTGGATTTGACTCCTTTACTTCCAGTCTTGAAACTAGAGACTTCGGTGTGGCAGACCTTGCACCACAGACCCGATACTCCCCTTCTGTAGATCCGTTTCTGGGCCAAGCATATATATAGCCCCTTCATCGAACGTCCTGACTCTGTCCGCAGTATCCACTAGATCCACCAGGAGCCTGTTGGAACATGACATGGTGCATCTTGTAGACCAGATGTTGTTAGCCAGGAGGTTCCCCTCACTTTCTAAGACCCATCCACCTGCAGGACTTGGCTTGCCTTATCCCTGGATTCCATCTTACACTCCTCCTTCGACCATCTCGGTTCCAAAGCTTTCTGTTCCGACATCCTTCTTGGAACTCATCACCTCGTCGCCTACAGTGCATTTCACTCCAGCTCCGAGTTTGTCCATTTGATCTTTGGTTCAGCTGAACTGGTCCTTCCTCAGTCTGGGGATTATGGGACGGGTGAGTCTGCCCGGGGTACGGAGCTGCCTCCTTCCTCAGTTCCGATAGCCATGTCCGAGCTGATCCTGCTTGTGGCTCCATCCGTGGCTGTAGGTTCATCGGAGTGGGGTGTGACTCCATTCCCGAGGTTGTCTTTCTCAGTTCTGGGCTCCCATCCCTCTTCAGGTGGGCCTGCCTTCCACGCAATGGAGATGGTTTTTGCTTCTGGTAGCACTCCTTTGAGTTGGAACCCCAGTTTTCACCCCTTGAGTTGCAGCTGTCACAGACCACCCCCCCTGGGAGACTGGGCAGAGAAGCCACAGGACACCCCTGTTCAGGGTCTCCGCTCTTCCCAGTCCTCCTCAGAAACTCCTACTGTGGAGCCCCCTCAAAAGAAGACGTGCAAGAGGAAGCACATGGACTCACCCAAGGAGTCCTTAACAGAAGACACAGATTACGATGATGGTGAAAGGTCCCCACGGTCACCTCCTGATGATGTCTCCTTCGGAGACATCCTGGAAATGTTAAAGCAGTGAGGTGACTGGGAGCCCACCAACCCTTCATCTGAGAAGTCCGTGTTCCTGCAGGCTTTTTGCACCCTGCCTTCTATCTCTTGGGTTATCCCGCCTGCCAACAAGCTCATCCAGCTCGTCGTGCAGCTCACTTAGAAGAACTCTGATTCCATTGAGGTGATCCTTCAGAGACCAGACAAAATTCTTTCCCCTGACGAGGAGACCCCGCATTGGTCCAAAGGGTTACCAGTTTATGCTATGGTGGTGGCCACAAAAAGGCACTTGGCTGAGGAAAGTCCCGCTGTCCACCCACCCAACAGGGAGTCCTGGGCAGTGGACAGACTTGGAAAGCATGTTTTTCCATCAGGGACCTTTGCTGTATGGTCCCTGAATTATTTGGCACATTTTACGAGGCTTCAGAGGTACTTGATCTCCGAACTTTCTGGGACACTTGCAGGACAGTTGTCTGACTAGGTCAGGGACCAAATGGCCTTGCAGCTCGCAACCCTGGAATCAATATCCAACTCGTCCATGAGGTTGCTGTCACATGCGACTGAAGGGGCGGGTAGAGCAGCAGGTTCAGGCATTGTTATGAGGTGTCATGCCTGGATGCGCATTTGTGACCACTGGGATCCCTTCAAGTCTTCCTTTCTGAATGCTGTCATTGAAGCTTCATCCCTTTGTGGCACCAAAGTGAAGGGCATGCTAGCCAGGTGTGAGCAAGATGGAAAGACCCCTGTCTGCTATAGGCCTACGGTTTTCCAACCCTCAACGTACCTTCTCCAGGAATAAGTGGAGTGGGAAAATGTGGCATAAAAAATGTTGGGGTCTTTTCCATGTTGCACGTGGTGATGATACCCCCAGAGGCAGAGGGGGTAACAATTCCCGAAGACGCCCATATAGAGGCAGAGGTGGTCCTTGTAACCAAGGCTCCAGGGACTCATTCTCTGGACAGCCTTATCAGCGCTTCTGAGGAGCAGCCCGATTGCTTACCTCTGGAAGCAGTCAGGGGTCGTTTCTCTCTGCACCAAACTGCCTGGCAATCTATCACCACCGATCGTTGGGTGCAGAGTATCATCACCAGAGGTTACATCATTCCCCTTTCTTGTCAGCCAAATTTCCAAGAAAACTTCCCGACGTTCCACCCAGTCAAAGGGAAAAAGCAGCTTTAGAGATTATATAGCTGTCTCAGAGTCATCCAACCATTCCCACCAGACCAGCGCAGATCTGGATTTTACTTGAGTTTCTTTTTGGTGCCAAAAAAGACAGGGGACTGGAGACCCATTTTGGATCTCAGCAGCTTAAACAAGTCTGTCACCCAAACCAAATTCCAGATGGTCACAGTCCAGTCCATTCTTTTAAGAGAAGGCAATTGGGTGTGCTCTATAGATCTCCGAGATGCATATTACCAAATCAGGATGGACAAATGCTCCAGGAGTCTGCTTCGCTTCCGTCTAGGAGCCAGTAATTATCAATTCCATGCCCTGCCATTCAGTGTCTCTACAAGCCCCCAGAGAGTTCACGAAATGCATAGCAGTGGTAACAGCTCACTTGAGACTAAAAGGATTCTGGGTGTTTTCATATCTGGAGAACTGGCTTTTTACCACCCCTCCGAGCATCTTCTGGTAACAGCACTGCATTATACTCTCTCTCTCTCTCTGGCAAAATTGTTGGGAATAACGATACATTGGGAGGAGTCAAACCTTACCCCTACACAGCAAATAGAGTTCATTAGAGCAGTGTTCAGTACTCAGTCTTGTCTGGTATCACTCACAATTCACAGATTCCATCGATTGAGGCTTCAGCTCCGGGTGATACTCTCTCAAACAAAAGTCTCAGAAAGGGAAGTTCTTTAGGCCCTAGTATCTATGGCAGCTTCAATCCCAATAGTACCTCTAGCAAAGCTGCATATGCGGACCCTGCAATAGCTCCTTATTTGTCAGTGGTTCCCGAACTACCACCCCCTTGGTTACCTGATTCGTATAACCAACTCTTGCAAGCAAGACCTCCTTTGGTGGATGAGGCCAGACACAGAACTTTGGAATTGCCTGTTTCAATCCCCTCAGCCCACAGGCATTGTGACCACGGATGCTTCCATGATCAGGTGGGGGGGACATTTCCAGGGAAAGACTGTTCAAGACACATGGTCCATCTTAGAGGCCCACCTGCATATCAATGTTCTGGAACTAAGGGCTGTGCTGTTAGCATTGCAGGCCTTTCATTCAGCTCTTCCTTCCGGGACAATTGCAATTCAGTAAGAGAATATGTCAGTAGTCTGGTATATCAACAAGCAAGGAGGAACCAAGTCCTACACCCCTGTGTTGAGAAGCCATGAGAATTTGGCAGTGGGCGAGAGCTTCCAACCACTATCTGATAGCACTGTATAGGAGCTTCCAACCACTATCTGATAGCACTGTATATCCCGGGGAGCTCCATCGTGATTGTGGACAAACTGAGCAAATGCATCCTCATGCCTTGAGAGTGGTCTTTCAACCCCAAGGTAGGGACAGAAATCTTCAGCCACTGGGGCCAGCCTTGCTGCAATCGTTTCGCCTCCCCATCGAACAACAAGTTCAGCAACTATTTCGCCCTACTTCCCCCGGAGGGGGAGTCACCAAGGGATGCTCTAATCTATGATTGACCCACGGGACTTCTTTACGCTTATCCACCCATCCCCCCAATTCCTCAATTTCTAAAGAAAGCTCTTCGGTTGAGATGCATGGTGATCCTCATAGCCCCGTTCTGGCCTCGACAAGTTTGGTTCCCCTTCCTTCGGCCTCATCTAGTATACCCGCTGTGGGTTCTGGACCCTCTACCAGATCTTATTACTCACCCCCAAGGGTTGAGTCACCCAAATCTGTCCAGTCTCAAACTGACAGCTTGGTTTCTCCACTTCCACTAGTTGCCAGGCAAGCTAATCTCTCTTCGCCTGTTCGAAACATCATTCTGGCCTCTCATAAGCCATCCACCAGAAGACTATGTCAGGATAAATGGAAAAGGTTCTCCATCTGCTCCAATGATAACATGCTAGACGTGTATTCAGCTCCAGTAACTGCCGTGCTTCAATATTTGGCTATGTTTTTTGATAATGGAGCCTCTGCCTGTACCGCATGAGTACATCTAGCGGCAATTTCCACAATGGTATAGATGGCACTTCTCTTATTTCTTTATGCCTATGCAAAGCCTTCCTTAAAGGGACCTCTCATATCAGGCCTCCTGTCAGACAGCTCGTGGAACCATGGAACCTCACTCTAGTCCTTCAATCTTTGACTCAAAAACCTTTTGAACCCGCGGCAAAGTGTGACCTAAGTTTATGTCTTGGAAATCCTTGTTCTTGGTAGCCATCATGTCTGCCAGAAGAGTCTCTGAGCTGCAGGCTTTGTCTATAAAGAGGCCTTATCTGGTATTTCATAAAGATCACTTCAGACAAATCCATCCTTCCTTCCCAAAGTTGTTTCTGAATTCTCCATAAACCAGACCATTGATTACCAGTATTTTTTTCCGAATTTTGCCAGTAGAGTACTGCCTTCACACTTTAGACGTACATAGACAACTGAGATTTTACCTAGACAGGATCAAACCTATACGTAAATCGGAACAGCTTTTCATCTCCTTTTCTGGACCCAAAATGGGAGAGGCTGTTTCCAAAGTTACATTATCAAAATGGCTAAGGGACTGTATACGTTTCATCTACTCCCTCAGTAATGAACCTATGCCAAAAGTTAAACCTCACTCCAGTAGATCTATGGCAACATCTGTAGCTTTCCATTCTAGGGCTTCCATGGATGACATCTGTGCAGCAGCTACTTGGGCTAAGCCTCATACCTTTATCATTCATTACAAATATGACTTGGTCTCCAGAGGGAGAGCTGCCTTCGGCTCAATGGTACTCAGGAATGTTCTTCCATAAGGGCCGCCCATGGGCCTCAAGGTAGCTTGGGATTCTGTCCCATCAGTGATGAATGGAAAGAAAATTAACAACATCAGATAAAGAAGTTATGTCTTACCATAACGTTCCATCTGTGTTGTTCATCTTCTTTCATTCATCACTTCCCACCCTCCTTCCTCCTCCAAAGGCTCCTGGGGGATATTTTGGGTCTAAGTGGTGCCTCTAGGGTATTTGCACAGAAGTGGCCTTGGCTTTACTTCTCTTTCTCTAGCAAACTCAATCTGAGGTAACAGGGAGAAGGGCATTCAGGGTAGAGACTTAGCTCGAGAGTTTTCTGGCTGGTGCAAGCTTGGTAAAAAGGTGGACTCTGTTCCGAGGGCTCGGAACCGAACCCATTAGTGATGAATGAAAGATGAACAACACAGAAGGAATGTTATGGTAAGACATAAATTCTTTTTTCATTCAACGTAAAATGCAAGTGCATAGTCCTGACCAGCCTACTTGCAACTCAAGTTTTTGCAACCAAAAAAATAAAACAAACTGCAGAAAAAAGAATTATGTGCTAGTGAACCAAACAGTTCCAAGTTCAATTCTCCATAGGAACAAATTATGGTATGAGGTACAAGAAAGCATTGCTGTTCTCTGGTTGTCATTGCAGAAACAGAGCAATGTACATAAGCAGCATCTTATGTGACCCTATCAGAAATACTAAATGGCCAGTTTTTGTACAGTAGCCACAGTAACTTCTAGTGCACTCTATCACTCTTCAGTAAGATGCCAAAACAATATACACTTCATGGGGGTACACATCCCTTAACAAAGCACACTATTTTGAAATGCAATCATTACAAAAAAAGGCTTTGTCCCAGATATGCAATGTATCTACTTTCAAACAAAATGCATAATGAAAAAAATTTTCTTTCAAAAATAATTTTATAACGCGTCATTCTTGGAACAGTTTTATTTCACTGCATGAGTGTCTGCCTGTATTATGAATTGCAAAATGCCTGCACAAACATATACTTAACAGAGTTCCACAAAAGTAGCAATCTTTACAAATGTTTTCACTGCAGACTGAGCTGCACTTATAATTCAAACTGCACTTCCCCACAAATGAAAAACCTGTCATACTGAAAGGGCACAAGATAATAAGCTTTACAACACCACACTGGAGTAATTAGCTTCTCACAGTGAAAGTGTGGCTCAATTAGCATAACAAAGGGCTGTTAATGTGCACTCGACACTGTCAAAACTTCTTCAAGTAGTTTTGTTACATAGAGTATAGATTAGGGTCACAGACAGGTTTTAAAGCTATTTAAAATATAAAGATAGTAGGAAAACGTTATTTAAAAATATAATTTCAAGACGTAGGAAAACACGTGACCCACTGAGTCTGATGACTGCTGCTGCTGCCTGCCCTGCTGCACTTAAGTCTGAAATGGCTTGCTTAGGGACAGGGTGGCCTTGCCAACTGTCACTGACTATGTCAAACCTCAGGCTCTAAATTAGTTAAAAATAATAATTAAAAAAAAAAAAAAAAAAAAAAAAAACTATTGGGTTGGCTGTTGGCCTGCTGTCTCGCAGTCCGACTCCAAGCTGTAACCTGCCTGTGTAGTTGTAGTCTAATCCCCGAGTCCTGACCCAACCCTCTGTAATTTGAAAGAAGCACTCTGTGCTTGCCTTAACTCAGTTGCTGCACAAGTCCAACCGAGACGCATGCTACTCTTAAACACGTTGCTGCCCATAAGCCAATGAGTCAGTCCCACCCCTCAAGCCCTTAGCTGAATTCCGACAGGCTGGCAGGCTACTCACGACGTTGACGTCATTGTGCAAGCCTCCACACATGAAGACATCAGCGAAAATTGCCGAGGAGAAAAAAAATTGTAAAAAAGCTGGGAAAGAATTGGGAATAAAGGGTGCCAGTCGGAAATTCATGGCACTCCATTATTTGGACCTCAAAACCGATAAATGCTGAGGAATTTGGCAACGTTGAGAGGTATGCCGTGGAGCCAATTCCCACGTGACCAGATAAATGTTTAGCCCCTCCCCCAGAAGGACAGAGCACACTGTAGTAAAGGGGTCCCAGCAAATGCTATGGTTGTAGCAGCAGCCACCAGAAGAGAGCTTGCAGAGCAGAGCACTTCTTCATCTCCTAAGCAGGGAGTCTTGGGACTTGGACAGATTTGGATAACGTGTCTATGCCTCAACTACCTTTGCTCTGAGGTCATTAAATTATTTGGCACAGTTTACCAGGTTGCAAAGAGATTTGATAAAGGAGCTTTCCAAATCTCTTTCTGGGTCCCTGTCCATGAAGGAAGAGAATAAGGTTTCTTCACAGCTGGCCACCCTTCAGTCTATATCCCATGTGTCCATAAAGTTGTGTTCCCATGCTGCAAAGGACACCTCAAGGACGTGGGGTTTGGGCATATCGGTCGGAAAACATGCCTGGATGCCCTTGTGCAATTTTTGTGGAGCCTTTCAAGTCTTCATTCCTTAATGCTCCATTTGATGGATCTTCATTGTTTGGCCCAAAAGTGAAGAAAACACTCTCCAGAAATGATCAGGAAGTAAAGACCCTGCTGGAATCTATTTCTGTACCCTTTTAGGGAACAACGGAGGCCTCTATATCCATAGGCATAACACCCATGACAGGGCAGTTTGGCATACACTGTGAAACATTATAACCTCTCTCTTGAAATAACTATCTTAGGTAATCTAACTGTAGACTCCTATCCCCATCATTCCTACATAAACTGGAAATCCTCTTACTTTGGCCCCTGACAATATTGGGAAACATATGGCGTGGATGCATACTGTCATAGTGTAGTAATGCATTCCTCCAGCAAGGCTTCCTATATAGGGTAGTTGAAATCAAACCTTCTGGGCTTTTATTTATTGTAATGTCAAGAAAATGTATCTCCTGAAGTGATGTCTCCAATGTAAATCTTAGGAAATCAGTTGTAGATTCTAGATAAGTAACTAGGTCATATAATAAAGCTAGTTCTCCGTTCCAGACAATTAGTATGTCATCTACAAAACGTCTATATAGCAAAACGTGTTGAAAACAGCTGCTATTAAACAAAAAAGTACATTCCCAATGATACATCACTAAATTTGCATAAGAATTTGCACATGGGGTGCCCATAGCTACACCCCATGTCTGTGCATATAGTGCATCACGGTACATAAAGACGTTATTATTCAATACTAAATCCAGGAGGGTACAAATAACCAGTTGTGTATCATTATCAAGTGAACCTGTTTTAAGTAGAACTTCCCTAATTGCCTCTATTCCATATTCATTTGGAATCACCGTGAATAGACTCTTAACATCTAACGAAGCAAAAACAACAGAAGAAGGTAACATACCATTCTTCATAAGGCTATCCAAATCATCCAATAGCTGATAAGTGTACTTTAGAATGGTTGGAACGCTCCTTGTTAAGGGTCCAAGGATAGATTTCAAGTAATAAGAAATGTGTTCTGTGACCCATCCCGCCCCTGACACTATGGGTCGTACAGGTAAAGGAACAATATCCTTATAGGTTCATAGGTTCATAGGTTCATACTAGGCTATCTGCCCGAGGGCATTTACAAGCCTAGCCCATCGTTTTGTGGCTTACGCCACCCCTTTAGTATGGGGAACTATACCCATTATTTTGCTGTGCCTCTGTCGAGCAGTGACACTGAGGTAATCCCTGGGGTATATCTGCGATCTCCCATCCATTGGTCAAGATTTCTCTTGAACAAGGCCAGCGAGGTGCTCTGCCTCACATGTACCGGGATTTTGTTCCACAGCATAGGGAGTCTTTGGGTGATGAATCTATCCCTCCAGCACGTCCTATTAATAGCCGTGTCGAGGTTTAAGTCTCCGCCCTTGTGGCTCTGATGGATCTAGATTTTTGAGGTGAAGCATATTCATCAAATCTGGGTTTGACATGGCCTTGTATGTTAGGCAAAGGTCACCTCTGAGCAAGCGGTAAGCAACTGAATAGAGCTGGAGTTCTTTCAGTCGGGCAGCATAGGATAGATTTTGAGACCCTTTATCCTTTTGGTGAGGAACTTTGTGGCCTCTCCAGCTGCTGCAAGTGTCGGGTCATATACATTCCGAATGGGGCATTGTACTCAATCATTGGTCTGATGAGTGATGAGTAAAGGGAGACTATAACCTCCCTTGATCTAGATGAGAATCCCTTCATGATAAGGTGGGCAATGTAGAAGGTCTTCCTAACTACTTTAGCTACATGGGTGTCGAATGACAGACTACTATCAACCTGGGTCCCCAGGTCCCTGATAACTTCTTCTGTGCTCAGTGGATTGCCACCTATTTGGTAGCTAGGGTAACCTTGTTTTTCCCGAAGGGTATGACTATGCATTTTTGGCATTTAACTTTAGGCCGTGGCTCTGGCACCAGTTATCCGCTTCTGAGAGACCCTTCTGAAGGATATCTGTGTCAGATGTGTTTTCTACTATGGCCCAGTTTGCAGTCATCTGCAAACTTTGTCAGCCATAACCCTCCTGTGTTTGCTTGTACTGGAAAAGTAGATGCCAAACAAGAGTGGGCCCAGGACTGAGCCCTGTGGGACACCACTTGTGACAGGCTTTGAGTCTGACATGGCGCCAGCAACTCTGACCCTGTGGGTTCTGTCACTCAGCCAGTTTGCAACCCATCTTGTGATGTATGGGTTAACATTTAAGCTGATGAGTTTTTCAATGATACCCGAGTGGGGTATTGTATACGAGGCCTTAGCCAGATCGGGGTGGGCTGAAGGGTCTGCCGTTCCCTCATCAATGGCTTTGGTGACTGTTTGAAAAAGTCAACCAAGTTTAAAAGGCATGATCTGCCTTTGACAAAGCCAAACTGGGTTGGATCCAAAGTCTGCAAATTCCCTATGTCTTTATTTATGAGGTCCATTATGATCCTCTCCATGGCTTTGCAGATAAGGCTTGTCAAGCTAATGGGCCGGTAATTTCCAGGGTCTGTGGAGGCACCGCCTTTGTGAAGTGGGACCACAGTTGCAGTGCGCCACTCCTGGCACGTATCCAGAGGTAAGACTTTGATTAAACAGCTGTCCTAGCTGTGGGTTTAATTCCTCATTGAGTTCGTGGAGCACACAGCCGGGGACACCATCGGGTCCCATGGATGCTGTGTTTTTGCTTTGGAGAGAGCAGTTCTCACTTGGGCTGGAGATGTTTGGGGGCTGCACTCATTTGGTATAGATATCTCTCCTTTTGGGGAGGGGAGAAGTTTGCACTGAACCTGTCAGCCAGTATGTTGGCAATGTCTGTAGGATCAGTAATCTTCACATCATTTTGAACTAGTTCTGAGCATATCTGGGAGTTTCCTCCTAGGTTTCTAACATAGCTAAAGAAGGCCTTATGATTGTCTTTTGAGTCTTTAGCTATTTTTCTCTGCAAATTTGCTTTGGATGATTTTATGAGAGCTCTTAGTTTTTACTTATAGTGATCAAGGGTGTCTTACCTTTTAAGGATTTTGCTCTATCTTGTAGTAGCTTCCTCCTTTTGTTGTAGAGTTTGTTTATGGCTGGGGTCCACCAGACTGGACGCTTGCCTTTGGTACAAAGAGTCTTTGTTTTGCTTGGGATTGCCTTATCCATACAGTCCTGCAGGTGCTGGTAGAAGGCATTTGTAAGTGATTCAGCGGCTTGAGTACTGTTTTCCGCCGGCACTGGGGCCTTAAAGGAGACCACACTAGTCTTTAGAAGTGTGAAGTCGGCTTTTGAGAAGTACTTTACTGTGGTCATATTTATTTCAGGTGGGGTGGGATGAGGACCTCCAGCGAGATTAGTTTGTGATCTGATCTCACCAGTGAGGGGTATACTTCGGTGTTGAACATTGTGCTCCCATGTTTGTGATGATGAGATCAAGTATGTTATCTCCTCTTGTGGGGATGGTGACTAGTTGTTCCATGGCATTTGAGTTTATGAATTCCAGGAACTTTTGGGCTAGGGTGTTTGGGCTTGAGTAGTGTTCCCAGTCTATATTTGGGTAATTGAAGTCACCTAGTATGATGGTGTTTGGTGATGCATTTATCCCTCTAGTGTTTTCAGGAAGGCCATGTGAGGTTCCTGAGTTTGTGAGGGTGGCCTGTAACATGCTACAATTTGCAGAGCAGTCTTGCCTACGGTTAATTGCACCTGGATGGTCTCCGATGCATCATGCGTTGCCACCAGTCTTGAGGTGTGGGTGTCCTTGATGAATATGGATACCCCCCCCTTTCTTGGTATTTTCCTGATTTTGGGGCCGGAACGCATGATATGAGGTAAAACCTGATAGCTGGGGTGCTCTCAGGAGCCTTGAACCAGGTTTCTATCACAGCACAGACATCGATGTTCTCCATACTGAGAAGGGCCTCGAGTGCGTGCATTTTGAGATTTAGACTTCTGGCATTGAGCAGCATTACCCTTAGTTTTTTCCTTTTTGTGTTCTAGGGTGGTAGGTTTAGAATTTGAGCCTTGCCTAAAAAGGCACTATGGGGTGGCAAGAGCCTTTGCCAATATCCGGAATCCCAGGGTTGACAGGTGCAAGCCGTCCCTTAAGCAGCGTGGCTTGTCCAGCATGTCATCCCAGGCAGACAGATACTGGATCCCCTTTGAATGACACCAGTGTTTAAGCCAATTGTTAAAGCTGATCATCTTATCTCTGTATTGTGGCATCATTCTTGGTGAAGGTAGGATACTGCTCAAGGTCGGGTCATACCTGCCTGGGCTACATAATCAGAGAGCTCCTCAATGTCTCTTTTCATGTAGTCCAAGGAGGTACGCGTCTCAGGTCGTTTACACCAGCGTGGACAATGACTGAGTATTTGTACCTGCTGTTGAGAGACCTGAGTGCTTGCGTTATGTGGCGGATTCTAGCGCCGACAGACAGCTTACTGTGACCTTCTCCTTACTCAGTCTGGTGAGCGGACGCGTCAGTGTGTCTGACTATGGAGTCACCAATGACTAGTGTGTCTGGCATTGTGTTTGGCCTTAAGGGCTGTGACTGTTTGACACTCTGACTGTGAGGTCTATGTGTTGCAGGTGTTGTGTTCTGAGGTGGTGGTTGTTTGGGTGTCTGCTTTGGTGGCCTCTGCTGTTTTGGTAAATTTTTATCAGAGCCTCCGAGTATGTCTTTGTGTGTTTATGTGTATGATTTGAGGTTGTAATGGTACTATGTGAGACTGGGTCTATAGTGTGTGTGGTAACCTTCTCCTCCTGACTGGTCTTGCCAGTCCTATGTTGAGAGAGCTCAGCCTCCAGTTTGGCCGTATAGTTGCATCTCTCGCATGTATTTGTGTTTTGTGGGAGGAGGAGAGGGTTGTCTGTGTACATGAGGCAATTGTAACATTGCCTCAATATTCCCAGGTTCACCAGCTGAGCAGGAGAGGACACTAGCAACTGATCCTCGACATGCTAGAAGGATAGACAAAAACTTTAAAAAGATTCCGGGGATGTGGGTGACCGAGAAATGGGGGTTGCCTTTTGGGGTGCTATCTATAAGAGTGCCGTATCAAGGTAATAAGTACTGTAGGAGCAAGTGCTAGGTTTAACAGATAGAGAATAGTCTACTTAGAGTCAAGTAGAGATGATCTTTTTAGTTATAGGATACGCTGATTAGATCAGTAGTATAGGTCGAGGAAGGTAGTTTCAAGGGAAAATTTGAAGAGTGGACTTTAGGTAGCGAATAGTTTAAACCTGCTTAACCGGAGCTGCCCTAGTGTGCAACAGTGGCAGCCCCGCTAAATCGCGCTAAATCACGCTAATGCACGCTAAAGCGTGCTTTATAGCAGGGGGCTGGAAAAGACAGGAAATGACCCAAAATGGCCAATAAACTACAAGTTACTGCCTTAAACCACTCCTCTGAGGACAAACAGGCAGCTCAGTACTCCCTACTCCCACTAGTGAGTAAAGAAACTACCCCTTGACCAAACAAGGAAAATGGAGAAAACAGGAACCAAGACAAAGCCCAGGGATCAGCAAAATCTGGTCTCTGGAACACTAGTTAGGAAAGTATGGAAAGCAAGGATATTTTTTTTGTTTTTCAAGTTTTTTTACAGAAAAGCAGAAAACACAATAAATGCTATGATTTTCGATTAAATGCTATCAAAAGCTAGTACACTTGAGTGTATTAGCCTGTAGTTTAACTTTTAGGCAAAACTTAAACTAGCAAGTGCAGTAAACAGTTTTAGCTTATAAACACAGTAAAAACAGTGCAAACTTTGATAAAATAAGCAGAAACAGTAGTCGAAAGGGACAAAAAGACGAAAAAAGCCAAGAAAAATACTTAAAATCTGCAAAGGTAGTCTTTTGTGGTCTCTGCTGCTAGCGGAACACTGCTGGCCACCGAAGAGCTGTGCTGAGTTCTCAATAGCTGGAAAAGCCTGCCAAAACGTGCTTTATAGCAGGGGGCTGGAAAAGACAGGAAATGACCCAAAATGGCCAATAAACTACAAGTTACTGCCTTAAACCACTCCTCTGAGGACAAACAGGCAGCTCAGTACTCCCTACTCCCACTAGTGAGTAAAGAAACTACCCCTTGACCAAACAAGGAAAATGGAGAAAACAGGAACCAAGACAAAGCCCAGGGATCAGCAAAATCTGGTCTCTGGAACACTAGTTAGGAAAGTATGGAAAGCAAGGATATTTTTTTTTTTTTTTCAAGTTTTTTTACAGAAAAGCAGAAAACACAATAAATGCTATGATTTTCGATTAAATGCTATCAAAAGCTAGTACACTTGAGTGTATTAGCCTGTAGTTTAACTTTTAGGCAAAACTTAAACTAGCAAGTGCAGTAAACAGTTTTAGCTTATAAACACAGTTTAAAACAGTGCAAACTTTGATAAAATAAGCAGAAACAGTAGTCGAAAGGCACAAAAAGTCGAAAAAGCCAAGAAAAATACTTAAAATCTGGAAAGGTAGTCTTTTCTGGTCTCTGCTGCTAGAGGAACACTGCTGGCCACCACGAGGAGCTGTGCTGAGTTCTCAATAGCTGGAAAAGCCGGCCAAAACGTGCTTTATAGGAGGGGGCTGGAAAAGACAGGAAATGACCCAAAATGGCCAATAAACTACAAGTTACTGCCTTAAACCACTCCTCTGAGGACAAACAGGCAGCTCAGTACTCCCTACTCCCACTAGTGAGTAAAGAAACTACCCTTGACCAAACAAGGAAAATGGAGAAAACAGGAACTAAGACAAAGCCCAGGGATCAGCAAAATCTGGTGTCTGGAACAATAGTTAGGAAAGTATGGAAAGAAAGGATATTTTTTTGTTTTTTCAAGTTTTTTACAGAAAAGCAGAAAACACAATAAATGCTATGATTTTCGATTAAATGCTATCAAAAGCTAGTACACTTGAGTGTATTAGCCTGTAGTTTAACTTTTAGGCAAAACTTAAACTAGCAAGTGCAGTAAACAGTTTTAGCTTATAAACACAGTAAAAACAGTGCAAACTTTGATAAAATAAGCAGAAACAGTAGTCGAAAGGCACAACAAGTCGAAAAAAGCCAAGAAAAATACTTAAAATCTGGAAAGGTAGTCTTTTCTGGTCTCTGCTGCTAGAGGAACACTGCTGGCCACCACGAGGAGCTGTGCTGAGTTCTCAATGGATCTTGGGAAGGCCTTTGATCAAAGGTATCTTTGGAAAATCAATTAAGAAATATTCATAAAGCTCACTATCAATCTGTCTACACATCAAGAGGTCATATAATGCGTCATGAACATTCCTTACAATGTTAGTAATAGTTTCTCTTTTTATCAGCCTATAGGTCTTATCATCATTCAGCATATGCAACATCATGGTATTATGCATAGAGGTATCTAATACCACTATGCCTCCCCCCTTATCAGCAGGCTGTATAATTAAATCAACATTATTAGATAAATCATGAAGAGAGCGCCATTCATCGGCTTGAGATCCCTCATAAAATCCTCCAAAGCTAGTTAAGAAAACAAAATCACCACTGATCCTAAAGACAACCACAAAGCATTCTATAGCTATGTCAAGAATCTCAATGGCAATACTCAGAACTTCTCGGAGTTACAGCACAATGGCACTAAATATGCAGAACCAACTGATATTGCCAACATCCTGGCAGATAGGTTCAGTGCTAACTTTACCCCTCTCTCACCCCCCAAAGGGCCCGTCTCTATACCGGAAGAATGCAAAGTTCCTGTAATCAGGGCTGCACAGGTAAAAACCACACTCTCCAAAGCCAAGAACACAGCATCCATGGGACCTGACAACATCCCAAGCTGCATTCTACACGAACTACAGAATGAACTGGCACCCCACCTAAGTACCATGTTCAGTCATGGCCTCACCTCAGGCTTTATGCCCACTGAATGGCGCACAGCAATGGTTATCCCACTCTGCAAAGGGGGAGCCACCACAGACCCCAGGAACTACCACCCTGTTAGCCTGACTAGCCTGGTCTGCAAGGCTGTGGAACGTATCGTCATGGAACTTCTAAACAATGACATTGGTAATCTCCAAACTCTGGACCCTACCCAGTTCGGGTTTGTAAAAGGCAGAGCATGTCTCCTAAACCTGATGGACTTCTTTGAAGCGGTCACGAAAGCCATAGATGAGCATAAGGTGGTTCACACAGCCTATCTAGATCTCGCCAAGGCTTTTGACACCATCCCCCCACTCTGGAATTATGGATAAACTCACTAAACTAGGTATAAATCCCTATGTCACAAGATGGCTTGCCAACTGGCTCACTGACAGAACCCATAAAGTAGCAGACTCTAAATCCAACTTCAGACCAGTGACAAGTGGAGTACCACAGGGTTCACTCCTGTGTCCTCTCCTGTTTGGTATCTACTTCTCTAAAGTACAGGCTAACACAGAAGGTCTTTGGCTAACAAAATTCGCAGATTACTGCAAACTAGGAGCCATAATCAAAACTCCTAACGATGTGGACATCCAACAAAAGGGCCTCACTGAGACAGATGCCTGGTGTCAAAGCCATGGCCTCAAGCTCAATGCCAAAAATTGCATTGTCATCCCTTTTGGTAAAAACTCTGTACCCATGAACCACCACATAGGCGGTAGTCTACTTGACACAGAAAGTGTGATAAGACATCTTGGGACACAAGTGGATAGTAGTCTCTCCTTTGATAATCACATCACCACAGTAGTCAGGAAATCCTTCTACGTGGCACACCTCATCACAAAAGGATGTTCTTCGTGTTTCACTGTTGCAGTCATTACATTTGGGTTATCTGCTTGCAGGTAGCCTTCAGTCGGCCTGATTAACAAAGTCTTGGGTCCTGCGTTGGTTGCTGTCCCTTCTTCCATGATGTCAAGTCGTCAGGGGTATAAAACATGCAGCTAATGCCATTACATCAGTCTTTCTTGCCGTGCGGTGCCCGAAGCAGAAGCAGTTCGCAAGTGCCGGCCGACTAATGAAATTTTCGTTTTCGAGTTTCAGAACCGAAGTCTTTAACTAAAGCTAAGTACCCCGTTGGGGAAACTTTTTCTTGCTCCTTACCGATGTCAGTAAAAGTTAATAATTGCATTACTTGTGGAAAGCAAATACCTCATAGAAGATTTTCATTCGTACTGTATTCCTTGCCTAGGCCCTGACCACAATGTACCTTGCTGTCGGTTTTGTGCTTTATGTAATCAACACACTATCCATTGTAGATATATTTTCGCCTCTAAATATTTCGGTTCTCAGGTTAATTATCCTGAAATGTCATCGGTTAGCCATCCAACTACCGGGATTCTGAAAAAATGCAAAGATAAAGACAGAGACAGGCCACCAAGGTCCAAAACTGCCGATGATGCTTCTCCTAAGCCAGTCGCCAGTTCGCCGGTACTCAGTGAGGCACTTTTGCAGCCCCTGATACCTGTTACTTCTGATTTGCAGGCCTCTACTGAGACCCATTCGGAGTCCGGTATGCTGCGAGATGCGTCAACTATGGAACCCGCAGATGTCTCTACCTTGGATGGGTCCGGAGCCGCTGTGCAGGCACCAGCTTCTGAGGGTGTATTCAGGCCTATGGACTTGCATATTAAACCAACACCTCTTTCTTTACTTAGGCCTAAATCTCGATCCATGCCTAAAAACCAACACCCAGGCCACATGCTCAGGCCTGTATGCCTAAAAAAACAAATGATAAGAATGGCTGAAGATCTAATAACTCTAATCAGGGGTAGCCAATCCTCACCCCTTCTAAGAGGCCTAGGACTGAAGTTGATTATGAATCTTCTGATCAGGATTCTGTTTTTTCTGAATCTTCTGATGATCTGGATTTGCCCTTATCTACTTATGAAGATTCTGATGCAGAGGACTCCATTCCCTCTGCTTCCCCTCCTGAGGATTTTACTTTTGGGGAAGCCTTACATACTGTTAGGGAGCATTTCCACTGGGAAAGCCAGGATTTTTCTGATTCAAAAAAGAGGCTTAGGGATTTCCTTCTCCTACCTCAGCATAGGCCTTTAGCTATTCCTCCTGTACTAGACATTGTTGATTATGCTTTTTCGGAATCTAGTTTGGCCCCTGATTCCCTGCCTCCTGCTCCCAGAAAACCTGACAGGTACTACAGAGTCCCTGAGTCCCACAAGCTCCTTTTTAAAAAGCTTATTGCAGATCCTGAGACTATTTCACAGGGACCCAAGGGCATTAAGGCTTCTACTGCTAAAAATCCTACCCATTCTGATAAAGACTCCAGGGCGCTGGATGGATGGGGCAAAAAGGTTTACACTTCTGCAACCTTTGCCATTAGGGCTTTAAACTGCCAGTTACATATGTTAAAAGTATCAGCAGCATGTTATTGGCCTGCTTCAACAGAAAATTGTTGATTCCTGAATGTGTGGAAAGTAAAGAATTACATGATTTAATGCATTCTGCTGAACAGGTTGGAAAACATACTTTGCAATGTGGTTTTGATTCCTTAGAGGCCTCTTGCAGGGCTGCTATTACTGGGTCTGTGCTCAGAAGGCATGCTTGGCTTAAGGAGCAATCTTTGTCTGATCATGTTAAAGCTAAATTGTTGGATGCTCCTTTAAATCAGGGCCGTGTGTTTGGCAACAAGGCTGAGGAAGTTCTTAAAAAGATGGAAGATAAAGCTAAATCTATGCAAACTGTTAAAGATTTTTTTACAAGTTCAACCTCCTAGATTTAGTAGGCACTGGCCCTCGGTCATTGCAATGTATGTCATTATATTTTTCCTACTTTCAACCGTATAAATGGCCACTTATTTGAGGTAAATAATATGTATAATTGTAATACTGAAGGCATTATTTATGCGTTGAAATGTCCTTGTAACCTTATATATATAGGGGATAGTAAGAGGAAGTTTAAAATTAGATTGCAGGAGCACATTAGGAATATTATAAACAAAAAAGAAGATAGCCCTGTGGCAAAACATTTTATGTTGGTCCATAATTCTAATCCAAATGGGCTACAAGCTACTATCTTGGAACATATTGCTAAAGGTATATTTTCTGATCATTTGTACAAAAAGAAGCTGTTGTATAAAGAAAGTATTTTTATTTTGAAATATGACACTATTTCCTCAGGGTTTGAATGTAGAATGTAACTGGAGGCTTTTTATCTGATGAGGTTTCTTAATATTTATTGAGTAATTGATTAATGTTGATTGTTTAATTGTTTGATGTATTAGGGTATTTAAACTGTGTTAGTTTTGTGATGTTTCATACTCCTTGAAGGCGTTTGCCGAAGCGCTAAATTAAATTGAGTGCTTTAAGTGGATTCTTCGTCTGTGGTCTTCAGTTTATTTTTCTTTTGGTTGGTATAGTGTCTACTTCTAGTTTTTTATGGCGAATGAATCATCGTTTGGGATCCCTGCACTTTTAAGGGATGACACACTGGATGGTAGTCAAAAAACTATGGGTAGTTTTGTAATGCACCAGAATGTTGCCGGTATGGCTGGCTCCAACGCTGCTAATACTCCTGCTTCAGTGGGTGTTTCTTCTACTTCACATTTCGTTGAGAGGCTTGAACAAGCAAGAAATTCCAGAGTGAATGATCCATTTGCTTCTGTGGGACAGTTTGATCCTTCTCCTAGCCCTTCGGGCGAATTGAGTGCTCTAATGAGTAAGTTGGAACAGTTGCTGCATAAAGAGACTGCTGTATATTTTAACCTGTTAAGCTTGCAAAGATATGTTGATATGGATATTACACCCAGGAGACTAAGAGCTTTTAAAAGTCCTTCTACTCCTTTTGATATGTCCGATGAAAGGGATGAGCAGTTTTCTAAGAAGTGGTTATTGGCAGCTCACCATTGTACTTTAGAATGGATTTCCATTCTATTGGAACGAGATCGGGTGAAACAAAATAAACTTAAGGAAGATATTAGGGCTGCCTATAATGATCCATCTAAAAGGCTTTCTTCTATGCAGTTTGATAAGTTTTTAGCTGACATTAATAGTGGTTTAGGTAAATATGAATAAGAACTTATCGATCGGAAATGTACAAAATTGAAAAGAGATTTAAAAGACTATCAAAATAATCATGCTTTTTTATGGCACAATCCAACACATTTCCATCGAAATAAAGGCTCTGGACCCTTTAAGAAACCACCAGCTCCTTCTAGGAGCATGTCTTTTGCGTCAGATGTTTCGGGCGTTTCTTCTAATGGTGGAGGTGAAGGAGAACAATTTCAGTGGTACCAGTGGCTCAAAATCCCTCTAGATTAACTACAGACTTTCGGAGAGGGAACCCGCAGTTCCAGGAAGAACAGAATGAACGGAAAAGAGGGAGATTTCAGTCTGGCAACTTTGGCAACCGAGAAGGACACAATTTCAACGATAACAGAAGTAAATAGTATTAATGTGACTGTTATCAATGCTGTGCAAGATATTTGTGATAGTTCTTTGTTTTCTGGCTATAATAATGTGGTTGAAACAATTGATGCAACTACTGTTTCCAAGTGTGACAATATGTCTATTGTACATAATATTTCTGGTGTGTCTTTATCTAAAGAACCGATGAAAGTTCTCAATTATGGTCTTAAATATATACCTACAGTGTTGCCTTGGTTACATGAACTAAAGTGTAATGTTTTTAAATTGTGTAGGAAGATACATTTGATATATTTTTTTTGCTAACAATCAGTACAACGGGTGTGATGGTAGTTTGTTAGAATCTGATAGTTTGGAAAATAGCTTTTATTCTTGTTTATCTGACCCTGAGGAATGTTTTTACTATGTAAGTGATAGTAATGCTTATAGTTTGTTAAAAACTGATAGAATAATGAGCAAAAGTGACTTCATTCCCCCATATCAACATGGACATATAAAGTGTTTTTCTCAAATGTTGAATTTTGCTGTAGAAAATGCTTTTCATGATTTTATGCAACATAAGCATGAGTTAGTATATAACTTGAATAAAAAGGAGAGGAATGAATTACAGGTACTAGTGAATAATAAATATCTTATTATTAAACCATCTGACAAAGGTGGAAAGATAGTAATTATGAATGTTGCACAATATTATAAAATGTGTATGTTACATTTGGATGATACTAATACTCATGTTAAAAGTAATATAAATGAATATACTAAGGCTATAAATGATTTTGACACCCTTATATGTAAGGGAGTAAGGTTAAAATATTTTTCACAAAATGATAAAGATAAAAAGTTTAACACTGATGATAGTGAATTGGCTTTATTTTACTGTCTTCCAAAAATTCATAAAAATGATGTTGATCGTATTTGCACAAAACTATTTTTTATCTAATATTGGTAAATTTTTGCATGAATATTTATTTCCTTATGTAATAAAATTACCAAGCTATATTAGGGATAGTTCTAATTTCCTAGATAAATTATCCAAAATACAATGGAGTGAATATATGTTTTTTTAGAAGTGTTGATGTTGTTAGTCTTTATACTAACATTCAATGTCAGTTTGGATTAGAAGCAGTAAAATATTTTTTGGGTGATAGTCCACTTACCTATTATATTATTGAAATATTGGAATTTTGTTTGAACAATAATTTTTTTTATGTTTAATTAACAAATATACAAAAAGATCAAGGGTACTGCTATGGGGGCATCTTTTGCCCCCATGTATGCCAATTTGATGATGGGCTTGAATGAGCTAGAATGTTTGTATCGTATAGATTTTTTTAAAAATTATGTAGTTAATTATTTTCGTTTTATAGATGACCTTATTTTTATTTGTAAAGGTGGGATGTCTTATGTTGGTCAGTTTATAGAAGTTATGCAAAATAATAGATTTGGACTACCTTTTAATGGCATACAGGTGGGTAAAGATATTACTTTTTTGGATATACATCTGATTTTGGAGGATAGTAATATTCTACGGACGTCTGTGCATAGAAAGTTTGCTGATAGTAATCAGTATTTGATGGGAACTAGCTGTCATCCAGCTCACACTTTAGTCTCTTTACCCTATGGGGAATGTTTGAGACTTAGACGGCTAGGTAATACTGACACGGACTTCTATAAATAAATTAATGTTACAAGTAGGATGTTTAGATCAAGGGGCTATAATGAACATTGTATTCAAACAGCTATAGATAAGGTTACTAATGAACGACATAGAGTTGGTATTTATAGCCACACAGGAGAGGGGTATAAGTTAGATGTCATAGATCAAGAGAAAAGATTAGTTTATTTTGTGTCTACATATAGTGTATTCAGTGGTATTTTAATTGATATTGTTAAACACTACTGGAATTTTTTGTTTAAATCTGTGGACCTGAAGAATCTTATTTCTAGGTCTTTAGCTATTTCATTTCGCAGAGGCAGAAACGTAAAAGATATTTTAGTGCATGATAGATTTAAATATCCTATTGAGACACTACACTGTAGAACTATGCAGGGGCTAGAAACTTTACCTTGCGGTCATTGCAATGTATGTCATTATATTGTTCCTACTTTCAACCATATGCATGGCCACTTATTTGAGGTAAATAATATATATAATTGTAATACTGAAGGCATTATTTATGCGTTGAAATGTCCTTGTAACCTTAGGGGAGAGTAAAAGGAAGTTTAAAATTAGATTGCAGGAGCACATTAGGAATATTATAAACAAAAAAGAAGATAGCCCCGCGACTAAACATTTTATGTTGGTCCATAATTCTAATCCAAGTGGGCTACAAGCTACTATCTTGGAACATATTGCTAAAGGTGTATTTTCTGATCATTTGTACAAAAAGAAGTTGTATAAAGAAAGTGTTTTTATTTTGAAATATGACACTATTTCCTCAGGGTCTGAATGTAGAATGTAACTGGAGGCTTTTTATCTGATGAGGTTTCTTAATGTTTATTGAGTAATTGATTAATGTTGATTGTTTAATTGTTTGATGTATTAGGGTATTTAAACTGCGTTAGTTATGTGATGTTTCATACTCCTTGAAGGCGTTTGCCGAAGCACTAGAGGTACAATAAATTGAGTGCTTTAAGTGGATTCTTCGTCTGTGGTCTTCAGTTTATTTTTCTTTTGGTTGGTATACTGGCCCTCTAAGAATTGGTCCTTTCCAGCCCCTTCCAGGTCTTCTCAAGCCAAACCCAGACGCAGCAAAAATTCCAGGTTTCAGTCCCAGGGGACATACAGAACTAAGCAGTGGGGGGCCTCCACTTCCAAATCTGGAAATAATAAGACTCCCCCCTATGGTAAACTGTCTCAATGACTTCCTTTTAAAATTTCCAAGCACTTATCAACTGACTGCCTCTTTGGGGGGAAAGATTGCTTTTCATGCAAACAATTGAGAACTCATTACCCAGGATAAATGGGTTTTAAATGTAGTGTCTCAGGGATACAGATTTCACTTCCACACGTTGCCAAGACCAAGCAGGTGGCCGGACCTACCCCAAAATCAGTGGGCAGAGGCCCAAAAACAAGTACTTTCTCTCTTACGCATGGGGGCTATTCAGCTGGTACCAGAAGAGGAAAAGGGACAAGGTTTCTACTCGAGACTTTTCCTGGTACCCAGAAAAGACAATTCATGGCGTCTTATCCTGGACCTGTCTACTCTAAACACCTTTTTGGAAATTCCAAAATTCAAGATGCTGACTCTTCACCAATTACTTCCTATGCTAGGCAAAGATGCCTGGTTGGCAACACTAGATTTAAAAGAAGCATACCTGCACATCCCAATCAGGGAATCTTGCAGAAGATACCTATGCTTCAAAGCAGGCTACACGAGCTGTCAGTTCTCTGTACTGCCCTTTGGCTTATCTACTGTGCCCAGGATATTCACAAAGTGCCTAGCTCCAGTTATTGCATTTTGCAGGAAAGAAATATTCAAATATACCCATACCTGGGTGATTGTCTAATTCAAGCAGAAAGCCAGGACATACTTTTGAATCATCTGGCCTTTGTACAAAAGGTTCTAACTTGTCTGGGGTACACCATAAATGAAAAGAAATCACACCTGGTACCCTGTGAACAAATTATATTCCTGGGAGCAAGCTTGAATACAGCTTCCCAGATGGCTTACCCTAATGCCAGAGAAACAAATCCATTTGACAACCTACTTCAAACAATTGGCCACAAAAACCCTGCTATCCGAAAGACAAATACTGCAAGCCTTGGGGTTCATGGCCTCCTGCATTCTTCTAATTCCATATGCAAGACTGCATATGAGGAAACTACAATGGTATCTAAAAAGCCTATGGTGTCAACATTCTGAAGACCCAGAAACAATGATTCCTATCATACCTTGCCTACGCCTAGAGTTCCTTTGGTGGGCAGAGGCCTGCCACCAAAACAAGGGACTACCTTTCATGCCACCCCCTGCCACCCAAACCCTAACAACAGATGCATCAGACTATGCAAGAGGGGCTCATCTGGCAGGGAAGTGCATTCAGGGCAAATGGAACCCAAGTCAAATGCACCAGCATAACAATCAAAAAGAAATGTTAGCTGTACAGAATGCTCTGACAGCCTTCAAGGACCACATTCTTCCACGACAACTAATGGTAAAGATGGACAACACCACTGTTATGTGGTACATAAACAAGCAGGGGGGTACACATTTTTACCCCCTCTGCAGACTAGCCGTGAGATTGTGGAACACAGCCTTGAGCTACCAAGTGCACCTACAAGCTCAATTCCTGCCAGGAAAATTAAATATATAGGCAGACGGACTAAGCAGAAACCTCATGGATCCACACGAGTGGAAACTGGAACCAAGGATTTTCAACATGTTGACACGCCAGTGGGGAAGCTCAGATATAGACCTGTTTGCCTCTCCCCAGAACTACCAATTGGACAAATTTGACACAAGGACTCCCCACAAACAAGCCTGGAAAGTGGATGCTCTGTCCTTCAGCTGGAAAAACCTATCAGTCTATGCCTTCGCCCCTCTGCCTTTGCTCTCCAAAGTACTACTAAAAGTCAAACAGGACAAACCAAGGATGACTTTGATTGCTCCAGAGTGGCCATGCCAACACTGGTACCCCCTCCTGCGCAGTGTGTCACAGTTATCTCCATGGCACCTGCCTCAGACTCCTTCCCTGCTGTCTCAGCAGGAGAACCAGATTCTGCACCCTCAGCTTCTAACACTGGACTTGCAGCCTGGCTAATTACTTAATCTCTCCTTTACCATCCCTCAGCAAACCTGTGACGGATATCATTCAAGAGGCAAGGAGGCCAAGTACTAGAATATCTTATGCTGAAAAATGGAAAAGATTCTGTGCTTGTAACCAGTCTCAAGGGATGAGCACAGCAGTGCCCTATTTACCTCAGATTTTACAATACTTAACTGAGATGCTTCACAAGGGCCTGTCTTTTTCCTCCATTAAAATCCGCGCCTCAGCCGTTTCAGCTCATTATAACACAGAACCTCCCCTCTTCTCTCATCCACTGCTCAAGCAGTTCCTCAGAGGGGCTAAAATTTTGAGACCACCCAGGAGAGCTCCACCCCCAGCCTGGGACCTTAACTTTGTCTTGGAGAAACTCACTCTACCTCCTTTTGAGCCAGCTGCTACTGCAGTCTTAAATTTTCTTTCTTGGAAAACAGCTTTCCTTAGCAATCACTTCAGCTAGAACGGTATCTGAACTACAGGCCCTTATGGCAGTAGAGCCTTTCATCATCTTTCATGCGAACAGAGTGTCCCTCAGAATCAATCAGTCGTTCATGCCCAAGGTGGTATCCAGTGTGGCTCGTAATCAGTCCATTCATTTGCCAACTGTCTTTCCCAATCCACAGAATAAAGGGGAACAGATACTGCATTCCTTAGATGTGCACAGACAACTTGGATTCTACTTGGACAGGACTAAACCTCAAAGGAAATCTGAACAAATGCTGGTGTCATTTGCCGCAGGGGCAGAGGGGAAGGCTATTTCAAAGCAAACCATTTTTAAATGGATAAGCCAATTGCATTCATTTCTGCTATAAGCACCATGGAAAACCTATCCCCCAGGGGATCAGACCTCACTCCACCAGGGCTGCATCTGCCTCTACAGCCTTTCTCAGAGGCGTCCCTACCAGGGACATCCTAGAAGCTGCTACCTGGAGTTCTGTACATACTTTTAGCAAGCATTATCATTTGCCAATTTTCTCTAAATCCAGAGCTGGCTTTGCCACTGCAGTCTTGCAGGGCCTTCTAGCTGGCCCTAATGCTATCTGAATTCCTCCTCCCAAACATAGCTTTGGGAATCTACCCAAATGTAATGACTGCAACAGTGAAACACGAAGAACATAGTACAGTTGTGTACACTTACCATAAATGTAGATGTTGGAGTGTATTCACTGTTGCAGTCCTGGTTACCCTCCCTCCTGCCCCCTAACTTCTTTTGACTATACCTCTACTTTCCTTTACTATGCTTAAAAGCCTTTTGTGGTGCATTTGCTTTTTTGTTGGAGGTATATCTTTGTACTTTTATATTTAATTGCTTCCCATTAGGGGGGCACCCGACATCTGGGGCAAGAAAAACTGATGTAATAGCATTGGCTACATGTTTTATACTCC
This sequence comes from Protopterus annectens, assembly GCF_019279795.1. Taxonomy (NCBI): domain Eukaryota; kingdom Metazoa; phylum Chordata; order Ceratodontiformes; family Protopteridae; genus Protopterus; species Protopterus annectens. The sequence goes on from NC_056726.1 coordinate 1,844,219,404, forward strand.
TGACGACCTGACTTCATGGAAGAAGGGACAGCAACTCACGCAGGACCCAAGACTTTGTTAATCGGGCCAACTGGGGGCTTACCTGCAAGCAGATAACCCAAATGTAATGACTGCAACAGTGAATGCACTCGAACATCTACATTTATGGTAAGTGTACACAACTGTACTTTTCTCATCCAGGAAAAAAGAGGTCATTGTTCCCCTCTACTCATCACTCATTAGACCCATTATAGATTAGAGCGCCCCTTTTCGTGTGTACCTCACAAGACATCTACAATAACTGGAAAGGCCTCAGAAATACCTCATAAAGAGGATTACCGGCCTCAAACAGATGCCCTACGCAGACAGTCTCAGAAAATTCCAGCTTTACTCTGTCGCATATCGTCTAGTCAGAGGCAATCTCTGCCTAACATACAAAGCTGTGTCAAACCCAGAGCTGTTGGACACGCTCCACTTAAAGAAATCCCAATCCCTCCGAGCTACACGCTCTAGGGACCTAAAGCTTGTCACCACAATAAACAGAACATGCTGGAGGGATTGATTCCTGTCCCAGAGACTTCCCATACTCTGGAACAAACTACCTATCTATATCAAACAAAGCTCCTCATTAGCACTCTTCAAGAAAAATCTTGATGATTGGATGGGAGATAGGAAATTCACCCCAGGGATAACTTCTGTGGCTCTGCTCCACAAGGGCACAGGAAAATAATTTTCTTGGGTGGCGAAAGCCAGGGTACCATTTGGCTAGGCTTATATATGCCCTAGGGCCAATAGTCTAGTACCTACCTATGAACCTAAAATGTCTCCCCAGACCAGATAGGATCTGGAATTTACTCAAGATTCTTTTTAGTACCAAAAAGGACAGGGAACGTAAGACCCATTCTGGATCTCAGCAAGTTAAATCAATATGTAATGTATTTAAAGTTCCAGATGGTCATGGTTTAGTGCATTCTACCACTGTTGCGAACGGACAATTGCATGTGCTTGATAGATCTTTAGGATGCTTACTATCACATCAAAATGAACAGGCACTCCAGAAGATATTTGCGCTTCCAGCTGAGAGACCATCATTTCCAATTCAGAGCACTGCCTTTTGGTCTCACCACAACCCCCAGAGTTTTAGTAAATACATGGCAATGGTAGCAGCTCACCTAAGACTGCTAGGATCCCATGTGTTTCTATATCTAGACGACTGGCTCCTGAATGCTGAAACCAGGTATTTACTACTTCAAGCAAGGGACTACTTGCTTCACTTGTGCCAACATTTGGGCATCACCATCAACTACAACAAATAATCGCATCATATTCCTAAATAGAACCTGACAATGTCCTTCTTTTCCTGTATTGCAGTATTCATAGCATGAGGCAGATTCTCCCCAGGTGACCTGAACATCCAGCCAGTATACCAAAGACTTAAGCTACTGCAATGTACATGTGATGTTGCATATAGTACAACCAAGTGTCAGCCATAAAAGTGATGTCTGTATATACCATCCTCAGAACTTCTCTGCCGTCAGTCCGAACGACAGCTCCAGCTGTCGGTCTGAGCAGTGGGAGTTATTCTTCTTTCAGATAAGTGTCCCATTGGGGAAAACTTTTACGCTTTTGCTACTGCATGTTTGGTAGAAGTTAATGTCATCCAAGAAGAGCAAGTGCCTTTGTGGAAGACAGAGTCCACACAAAGACAATCATGAGCAGTGTCTTTTTTGTTTGGGGTCTATTCATGACTACAAGGCCTGTGTCATCTGTCAGGCATTCATCACAAAAACTCTCCGCATTTGTCTGTCTACCCTTAACATTTATTTAGAAAACCAGTGACTTAAGAGGTTAGCGTTAGGTATGGAAGGTACTGCTGGTCTGTCGGGTGAGCCTCCTAAGAAAAAGTTTGAAAAGGTAAGGCTTGAATCTTTGGCTACACCTCTGGTACCGGATGTCTCTATCAAGGCCAGTGAAGGCTAGGGGGTCATAAGGTTTCGGGTCCTTCTTCTGCGGGTATTACTCTGGAAGCCACTAGAGAGGGTTTCCACAGTAAGTCCACAGAGGTCTTGCAGACTTCCGGTTTGGACAGCACGGGGGAACCACTGCTCAATCCTTCCAGCGTTCTGTGCAATACCTCTCCTTACTCCTTCCATCAAGGTTGTGCCAACATTGGATCTGGAGCCCAGGCCTGCATCGGCACTTCCTTCCCAGACCAGGGTAGGGCTTCCTCTTAAGAGAAAACAAAAACATATTTGCTCCAGTCAGGAGCCTTCAAGCGATATTGAATGCCTTCCTGGCACTTAAGCATTGTTCCTTGCCATTTCCTACCCCAGCAACTCCTACTCCCCTCCAAACTGCAGAGTTAAAGGCACCTAATGCTGGTGAATCCTGTTCTGATGAATCCCTAGCATATTCCAGTCAAATAGACCCCCCCTTGGAAAATGCTTCTTCTAATGTGGACTCTAAGGGAAGGGATTCTCCAGCAGAGGATATCTTCCTTTGGTGAAACTATCATTAAAATGAGAGTTTTTCGAATGGGAAAGCTCACAATTCTCAGAGGTCCAGAAGAGGCAGTTATAGGCCCATCAGCCTAACTAGCCTGATCTGCAAGGCCATGGAATGCATTATCATGGACCTTATAAACAAGGACAGTGGCAACTTCCAAACGCTTGACCCCACACAGTTTGGTTTTGTCAAAGGGAGGTCATGCTTGTTAAACTTGGTCGCCTTCTTTGAAACAGTCACCAAAGCCATGGATGAGGGGAAGACGGTGCACACCGCTTATCTTGACCTAGCCAAAGCCTTTGACACTATTCCCCACTGGGACATAATAAATAAACTCTCCCAGCTAGGCATCAACCTGTATGTTACCAGATGGGTAGCTAACTACCTAACTCAGTCAGAGTAGGGAAAGCCACCTCTATAGTAGACCCGTAATGAGTGGTGTACCCTAAGGATCAATCTTGAGGCCTCTACTGTTTGGGATATACTTTTCTGAGGTGCAAACCAAAACCAGTGGTCTGTAGCTGACTGCAAGCTGGGCGCTGTCTTAAATTCCCTTAGTGATGTGAACATCCTCCAAGAGGGCCTTACCCAAACTAATGACTGGTGCCAGAAGCATGGCCTCAAACTGAAGGTGAAGAAATGCATCACTGTCCCCTGTGGGGGAAAATGTTATCCCTACTAATTGTCATGTTAATAACAATGTACTAAGCATGCAGATAGTCGTGAGGGACTTGGGCACCCAGGTTGATAGCAACCTGACTTTTGACCGCCACGTTGCCACTGTTGCACAGAAGGCTTTCTACATGGCCCACCTTATAAATAATGGTATTTCATCCAGGAACAAGGAGGTCATAACATCCCTGTACTCCTCCCTTATCAGATCCATTATTGAGTACAAGCACCCCTTCGGCGTGTACCTTGCCAAGCACATGCAGCAGTTGGAGAGACCACAGAGGTTCCTGACCAGGAAAATCCAGGGTCTCGAACACCTATCCTATATCCTATACAGATAGGCTACAAGCCCTGTCCCTCTGCTCAGTCTCATACAGAGTACTTAGAGGTGACCCATGTCTGGCATACAAGGCCATTTCAGACCCAGCCTTGATGGAGTTGCTGCATATCCGTAAGACAAACTCCACTCGCGCAACCTGCACACAAGGCCTTAACCTGGCCTGTGACATTAATAGAACTTGTTGGCAGGATAGATTTGTGTCACAAAGACTCCCCCGTATGTGGAATAGACTCCCTGTCCATGTCAAGCAGAGTACCTCTCTAGCCCACTTTAAGAGAAACCTGGACAATTTGATGGTAAATGGAAAATATACCCCTGGGATCCCATCTATGTCCCTGCTGTACAGGGGAAACAGGTGCTGACTTTTAGGGAACATGGGCAAAATTCATGGCTAGGCTTATAAGGGCCTCCTGGCCAATAACCTAGTATCATCTTATGAACCTAAGAGCTATTATGACCTCTTGCAAATTCAGTCTTCTGCTCCTTCAGCCTTCCTGCCTGTTTTGCCAGCCTATCAAGATGCCTTCTGGCTTTTTGTAAACACCCTGATTCTCAGCCTCCAGCATGCAAGAAACCAGATAGGTTCTATAAGGTGCCTGAAGACAGCAGCTACTTGTATAAATGACCTGTTGCAGATCTGCTGTGATCTCATCTATTGATAAGGCTTCAAAATTACTGCCTACCACCAATCTTCTTCCCTCTGACAAAGGCAGCAAGATGATGGATAGAATTGGGAAGAAGGTATATGCCTTTTCTACTCTGGCCTTTAGGGCCATTAATTACCAGACACACATGTCCAAGTATGTTCTGGCTCTCCTTTCACAAGCATCTAAATTGCTGACAGATCTCCCAGACTCTGCAGCAAAAACCCAACTTACTTCCCTTTTAGGGATCTCATCCCAGGTAACTAGACATTAAATAAAATGCAGCTATGATGCAGCAGAGGTCTCTGCAAGATCAGCTGCCTTAGGTTCTGTCATCAAGAGGTTTTCCTAGTTGAGATTACAGCCTTTGCCAGAGGACTTCAAAGCAAAGATCAGGGATGCACCTTTGGACAATGCTGTCTAGTTTTGTTCTAATGCTGCAACCCTTTTCAAAACCCTTCATAAGGAAAGGAAGGAACTCCAGGAGCTTAAACACATCTTTGTCTCTCCTGTTCCTAAATTTCACAGGGACTACCCCTCGAGAGCAAATTTTGCAAGAAGGAAAACTACTCATTCCCAATGATATAAAAGTCTGCACGCAGGCAGATGCCTCACAGGTCCCAGTCTTCCTATGCTCAGAAGCCCCCCTTTCCAGACAAGCCTGGTAGCCTGACTACCTGGCAACACTTTCAGAAACTCCACTTTTCCAGCACCATTCCCATTTACTGTCAAATTGGACAAGCATAACCACAGACAATTGAGTCCTGTCTGTTGTTCAGAAGGGTTATTACATCACTTGGATAACCATACCACATTTCATGAGAATCCCACAACCACCAAAAGATCAGATTCACGTTTTCCCTCAAGTCATTCAAGATTTGAAATCACAAGGAACTATTCGGGAGGTTCCCCTTCAGAAAGAGGAAGAGGGTTCTATTCCAGAATGTTTCTTGTTCCCAGGAAAGATGGTCCCTGGAGACCAATCTTAGACTTGTCCCAACTCGGTTTATTCCTACATGTACCCTTATTCAGGATGCTCAACCTGCAGACGCTGTTCCCACTTCCGCTTCCTCAAGCTTACCTGGTCTCCCTAGGCATAAAGGATGCTTACCTCCATATTCCAATCCACCCTCTGTACAGGAAATGTCTGCATGTTTCTGTTGCTTCCTCTCATTTTCAGTTCTCTGCTTTACCCTTTGGATTCTTTATGGCTCCAAGGGTATTCACAATGTGCTTGGCTCCTGTCATTGCATTTTGCAGCCTCCAGGATATTCTCATTTACCCTTACCTGGACAACCTGCTAATTCAAGCAGAACATCCAGACACCTTGCAACAGAATCTTCAAACCACCATCTACATACTCTGCAGCCTGGAGTTCAATGTCAACTACAGCAAGTTATCCCCGACTTCCTTTCAAGACCAGGTTTTCCTAGGTTGCAGTATAAAGACGGACCTTATGCTGCCCCCCCCCCCCAAAAGATGCAATCTCTGTAAAATTACTTCCTCAGTTGCTCCCACTGCCTTCTCTTACTGCCAAGGAATTCCTGAGGATGCTAGGGTACATGACTTCGGCTATACCAGTGCTAACCCTAGCCGGGCTTCACATGAGGAAATTACAGTGATGCTTGCTGCATGCTCATCCACTAGAATTTTTTCTGCCACTTCTTCCATGCCTGAAGAAAGAATTGCTTTGGTGGAGTCAACAAATCTCCCAGAATCCAGGACTCCCCTGGCAACCATTGCCTCATTTTCAAGAACTGTTCACAGATGCTTCAGATCTGGGGTGGGGGGCAACTGTAGGAAACTTAAAGGTACAAGTTCTGTTGTCTCCCTCCATAGGGAAGCAACACAACATTAGAAATGAGGGTTCCGATCCTGGCCCATCAAGGCTTCAAGACTTCTTTTCTTCCAAGTCCCTTGAAACTGTTCACAGACCACTGTTCTCTGGTATGTGAACAAGTGGGGGGAGGTCAAAATCTTATCTACTATGTTGGTTGGCAATGAAAGCCTGCGAGATTGCTGTGCAAGCAAAGGTAATGTTGATAACTGTTTACATTCCATAAGCTCAAAATGTTCAGGCAGACAGACTGAGCAGATCCATGACAGAGGCCCACGAATGGATGATCCACAGGGATGTGTTTCTGGACATTCTGCACCGGTGGGGTACTCCTCAAACAGATCTCTTTGCCTGCTCAGTGAACAGACAACTTACAACGTTCTTGGCCAGAGTCCGTCGCCTCAGTTCTGAAAGGTGGATGCCATTTAATTCTCCTGGAAGGGCATCTTTCTTTACGCATCCCCCCCCTTCACCCTTATTCCGAAGGTCTTCCTGAAGATTAAGAAGGGCAAACCAAAAATCTTGCTGGTGACCCCCTTTTGGCCAAGCCAGCACTGGTTCCCTCTTCTGCAGTTAGCCAAGGGCAATCATCACAAGTTAACCTCACAGGGTGGATCTACTCACACGACAAGGGAGCTCTCATTCATCCATATTTAAATGATTGGATGGGAGATAGGAAATTCACCCCAGGGATCACTTCTGTGGCTCTGCTCGACAGTGGCACAGGAAGATAATTTTCTTGGGTGGCGAAAGCCAGGGTACCTTTGACTAGGCTTATATAGGCCCTAGGGCCAATAACCTAGTACCTACCTATGAACAATGCTGAACCTGACCTTGTGGGTGATAGGCTTCTGATACCTTTCAGACACCTTTTTTCTGAGGATGTGCTTCTTGTCCTTTATGAGGCTAGGAAACCCACTTCAAGGAGAATCCTACTTATCCAGATCGAAGAAGTTCTCCATTTGGTGTCTTAATAAGAGACTACATCCATTTTTTGTGGATGATCCTCTAGTCCTTTCTTTCTTGAGTGAGCTACTTAAGGATGGATTGGCGTATTCTTCAATTAAGCCCATCTATCAGCCATTTCAGCATGTCTGCCTCTGTCTCCTCCCTTAGCCTCTATATTAGAGGTCAGACTTTTTGTCAAAGGTATCCTACATATTAGGCCTCAAAGGAAACCTGTCCTGCCTACTTGGGACGTGAATTTTGTTTTGGAAAAGCTGACCAAAGCACCCTCAGAGTCCGGCGTGTCTCTAGACTCTTTACCTCCTGCCCCTGTTAAGCCGGACAGATACTACAGGGTCCCAGACTCCCATAAATTTCTTTACAAAGAACCCTGCTGCTGACCCAGAAACTATCTCACAGGGTCACAAAGGGGTCAAGGCTGCTTCTGCCAAAAACCCTGTCCCCTCAGATAGAGATTCTAGGGCTTTGGACAGATGGGGGAAAAAAGTTTACACTTCTACTACCTTGGCTGTAAGGGATTTAAATTGTCAATTTCATATGCTCAAATATCAACAATACTTAATGTCTTTGTTAAAACAAAAAATGTTGTCAAATTCTGAATGTTCTGAGAACAAAGATTTGCAGGATTTATTGCATGCAGCTGAACAAGTGGGAAAGCATACTTTGCAATGTGGCTATGATTCACTGGAGGCCTCGTGCAGGGCTGCTGTTACAGGTACTGTTATTAGAAGGCATGCTTGGTTAAAGGAACAGAATCTGCCTGATCATGTTAAAGCAAAATTACTGGATGCTCCATTACAGCATGATACTTTGGTGTTAAGGCAGAAGAGGTGTTGAAGAAAATGGAGGATAAGGCAAAATCTATGCATACAGTAAAGTATTTCTTACAGGTACAGCCACCCAGATTTAGCAGGAACTGGCCCTCTAAGAATTGGTCCTTTCCGGTGTCAGACAGACCACAAAGAGGCAGATTCAGACACCCTAGAGGCAGGCAACAGCCCTAGGGCTCGTACAGGCCCAAACAATGGGGTGCTTCTACCTCCAAAAGCGGAGAAGACAAATCACAGCCTTATAGAAAACAGTCCCAATGACTTCCCTCTGCCAATGCCACACACTTATTTTTTGGCAGCACTCTTAGGGGGAAAGCTAGCACTTTTTTCACAAAACTGGCACAAGATAACCCAGGACAAATGGGTCTTAAATATAGTCTCTCAGGGCTACAGGTTCCACTTTCACACCCTTCCAAAGGCAAAAGGTATGCCAGACCTGCCACGCAATCAATGGCAAGAGGCACAAAAACATGTTTCATCTCTCATGGACATGGGGGCTATTCAGCCAGTGCCACAACAAGAGCAGGGACAAGGATTTTACTCAAGACTTTTCTTAGTACCAAGAAAGGACGAAGCCTGGAGACCGATTCTGGACCTGTCTATTCTAAATACTTTTCTGGACGTCCCAAAATTCAAAATGTTGACTCTACAGCAGCTTCTACCCATGCTGGACAAGAAGGCTTGGCTTGTAACTTTGGACCTCAAAGAGGCATACCTGCATGTCCCAATCAGACAATCTTGCAGTAGATACCTCAGATTCATAGCTGGCCCAATGCACTACCAATTCTCTGCACTGCCCTTTGGCTTATCTACTGCACCCAGGGTCTTCACAAAATTCCTGGCACCAGTAATTGCATTTTGCAGACAAAGAGGAATTCAGATATATCCCTACTTTTACGACTGCCTTATTCAAGCAAAGAACAAAGATATTCTACTACAGCATCTGGCATTTGTAAAAAGATTACTAATTTGCCTAGGGTACACAGTAAACAACAATAAATCAAAACTAGTACCCTCTCAAGAGATAATTTTCCTGGGTGCAAGCTTAAATACAACTGCCCAGATGACTTATCTCACACCATACAAACAAAGGCATCTGACTTGTTACTTCAAAGACATGGCAACAAAGACCCAGTTATCTGCAAGAAAAATTCTGCAGGCTCTGGGCTACATGGCATCCTGCATTCTACTAATTCCATATGCAAAACTGCATATGAGGAAACTTCAGTGGTATCTAAAAAGTATTTGGACACAACACTGCCACAGCCTGGAAACAGTAATTACTCTCATTCCCTGCCTGCAACATGATTTTCAATGGTGGGCACAGGCCTGTCACCACAACAAGGGACAGCCCTTTACCTTACCCACTGTCAGGCAGACACAAACAACAGATGCATCAGATTATGCCTGGGGGGCACACATGGCAGGAAAATGTATTCAGGGCACATGGCCCACAAACCAAATGCATCTTCATATCAATCAAAAAGAGATGCTAGCTGTACAAAATGCCCTGACAGCCTTCAAGGACCTACTTCATCCAGGACAACTACTGACAAAGACGGGCAATACTACAGTCATGTGGTACATAAACAAGCAAGGGGGGCACACATTCCTACCCCCTCTGCAGGCAAGCCATGACTTTGTGGGACACAGCATTGACTTATCAAGTACATCTGCAAGCACAATTCCTGCCAGGAAAGACAAATACTTTGGCAGACGAACTAAGCAGAAACCTCATGGATCCTCATGAGTGGAAACTAGATCCACAAATCTTCAACATGATAACAGGGAAATGGGGATGCCCAGACATAGATCTATTCACCTCCCCTCAACTGCCAGCTACAGGGATTCTGCACTCAGACTTATCACAAGCAAGCATGGAAAGTGGACGCCCTTTCATTCAGCTGGAAAGCCCTTACAGTATATGCCTTCCCTCCTCTGCCTCTCCTCTCCAAGGTACTCCTAAAGGTCAGACAAGAAAAGCCAAACATGATACTGATTGCCCCAGACTGGCCACACCAGCACTGGTACCCAATCCTAAAGGGCTTGTCTCAAGGCCCAACCTGGACATTGCCTCTAGTAACAATCAGATCCTGCACAGCCATCTCAGAACCCTAAATCTGGCTGCATGGCGGATAATGTAATCATTCAGAACACACTTCTCTCTAAAGCAGTTATGGATGTTATTTTGGAGGCCAGGAGGCCCAGAACCAGAAAATCTTATGCAGAAAAATGGAATTTCTGTGCTTGGAACCAAACGCAGGGATTTAACTCACTTGTACCAAATATTCCTCAGATTTTGCAATACCTAACTGAGATGCTGGACAAAGGCCTATCCTTCTCATCAATTAAGATCCATGCCTCTGCCATTTCAGCTCATTACAATACGGACCCACCTATTTTTTCTCATCCACTGCTAAGACAGTTTCTCAGAGGGGCCAAAAACATAAGCTCTCCAAGGAGAGCTCCAAAACCTGCAGGGGACCTCAATTTTGTCGTGGAAAAACTCACACTGCCTCCTTTTGAGCCAGCTAATACAGCAGAGATAAAATACTTGTCATGGAAAACTGCTCTTCTCCTAGCAATAACTTCAGCAAGAAGAGTCTCAGAGTTACAGGCACTAATGGCTGTGGAACCTTTTATTATTTTCCATCAGGACAGGGTTTCTCTAAGGACAAACCCAACATTTATGCCTAAGGTAGTGTCTAGCGTGGCTCTTAACCAAACCATACATTTGCCTACCTTTTATCCCATCCCACAGAATAAGGGGGAGAGACTTCTGCATACTTTGGGCATACACAGACAGCTAAGCTTTTACTTGGACAAGACTAAAGCCTTCAGAAAGACTGAGCAACTCTTGGTGGCATATGCTGCAGGTTCGCAAGGAAAAGCCATTTCGAAGCAGACTATTTCAAAATGGATAGGCCACTGCATTCGTTTCTGCTATTCACAACATGGCAAATCAGTGCCCAAGGGCATTAGGCCACATTCTACCAGAGCAGCAGCTACTTCAGCAGCCTTCCTCAGAGGAGTACCAACCAAGGATATTTTGCAGGCTGCAACATGGTCTTCAGTGTACACTTTTACAAAGCACTACCATTTACCTCTCTACTCTAAATCCAGAGCAGGCTTTGCCATTGCAGTTCTGCAGGGCCTCATAGCCACTCCAAACTCTATTTAGGCCCAGCCACCCAACCTCAGCTTTGGGATTCAACCCAAGTGTAATGACTGCAACAGTGAAACACGATGAACATAGTATAGTTGTGTACCTACCATAAATGTAGATGTTCGAGTGTATTCACTGTTGCAGTCCAGGTTACCCTCCCACCATCCCCCTTTTTCTTTGCTGGGACCTATCTGTACATGTCTATTCTACACAACCTATGTGGTGTATTTGCTTGTAGATGAAGGTTATGTGCATGCTTTTTTATGATCATAATTTTTACAGCCTACCCTTTTGGGGGGCACCTGACATCTGGGGCAAGAAAAACTGAAGAAAATGGCGTCGGCTGCAACTTTTATACCCCTGGCGCACTGTCAGGGAAGAGGCGACTGCAACCGACCCTGGACCAGGACTTTGGAATTCAGGCCGACTGTGGGTAGCCTGCCAGCAGGATAACCCAAGTGTAATGACTGCAACAGTGAACACTCAAACATCTACATTTATGGTAGGTACACAACTGTACTTTTTCTTTACCTCTTATCCAAGGGCTGATGTTCTGACTGCGGCATTCAGTTCTGAGGATCATACGTGCAGACGTCCCTTTTATGGCTGATGCTTGGCTGTACTATGTGCAACGTCACACGTACCCTGCAGTAGATAACATCTTTGGTATACTGGCCAGACATTCAGGTCACTTGGGCGGTATCTCCCTCATGTTATGAATAATGCAACATGGAAGAGAAAGACATCTATGGTTATGGTAAGATAGGTGCTCATCTAGACGCACTCAATCAGATAGTGTCTCTACCTCCAGCAAGAGTACAAACTGTCAAATCCCAGTTAAAGGAAGCGATCTCACAATCTTCTCCTCCAGCGTGACTAGTCTTGCAAGCTTTAGAATCAATGGCAGCAGAGAAAAATCTAGTCCCATTGGCTGGATATCATATGCAGATTTTACAGTGGACCCCATCAGTTTAGTGGTCTAATTTCAACAGCCTTATGCACTCCAGTCAGGATTACACAAATTTGCAAGGATCACCTCCTTTGGTGGATCCATTCAAATGAAAATTTTCCTGGCCATCCTTTTGTTTTACCTCTCTTAGTTGCAATAGTGACCATAGACTCCTCTCATCTGGGGTGCCGGTGGGGTCTTTTCTTGGGAAGGACAGACCAAGATACGTAGTCCCCTCAAGAGGCCATTTCACATGTCAGTGTCCTGGAGATGAGAGCCTTTCAAGATGCTCCCTCCGGGACAATTGTGATCCAATTAGACAATATATCTGTGGATTGGTACATCAGCAAACAGGGAGGAACCAGTGTGACATTGTCAGCTCAGCTGTCTGGAATTTTGTAAATAATTATACATCATTTGAATATATTAATATGATTGTGACAGAAGGAGATACACGGGCGCACTCTGTGGTATTTTGTAAGTGTTTTATTGTTTTATGTCTTCTAGCAGTTGGAAACATCTGAAGGCTATGTATTTTCACAGAGAAATATTAAATGCTACCAGCTGCAGTGGGGGTTTAGCCTGAGAACTGAAGTCAGGTGACAAAAAGTGATGTCATGCTGCAAGTATTCCAGCAGTAATATTTGATATTAATTTAAGAACTTTCTGAGAGAGTGAGAGGCCATTTTGTATTTTGTCTTTGACTTGACAAGAACATCCACTCACCACTTCTGCTTGCTTGTTGTTCTGCAAGTAAGTTTTTAGGGCATAGTAGCTCTTTTAAATTCAGGTAGGAATATATTAAAGTATAGCTTGGATATTTTCCTTATTTATTTGGGACTGTCCTGCAATGTTGTTTTAAATATTTCCTGTGATTTTGAACTCTGATGTAACTGATTACTTACTGAGTATTATCAGTTCTTTTATTATTAAATGTATTTAAACCTATCTTTGTGGCTGATATTTGTGAGACATATTTTATCTCTTAGGGTACTTGCATATCTGTTTGGTGACACTGTACAGGCCACTCCTAACAGTCTAGCCCTTGGTCAAACTAATATCTGGATTAATAGTAACATTACACAGTAAGATTGGACACTCTTTGCTAAGGGCCTTATAGTAGCTGATTAAGGAGCTGGCTGGTGGCAGTGAAAGCTACCTTATAGTCTAGGCAGAAGGGGGCATAGCTAGTAAATCTGTGCCAGCCTTTCCCAGGTGTGTGTGTGTGTGTGTGTGTGTGTGTGTGTGTGTGTGTGTGTGTGTGTGTGTGTGTGTGTATAAATCAAACCTCAAAGTATGTGTGTGTCAGCTACTTGGGCAAAGACACGAAGCAATGGCTGGACAGAGAGGGTGCTAAAGGTCTTAACTTGGCCACTCAGCTGAGATCTTAATTTTATAGCTGTACCAGTGGGGTGTCTTATTGGGGATCTGGATAAAGGAGAAACAAGCCCCAGACTAACTGTGATCTCTGTGTGTTGTTAAGGGAAGTTGCACTTTACTGTATGTGTACTTGTCATCCTCACAGTGTGTATGTCCCCCACTGTTGCCAGTGGTGAGGATTGAGGCTCCTTGATTACTGGGCCAGTGTTGGAGCATCACATATTAATTGGTGGGCAGTGGTGGGATATCCACATCACATATCAATTGACTTGTAGTGGTGGGATGTCAACATATTAGAATTCAGTGATGTGGATATTGAATTCCTGTAGCCTGCGAAAAGTGGTCACTAAGCAAGGTATTTGTACTCTCAATCAGCCACACTGTGAACATTCAGAGTTTCATATTACAATTGTTTTATTTGTTTGTTAGCTTAGTTAGGGATAGTAGGCAAGCATGTCAGCAGAGGAGTACGGGATTGGCAAGCTGACAAGGATCTAGTTGGCTGAGGTATGCCAGGCTAAAGGACTGGTGCATTCCAACCTGACTAAAGCAGGAATGATTGCAGCTTTAGTCACAGCTGCATCACAGGATAGCAACCAGGAGGACAATCAGACTGGCCTTGGGAATGTACAACTCTCAGAAAATGGACAGTTCAACCTTTCCACAGAGGACTTAAAAATCCGTCTGGAATTAGAGACTTGAACTGGAGGCCAAACGTTTGGAAATAGAATCAGCAGAGATACTGAGATGCCTGGAGGCCGAAGAGAATGAGAAGCTGAGACATCTGGAGGGTGAGTAAAATGAGACGCAGAGGCAACATGAGAAGGAGATGCTGACTCTTTCCAGGGTCATGGAGGTAATGGGGAAGGGAGTAACCGAACCCCAGAAGAAACAAAAGTCAGTAAATTTCTTCCACATTTTACAGAGGGGTATAATTTTTTATAGTTTCATTCATATGTTTGAAAGGGTATGAAAACAGTACAATGTTGACCAAGGGCTCTGGATATGGTACTTGAACCCCTTACTTCCATGGTAAAGCTGTAACTGCTATTTCTAAATTGTCTGATACTGATTGCTTAAATTATAGTGCTGTACAAAATTGTGTGTTAGAATGTTTTAAGTTACCACCCGAGGCTTACAGAAGAAGGTTTTGTGAGCATAGATGCAAGGCAGATGAAAGTGTGTATGAATATATTGCTGAACTAAGCACTTATTTTCATAGGTGGGTGAGTGGATCACAGGTCATCATTTTTTGAAGGGTTGGTAGACCTTTTGGGGAGGGAACAAGCCCTTAGCACTTTGCCTGAGGACATGAGACTCTGGTTAGTGGATAGAGAATTAAACATAGTAGACGAGTTGGGGAAAAAGGGGAGACCTATACCTAGCAAGCAGGGCATCACTGCACAGGAAAGGGATACCCAGTGCAGCTCATGGGTCTAAGGGAACCCATGGTGAGCAGCCCAGACCCAGTGGGGCCATGTAGCATATAGATGTTCATGGAGGCAAGGTGAGGAACAAAAGATGTTCTTCGTGTTTCAGTGTTGCAGTCATCACATTTGGGTTATCTGCCTGCAGGTAACCCTCAGCCGGCCTGAATACCAGAGTCTTCGGATTTCTGCATCAGATGCTGTCGCTTCTTCCATGACGTCAGGTCATCGGGGGTATAAAACATGCAGCTAATACCATTATATCAGTCTTTCTTGCTGTGCGGTGCCTAAAGCAGAAGCAGTTTGCAAGTGCCGGTTGGCCAACTCCTGAAATTTTTGTTTTCGAGTTTCAGACCTGAAGTCTTTAAAAAGATAAGCACCCCGTTGGGGATCCTTTTTTCTTGTTCTAACCGATGTCAGAAAAAATCAACAATTGTCTTGCCTGTGGAAAGCAAATACCTCAGAGATTTTCATTCTTACTGTGTCACCTGTTTAGGCCCAGACTATGACATCCCTCACTCTCAGTTTTGTGCCTTGTTCAACACCTGAACTATTCGGCGTCGGGCTATTTTTGTAGCAAAATACTTTAGTTCTCTATCTCCGTACTCCATAATGGCTTCATTAAGCCATCCAACTACTCATCTTCCGAAAAAAACGTAAGGATAAAGACAGAGACAGACCGCATAGGTCCAAAACTGCCGATGATGCTTCCGTTAAGCTAGTTGCCAGTCTGCCGGTACTCGGTGAGGCGTTTTTGCAGCCCCTGATACCTGCTACTACAGATTTGCAGGCCTCTACTGAGATCCATTTGGAGTCCAGTATGCCACGAGATGCTTCTTCGACTATGGAACCTGCGGATGTCTCTACCTTGGATGGGTCCAGAGCCACTGTGCAGGCACTGGCTTCTGAGGGTGTACTCAGACCTACAGACTTTCATATTAAACCGATGACTTTGTTTCATGCTAGAAATACCGAATTCCTCAGGTCTAAAGCTCGCACTATGCCTAGAAAACCAACGACCAAACCACATACTCAGGCCCATATGCCTCAAAAACAAATGCTTAGAATGGCTGAAGACCTTATTAGGGGAAGCCAGCCTCCCCTCCCCTCTAAGAAACCTAGAACTGATTTTCTTTCTGATTCTTCTGATCAGGAATCTGATATCTCTGTTCCTTCTGACTACCAAGATTTGCCCTTATCTACTTATGAGGATTCTGATGCAGAGGATTCCATTCCCTCTGCTTCCCCTCCAGAAGATTTTTCTTTTGGGGAAACCTTGCATACCTTTAGGGAGTATTTCCGCTGGGAAAGCCAGGGCTATTCTAAGTCCAAAAAGAGACTTGGGGAATACTCCTGCCTCAACATAGGCCTCTAGCTATCCCTCCTGTTCTGGCTATTATAAATGATGTTTTCTTGGAATCTAGCCTTACCCCAGACACTTTGCCTCCAGCTCCCAGAAAACCTGACAGGTACTACAAAGTACCTGACTCTGACAAGTTCCTCTTCAAGAATCCTACTGTGGATCCAGGGACCATTTCCCAAGGACCAAAAGGCATTAAGGCTACTACTGCCAAAAATCCTTCCCCTTCTGATGGGCACTCTAGAGCCTTAGACAGATGGGGTAAGAAGGTATACACTTCTGCTACTTAGACCATTAGGGCTTTAAATTGTCAGTTTCATATGTTAAAATAGCAACAGCATATTATGGGACTACTTAAACAGAAAATTATGTTGATTCCTGACTGTGCTGAACACAGAGTTGCAAGAGTTAATGCATTCTGCTGAACAAGTTGGTAAACATACCTCGCAATGTGGTTTTGATGCTTTAGAAGCATCTTGCAGGGCTGCTGCCACTGGGTCTGTCCTTAGAATGCATGCTTGGCTTAAGGAACAAAACTTGCCAGATCATGTTAAAGCTAAATTACTGGATGCACCCTTAAACCAAGACCGCCTTTTTCGCAACAAAGCAGAAGTCCTCAAAAGGATAGAGGAAAATGCTAAATCTATGCAAACTGGTAAAGATTTTCTACAAGTACAGCCTCCCAGATTCAGTAGGCATTGGCCTTCAAAGAACTGGTCCTTTCCAGTCCCTTCCAGGCCTTTTCAGTCCAAACCCAGGAGCAACAGACCACCAACACTTCAGTCTCAGGCTATGCACAGATCTAAGCAGTGGGGGGCTACCACTTCCAAAGCAGGGAGTAGTAAGCACCCTCTATGGAAAAATGGCACAATGACTTATCCTTAACTCTTCCAAGCCCTGCTCAACTACTTACTCCCTTAGGAGGAAAGCTCACCCTGCATGCAAAAACTGGGAACTCATTACCCCAGGACAAATGGGTTTTAAACATAGTATCTGAAGTAGTTACTTCATTTGCTCTGCAACCTGTGGGTATCGGATCCGAGCCGGCAGCTTTCCAAGCTACAAGATCCGAGCTCCTAGCTCCTCCCCCTACCCATAATCCCCTGCTATATGCTGTATTACCTCAGATTGTTTTTTGCCATGGCTGAAGCAGCTACCTTTGAAGAGCTCCTTGGCTTTTGGTGAGATTGTAACCTTTCTTTAACTTTTTCTCAACTGGGAAAATTGTACTTTTTAGTGTGCATGTGAATAGTATCCCTGGGTTCTTTTAGTCTTGATTTAGATACTCGTTATTTTTTTTAGAAGTTAGTGTTTTCTTTGTGACACCCCTCCCCCCTTAGTGTTTGGGTGTGCGTGTGTGAGCGTTTTAGTCAAAATGGCTGAAGGGCCCAAAACCGTTTTTTCAAAGTATACTGAGTGTAGCCATAAGCTTTCTCCGGTTGATGGCCACACTCAGTGCGTTTTGTGCCTGGGGGTGGCCCATTTATCTATGGCCTGCCCAATATGTACGGCATTTAATCCCCGGGCACTTAGGGACAGGAAGAATAAGCTGATCCTGGCGGGCTTGCTTCCCCAGGAATCGGCTTCTTCCTTTCCTGCTCAGGCTGCCTCGGCAGCACCGGTACCTTCTGCGCCCCCTGCTCAACCGGGGACTCAACCTCCCTCTTTGGGTTTGAGCTTGGGGGACTCTGGTGCCTCTTCCTCCAAAGAGAAGAGGCACAAGGAAGGGCACAAGTCTCAAAAAAGGCGGGCTGAGACTCAACCCTCAGCCTTGTCATCTAAGCTGGCTAGGTCTCCCTCGAGGGTCTCCGAATCCTCCCCCTCTCGGCGCTGTTCGCCATGTTTTCCGCCGGAGGAGGAGTATCTGTCTCCCTCGAGGTCGTCGAGGCGGCCCTCTCGGCCCGCCTCGACGACTTCTAGGTCGACCAGAAGCCTCACCGACGTGGACATGAATCGAATGATGCATCGATTCATACAGACCCAGATGCAGATGGGGGTGCTCTTGCCTCCCCCCCCTCTGGGGGGGGGAGTGCGGCCCCCATTTTTGCTCCGATCACTCCTTCTCTGACTCATTTTTGGGTCTCGGAGTCATCAGATCCGGGCCCTTTCGGAGCCAGAGATTCGTTGGCGCCGATAGCTCCGGTCTCTTCGACGCCGACTGTGCCCTTGAGCGTGTCGGATCAGAGATCTCAGGGCTGAGGGCTGAGCGTCGGATCCGTGGAAGTTGGTGTGTCTTTGACGCCGCTGGATTCGGAGCATACCTCTCTCTCGGCTCCGACTGCATTGGCCCCGACCCCGATCCCTACCTCGGAGCCGAGGAGATTACTTTCGGAGCCTGGCGAGAGTAGTTCTCCTTCGGCTTTTGAGGTAGTGGAGAGGGTACTGTCGAGGTCCTCCAGGTCCCCGGTTCGGGCTTCGGTTCCTCCCGTACCCCCACTGTATGTGGGTCTATCCTCCGTCATCAGACCATTGGGACAGCCTGCTCAAGCCGTCCAGCTGGTTCCCTTGGAGGAAAAAGAACCCGTTGACGAGCCCTCTTCGGACAGTCCTACCGAGGAGGTCCCTCATAAACATAGGTGTAAAATGAGGCACCTGGACTCCCCTGAGTCCGTCACCACCGACACGGATTTAGATGAAGGGGAAGGTTCCCCAAGGTCACCCCCCCGAAGATGTCTCCTTCGGAGACATCATGGAAATGTTGCGTATTAGAGGGGGGGGGGGTCTGACAAAAAACGTCCTTGGATGAATCTGTGTTGCTGGAGGGGTTTGAGGCAGGCCCGTCTACCTCCTGGGTGTCTCCTCCATCTGACCCCCCTGGTAGACTTAATTACTACCAGGGCGTGGAAGGAGCCCGACACTGTGGAGCCAATCCCGAGATGACCTGACAAGGTCCTTAGCCCCCCAATGGATAGACAGTCTTGGGCCAAGGGATCTCCTGTTGATGCCATGTTGGTGGTGGCCACCAAGAGAGAACTCACACAGGAGAGTTCTTTGGTTCACCCGCCGGATAAGGAATCTCGAGCGCTGGACTACATTGGGAAGCGGATGTTTGCTTCAGCGACCTTCTCGATAAGGGCGCTGAACTATATGGCACATACCATTAGGCTACAGCGAGACTTGATTAAGGAATACACTGCAGCCCCCCCCGGAGTCCATGTCGGTCGAGGACAAGAATGTTTTTTTGACTCGTATGGCCACTCTAAAATCCATATCTAACACGTCCATGCGGCTACTCTCCCATGCTACGGAGGGAGCCGCTAGGGCCAGCGGGGCCAGGGTCATCTTAGCGTCACGCCTGGCTCCATCTTTGTGATTTCGCGGATCCCTTCAAGGCGTCCTTTGTGAATGCACCCTTTGATGAGTCTTCGCTTTTCGGCAAGACCGTTTGCGAAACGCTGGTCCAAAGCGAGAAGGACGGGAAGACTGTCTGCCGTCGGAGTCCGCTTCTCTAATACCAAACGATCCTTTTCAAGGAATCAGAGAGGACAAAAGAAGCTGTAGTTCCGCAAGTCTCAGCAATCCCATCCAGCTTTGGACCCCTCGTCCTCTAGTGGCAGAGGAGGACAAGGTGGACGCCGGCCCAGAGGCAGAGGGGGACTGCGTAACTTTTGGTCCAGAGAACCTTTCTTGGACAGACCAGCGCAGCAGCCCTGAGGGCTTACCCGGCTGTCCCTCTCTGGAGGCAGTCGGGGGGGCGGTTGACGGAGCACCTGTCAAACTGGGAGTCCATTACAACAGATCGATGGGTGCTCTGTATCATATCCAGAGGTTATTCCATCCCCTTCATAAACCTTCCCCCCACGACCAGACGTCTCCCCGATGTACCACCCGATCAGAGGGAGGCAGCGGCTTCAGAAGTGTTGAAGTTGCTAGGAAAAAGAGCCATCCAGCCCGTCCCCCCCAGACCAGTCCGGATTGGGTTATTACTCCAGGTTCTTTTTGTTGCCAAATAAGACGGGGGACCTAAGACCCATTCTAGACCTTTCCGCTCTGAACCTGTCCATTCCCAAGGAAAAAGTCCAGATGGTCACTCTCCAATCAATTCTCCCCTTTCTGTGGGAGAACGACTGGATGTGCTCTATAGACCTCAGGGATGCGTACTACCACATATTGATGGACAGATGATCCAGAAGCTTTCTCCGCTTCCGGCTGGGAGCCAGTCATCAGTTCAGCGTTCTTCCGTTCGGCCTCACCTCAGCCCCCAGGGTGTTCACCAAAGTCATGGCAGTGGTTGCAGCCCACCTGAGACTTCAGGGCATTCAGGTCTTCCCGTACCTAGATGACTGGCTCCTTACCACCGCCAACAGGCATCAGCTCTGCGTGGCAAGAGATTACGCTCTGACTCTTGCCCAGAGCCTAGGCATCTCAGTGGACCTACAGAAATCCTTTCTTTGCCCCGTTCAGGTCCTGGAGTTTATAGGGGCCAGGATGGATACCCGTATCTCTCGAGCTACTCTAACTTCAGACAGGCTGAGCAGCTTGTCGTTTCAGGTACTATCCCTGCTTCAGAGTCCTGCTCCAGCGGCAGAGTTAGTCCTGAGGGCACTAGGGTCTATGGCAGCAGCGATCAGTCTCTCCCTTCATGCACGGCTACGGATAAGGATATTGCAGTGGACCCTTCAAGTTCAGTGGTCGCTGTTACTCCACCCGTTGAACACTCCGATACCACTGAGCAGAGTTTGCAAGGACTCCCTTCTTTGGTGGCTCCACGCGCGAGAACTGAGGAAAGGGAGACCCTTTGTGATCCCCCCACCCCAAGCCACGTTGACCACGGATGCTTCTCGCCTCGGGTGGGGGGGGCATTGTTCGGGCAGAACCGTCCAAGGCACGTGGACTTCCCTAGAGACCGCTTTGCATATCAATGTCCTAGGGATGAGGGCGGTGCTTCTAGCGTTGCAAGCTCTCCACGACCTTCTCCCTCTGGGGACTATTGCAATCCAGATGGACAACATGTCAGTAGTCTGGTACATAAACAAACAGGGAGGAACTAGATCTTACCCCCTTTGTCGAGAGGCTATGAGAGTTTGGAAATGGGTGATATCCACCAACCGGTTTCTGGTAGCACATTCCGGGATGGTCCAACATATTAGCGGACAAACTGAGTCGAGTAATTCTCACTCCATACGAGTGGTCTCTCAATCCATCTGTTGCGAAGCAGATCTTCGGCAAATGGGGTTGGCCTCACTGCGATCTTTTTGCTTCTCCATTAAACACAAAATGCAGTGAGTACTTCGCAATACTTCCCCCCGAAGGGGAAAATCCCAGAGATGCTCTAGTTCATGCTTGGCCTCCCGGTCTCCTTTATGCTTATCCCCCCTCCCGCTTATGATAAAGTTCATACAGAAAGCCTGTCAGTTGGGGAGCAGAGTTATCCTTATAGCCCCATTCTGGCCTCGCCAGATCTGGTTTCCTTAACTGCGGTCTCACATTGTGACTCCTCCATGGATACTGGATCCCATTCCAGACCTGATCTCGCATCCTGCAGGATACCAAACCCCGAACCTGGTGAACCTCAAGCTTGCGGCTTGGTTGATCCAGTTCCACTGATGGCTAGGACTCCCGGTATCTCTTCTCCTGTGAAGGCCATACTGGTCGCGGCGCATAAGCCGGCTACCAGAAAAATTTACAATAGTAAATGGAAACGTTTCTCCATCTGGGCTAAAGACAAGGGCCTGGATCCATTTACAGTTCCTATTCCGACTATCCTGGACTTCCTGTCGCTAATTTTTCGGCAGGGAGCAAGTGCTTCTACGGTTAAGGTGCAGTTAGCAGCCATCTCCCTTTTTCATGTGGGAGATGGCCTAGGGTCCTTGGCATCTACAAAATTATGCAAAACTTTCTTGCGGGGCATCTTTCTTTTGAAGCCACCTGTGAAAGCTGTGGTACCCCCATGGGATTTGACCTTAGTCTTACAAGCCCTGACAGGTCCACCCTTTGAGCCTGCGGCATCGGTTTCATTAAAATTCTTGTCTTGGAAAACGGCCTTTTTGGTGGCTATTACTTTGGCCAAGAGGGTTTCAGAACTTCAAGCATTGTGTATGAAACCCCCTTACCTCATTTTTCACAAGGATAGAGTGTCCCTCAGGACTAACCCGTCGTTCTTACCTAAGGTGGCTTCAGAGTCAAATATTAATCGATCAATAAATTTACCCGTGTTCTTCCCAAATTTTCAGAATAGAGGGGAATACAAATTGCATAAACTGGATGTACACAGACAACTGCGTTTTTACTTGCACAGGACTAAGGATTTTCGTAAGTCGGACCAGTTGTTTGTGTCCTTTGCAAAATCAGCCATGGGTAGAGCCATTTCCAAAGTGACCGTAGCAAATTGGATTTGTCAGTGCATAATTCACGGGTATATATCTTCAGGCAAACCAGCTCCTATTGGAATTCACGCTCATTCTACAAGGTCTATGGCCACCTCAGCAGCCTTTTGGTCCAGGGTTCCCTTGGACGACATATGTTCAGCAGCTACCTGGTCCTCTTCTCATACGTTCATTTCTCATTATAAACTAGATATGATTTAGAGAGGTAGGGCTTCCTTTGGCTCCGTGGTGCTTCGGAATATCCTTCCGTAAAGGCCACCCAGGTTTGTTCCTAGGTAGCTGGGGACTCTGTCCCACAGGTTGCAGAGCAAATGAAGTAACTACTTCAGATAAAGAAGTTATGTACTCACCATAACGTTCCATCTGAGTAGGTACTTCATTTGTCTGCAACCGACCCACCCTGCCATCCCCTGAACCTTTGTTGGGATCTCTGGTTACCTGAAATTCTCTTGTCAGGAAGTTAAAATTTGGTGTATTCCTCTGTTGAGGTTATGAGTTGTGTGATGGGGCAAAAATCGATCTGAGGTAATACAGCATGTAGCAGGGGATTATGGGTAGGGGGAGGAGCTAGGAGCTCGGCTCTTGTAGCTTGGAAAGCTGCCGGCTCGGATCCGAGGTCGGATCCGATACCCACCGGTTGCAGACAAATGAAGTACCTACTCAGATGGAACGTTATGGTGAGTACATAACTTCTTTTTCCCTAGGATACAGATTCCACATGTTCTTCGTGTTTCACTGTTGCACTCATTACATTTGGGTAATCTGCTGGCAGGTTGCTCTCAGTCAGCCTGATTAACAAAGTCTAGGATCCTGCGTCGGTTGCTGTCCCTTCTTCCATGACGTCAGGTTGTCAGGGGTATAAAACATGCAGCTGATGCCATTACATCAGTCTTTCTTGCCGTGCGGTGTCTGAAGCAGAAGCAGTTCGCAAGTGCCGGTCAGCTGACTCCTGAAATTTTCGTTTTCACGTTTCAGAACCGAAGTCTTCAACTAAAAAGCTAAGTACCCCGTTGGGGAAACTTTTTCTTGCTCCTTACTGATGTCAGTAAAAGGTAATAATTGCATTACTTGTGGGAAGCAAATACCTCATAAGGATTTTCATTTGTACTGTATTCCTTGCATAGGCCTTGACCACAATGTACCTTGCTGTCAGTTTTGTGCTAAATTTAATCAGTGCACTATTAAACATCTGTATATTTTTGCTTTCTAAATATTTTGGCTCATGATTTAATTATCCAGAAATGTCATTGGTTAGCAATCCAACTACCGGAATATCTAAAAAACGCAAAGAAAAAGATAGAGACAGGCCGTCGAGGTCCAAAACTGATGACGATGCTTCTCCTAAGCCAGTCGCCAGTTCGCTAGTACTCAGTGAGGCGCTTTTGCAGCCCCTGATACCCGCTACTTCTGATTCGCAGGCCTCTACTGAGACCCATTCGGAGTCCGGTATGCTGCGAGATGCTTCAATTATGGAACCCGTGGATGTCTCTACCTTAGATGGGTCCAGAACCGCTGTGCAGGCTCCGGCTTCTTAGGGTGTTTTCAGGCCTACAAATTTGTATATTAGACCGACACCATCTTCAAAACTAAGGCCCAAATCAAAGTCTATGTCTAAAAAAACTGACGCTTGGGCCACATGTGCAGGCCCCTATGCCTAAAAAACATATGATCAAAATGACTGAAGATTTAATTACTCTGATCAGGGGTAGCCAACCCCCCCCCCCATCTAAGAAGCCTAGGCAAGACATTGATTATGAATCTTCTGAACAGTATTCTATTTCTTCTGACTCTTCTAATGATCAGGATTTGTCTATACAAACTTATGAGGACTCTGATACAGAAGATTCCATTTCTTCTGCTTCTCCCCGTGAGGATTTTTCTTTTGGGGAAACTTTACTTACTTTAAGGGAACATTTCGACTGGGAAAGTCAGGATTTCTCTGAATCTAAAAAGAGACTTAGGGATTTTCTTCTTCTTCCTCAGCATAGGCCTTTGGCTATACCTCCTGTTCTAGACATTGTTGATGATGTCTTTTCAGAATCTAGTATGGCTCCCTGATTCTCTGCCTCTGGCTCCTTGTAAGCCAGACAGATACTACAGGGTTTCAGACTCCCACAAATTCCTTTTCAAGGATCCTATTTGCAGATCCTGAAACCATTTCTCAGGGTCCCAATGGCATTAAGGCCTCTGCTGCTAAAAATACTACCCCTTCTGATAGAGATTCTAGAGCGCTGGATAGATGGGATAAGAAGGTTTACACTTCTGCAACCTTGGCAATCAGGGCTTTAAACTGTCAATTTCATATGCTTAAATATCAACAGCATATCATGGAACTGCTTAAACAAAAATGATGTTAATTTCTGACTGTGTGGAAAATAAAGATTTACAGGATTTATTGTATTTAACTGAACAAGTTGGAAAACGTACTTTGCAATGTGGTTTTGATTCTTTGGAGGCCTCCTGCAGGGCTGCTGTAACTGGGTCTGTGCTAAGAAGGTATGCTTGGCTCAAAGAGCAAAGTTTGCCTGATCATGTTAAAGCAAAATTGTTGGATGCTCCATTACAACAGCACTGTCTCTTTGGTAATAATGCTGAAGAAGTTTTAAAAAAGATGGAAGATAAAGCTAAATCTATGCAAACTGTGAAAGATTTCTTACAAGTGCAACCTCCAAGATTTAGTAGGCACTGACCTACTAAGAACTGGTCCTTTCCAGTTCCTTCGAGAGCCCCTCAAGTCAAACCCAGACATTCCAAAGGCTCCAGGTTTCAGTCACAAGGGACTTTTCGAACAAAACAATGGGGTGCCTCCTTCTCCAAATCTGGAAACAACAAGGCACCTCCCTATGGTAAGCAGTCTCAATGACTTCCCTTTACACTTACCAAGCACTTACCTTTTGGCCGCCCATTTGGGGGAAAACTTGCACTTCATGCAAGAAACTGGCAACTTATAACCCAGGACAAATAGGTTTTAAATATAGTATCTCAGGGATACAGATTTCATTTCCACATGTTGCCAATCCCAAACGGATGGCCAGACCTGCCCCCAAATCAGTGGGCAAAGGCCAGGAAACAAGTACTGTCTCTCATGAACATGGGGGCTATTCAACCGGTACCAGAAGAGGAAAAGGGACAAGGTTTCTACTCAAGACTTTTCTTGGTACCCAGAAAAGACAAATCATGGCGTCTAGTTCTGGACTTGTCTACTCTAAACACATTTCTGGACATTCCAAAATTCAAGATGCTGACTCTTCAACAGTTACTTCCCATGCTAGGCAAAGATGCCTAATTGGTAACTCTAGACTTAAAAGAGGCTTACCTGCATATCCCAATCAGGGAATCTTGCAGAAGATATCTCCGCTTCAAAGCAGGCTACTTCCATTACCAGTTCTCTGCACTGCCCTTTGGCTTCTCTACTGCGCCCAGGGTCTTCACAAAGGGCCTGGCTCCAGTAATTGCATTTTGCAGACAAAGAAATAGCTGGGCGATTGTCTAATTCAGGCAGAAAACAGGGACATTCTTCTAAAACATCTGGCATTTGTAAAAAGGGTTCTGACTTGTCTAGGGTACACTATAAACGAAAATAAATCACAACTGGTACCCTCTCAAAAAATTACATTCCTGGGTGCAAGCTTGAATACAATTGCCCAGATGGCTTACCTTACACCAGAAAAGCAAATTCATTTGGTAACTTACTTCAAACAGGTGGCCACAAAAACCCTGCTATCTGCAAGACAAATTTTGCAAGCCTTGGGGTTCATGGCCTCCTGCATTCTTCTAATTCCATATGCAAGACTGCATATGAGGAAACTGCAGTGGTACATAAAAAGTTTATGGAGTCAACATTGTCACAGCCTGGAAAACAATGATTCCTATCATAACTTGCCTGCAACTAGAGTTCCTATGGTGGACAGAGGCCTGCCACCAAAACAAGGGACTGCCATTCAATCCACCCCCTGCCACCCAAACCCTAACTACAGATGCATCAGACTATGCTTGGTGGGTTCATCTGGCAGGGAAATGCATTCAGGGCAAATGGAGCTCAAATCAAATGCACCTTCATATCAATCAAAATGAGATGCTAGCTGTACAGAATGCACTAACAGCCTTCAAGGACTACCTTCATCCAGGAGAATTAATGATAAAGACAGACAATACCACAGTTATGTGGTACATAAACAAGCTAGACGGTACACACTCGTACCCCCTTTGCAGACTAGCCATGGCATTGTGGAACACTGCCTTGACCTATCAAATACAACTACAAGTTCAATTCCTGCCAGGAAAGCTGAATACTCTGGCAGACGAACTAAGCAGAAATCTCATGGACCC
Organism: Protopterus annectens; assembly: GCF_019279795.1. NCBI lineage: Eukaryota > Metazoa > Chordata > Ceratodontiformes > Protopteridae > Protopterus > Protopterus annectens. The sequence goes on from NC_056726.1 coordinate 1,844,246,114, forward strand.
ACACAAATGGAAACTGCAACCACAGATTTTCAACATGTTGACACGCAAATGGGGGGAGTCCAGACATAGATCTTTTTGCCTCACCCCAGAACTATCAGCTGGACAAATTCTGCAAAAGTATTCATCACACAAAAGCCTGGAAAGTGGATGCTCTATCATTCAGCTGGAAAAACCTGTCAGTCTATGCTTTTCTCCCACTGACTCTCCTCTCCAAAGTTCTACTAAAAGTCAAACAGGACAAACCAAAAATTATTTCGATTGCTCTAGACTGGCCTCGCCAACACGGGTACCCACTCCTGCGCAATGTGTCACACCTTCCACAGTGGCACCTGCCTCAGACTCCTTACTTACTGTCTCAGCAGAACAACTAAATTCTGCACACTCCGCTCCAAACTTTGAATCTTGCAGCGTGGCTAATCACCTAAATTCACCCTTAGCATCCCTCAGCAAACCTGTGATGGATGTCATTTTGGAGGCAAGAAGGCCTAGTACTAGAAAATCTTATGGTGACAAATGGAAAAGATTTTGTGCCTGGAATCAATCACAAGGGATAAGCACAATAGTGCCCTATATTCCTCAGATTTTACAATACTTAACTGAGATGCTTCACAAGGGCCTGTCCTTTTCTTCCATAAAAATCCATGCCCCAGCCATTTCAGCTCATTACAACACAGAGCCTCCCCTCTTCTCTCATCCTATGCAAAAACAGTATCTCAGAGGGGCCAAACACTTAAGACCACCCAGGAGAGCTCCAACTCCTGCCTGGGACCTCAACTTTGTATTGGAAAAACTTACTCTTCCTCCTTTCGAGCCAGCTGCTACTGCAGACTTAAAATTTCTCTCTTGGAAAACAGCTTTTCTTTTAGCAGTCACTTCAGCTAGAAGGATTTCTGAATTACAGGCTCTTATGGCAGTGGAGCCTTTCATTATTTTTCATGCGGAAAGAGTGTCTCTCAGGACCAATCTATCCTTCATGCCTAAAGTGGTATCCAGTGTGGCTCTTAATCAAACCATTCATTTGCCAACTTTCTTCCCCAATCCACAAAACAAGGGGGGAGTGGATTCTGCATTCATTGGATGTACACAGACAGCTTAGATTTTACTTAAACAGGACAAAATCTCTAAGAAAATCTGACCAACTACTGGTGGCACTTGCTGTCCAAGCAGACTATTTCCAAATAGATAAGCCATTTTATTCGTTTCTGCTATATGCACCATGGTAAAACTATCCCCCAGGGGATCAGATCTCATTCCACCAGGGCTGCATCTACTTCTACAGCCTTTCTCAGAGGTGTTCCTACCAGAGACATTCTAGAAGCTGCTACCTGGAGCTCAGTTCATACATTCACCAAACATTACCATTTACCTTTCTTCTCTAAATCCAGAGCTGGCTTTGCCACTGCTGTCCTGCAGGGCCTTATAGGTGGTCCTAATGCTGTATCATTCCATCCTCCCAACCATAACTTTGGGAATCTACCCAAATGTAATGACTGCAACGGTGAAACATGAAGAACATAGTACAGTTGTGTACACTTACCATAAATGTAAATGTTCGAGTGCATTCACTGTTGCAGTCCTGGTTACCCTCCCTCCAACCCCCTGTTTTTTCTCTTACTATACTTGTACTTTCCTTTACTATGCTTAAAAGCCTTTTTGGTGTATTTGCTTTAGTTTGGAGATATATATATTTTTGTGTTTTTACTTACTTAAATATTTGGCTCCCCATTTGGGGGTCACCTGACATCTGGGACAAGAAAAACTGATGTAATGGCGTCGGCTGCATGTTTTATACCCCTGACGACCTGACATAATGGAAGAAGGGACAACAACCGACGCAGGACCCAAGACTTTGTTAATCAGACCGACTGAGGGCAACCTGCCCGGAGATTACCCATATGTAATGACTGCAACAGTGAATACACTCGAACATCTACATTTATGGTAAGTGTACACAACTGTACTTTCCACACACTACCAACCTCAAGTGGATGGCCATACCTCCCCCCAAATCAGTGGGCAGAGGCCCAAAAACAAGTACTTTCTCTCTCTCCTCAGTATCAGGGCTATTCAACCTGTCCCAGCAGATCAAAGGGGACAATGTTTTTATTCATGACTGTTCCTGGTACCAAGAAAAGAAAACTCCTGGCGTCCTATCCTGGACCTGTCTTTTCTCAACACCTTTCTGGTGATTCCAAAATTCAAAATGCTAACTCTTCAACAGCTTCTTTCTATGCTAGCCAAGGATGCCTGGCTGGCAACCCTAGACTTAAAGGAAGCTTATCTGCACATCCCAATAAGGGAATCCTGCAGACAATACCTATGTTTCAGGGCGGGCTCCATGCACTATCAGTTCTCTGCACTTCCCTTTGGCTTGTCTACTGCGCCCAGGGTGTTCACAAAGTGTCCACCTCCAGCCATTGCATTTTGCAAGCAGAGAAATATTCAGATTTACCCATACTTGGACAATTGCCTGATTCAGGCAGAAAGTCAGGTCGTGCTATTTCAACACCTGGCATTTGTAAAGAAACTTCTAACTTCACTGGGGTACACCATCAACGAGAAGAAATCACACCTAGTACCCTGCCAACAGATTGTATTCCTGGGTGCAAGCTTGAACACAACTTCCTAGATGGCATTCCTCACTCCAGAGAAGCAAGTTTACTTGACAACCAACTTCAGACTATTGGCCACAAAAACCCAGCTCCCTACAAGGAAAATACTGCAAGCTCTGGAGTTCATAGCCTCTTGCATTCTGCTAATTCCATATGCAAGACTGCATATGAGAAAACTTCAGTGGTATCTAAAAAGTCTATGGTGTCAACGTTCTCAGGACCTGGAAACAATGATTCCTATCATTCCTTGTTTAAGGGCAGAGTTCCTTTGGTTTGCAGAGGCCTGCTACCACAACAAGGGACTCATTTTCACTCTACCCCCTGCCGCCCAAACCCTAACAACAGATGCATCAGACTATGCATGGGGGGCTCACATGGCAGGGCAGTGTATTCAAGGCAAAGGGAACCCAAAACGGATGCACCTGCATATCAATCAAAAAGAAATGTTAGCCGTACAGAATGCTGTGACAGCCTTCAAAGACCTTATTCTTCCAGGACAACTGTTGGTAAAGACAGACAGCACCACAGTTATGTGGTACATAAACAAGCAGGGGCAAACCCATTCCTACCCGCTCTGCAGACTAGCCATGGCTCTGTGGAACACAGCCTTGAGCTACCAAGTGCACCTACAAGCTCAATTCCTGCCAGGTAAACCAAATTCACTGGCAGACGAATTAAGCAGAAATCTCATGGACCCACACGAATGGAAATTGGAACCCAAACTATTCAAGCTCTTGAGGAACAAATGGGGGACACCAGAGGTAGACCTGTTTGCTTCCCCTCAGAACTACCAATTGAACAAATTCTGCACCAGAACTCCCCACAGTCAAGCTTGGAAAGTGGATGCCCTGTCCTTTACCTGGGAAAGCCTCTTTGCTTATGCCTTTCCCCCTCTGCCTCTCCTCTCAAAGGTTCTACTAAAGATCAAATAGGACAAGCCAAAGAAAGTAATGATTGCAGCAGTCTGGACATGCCAGCACTGGTACCCCCTTTTGCACAGTCTTGACAGTGCTGCAACCATGGCACCTGCCTCAGACCCCTTCCTTGCTGTCCAAGCAGGCAGGACAGATTCTGCATCCTCCGCTTCAAACCCTGAACGTTGCAGCTTGGCTTATTCCATGAGCTCACCTCTAGCAACCCTCAGTAAGCAGGTGCTGGACGTCCTCCTTGAGGCAAGGAGGCCTAGTACTAGAAAATCCTATTCAGAAAAGTGTAAAAGATACTGTTCCTGGAGCCAGGCTCAGGGGATGGGCACAACGGTGCCCAGATTACCTCATATTCTACATTATTTAAGAGAAGTGCTCCACAAGGGCCTGTCTTTCTCGTCAATTAAGATTCATGCCTCTGCCATTTCAGCACATTATAATACTGAGCCACCCCTCTTCTCCCATCCCCTGCTAAAAAATTCCTTAGAGGGGCCAAAAATATAAGATGCTCCCAGGAGAGCTCCCACTCCAGCCTGGGACCCTAACTTTGTATTGGAAAAACTCCCCCCCCCCCCCTTTGAACCATCTGCTACAGCAGAGTTGAAATTCCTTTCTTGGAAAACAGCGTTACTTCTAGCCATCATGTCAGCAAGAAGAGTGGCTGAACTGCAGGCCCTCATGGCAGTGGAACCCTTCATTATCTTCCATGCGGACAGGATTCCCTCCGGACTAATCCATCCTTTATGCCCAAGGTAGTGCCTAGTGTGGCCCTAAACCAGTCCATAAATTTGTCTACTTTTTTCCCTAATCCTCAAAATAAAGGGGAAAGGATACTGCATTCTCTGGATGTGCACAGATGGCTTAGATTCTATTTGGACAGGACTAAGCCTCTCAGAAAATCTGACCAGCTGCTAGTTAGCTTTGCTTCTGGGGCAGAGGGGAAGGCCATTTCAAAGCAAACCATTTCCAAATGGATAGCCCATTGCATTCATTTTTGCTACAAGCACCATGGAAAACCTACCCCACAGGGGATAAGATCACATTCCACCAGGGCTGCATCTACCTCTACGGCATTTATCAGAGGAGTCCCTACCTGGGACATCCTGGAAGCTGCTACCTGGAGCTCTGTACATACTTTCACCAAGCATTGCCACTTGCTTATCTTTTCTAAATCCAGAGCTGGATTTGCCATAGCAGTCCTACAGGGCCTGATTGCTGGCCCTAATGCTCTTTAACTACCTCCACCCTTCTTTAGCTTTGGGAATCAACCCAAATGTGATGACTGCAACAGTGAAACACGAAGAGCATAGTACAGTTGTGTACACTTACCATAAATGTAGATGTTCGAGTGTATTCACTGTTGCAGTCCTGGTTACCCTCCCTCCAGCCCCCTGACTTTACCTTTCCTTCTTGTTTGGCATATATTATATCTCGTGTAGGTTCATAGGTAGGTACTAGGCTATCGGCCCAAGGGCCTATGCAAGCCTAGGCAACAAGGTTCCCTGGCTTACGCCACCCAAGAAAGTTATTTTCCTGTGCCACTGATGAGCAGAGACACAGAAGTGATCCCTGGGGTGTGTATTTGCTTTTTGCTGGGGTGTTCCATACCATATAATTACTTCCTATTGTGGGGGCACCTGACATCTGGGGCAAAAAAAACTGATGTAATGGCATTGGTTGCATGATTTATACCCCGACAACCTGATGTCATAGAAGAAGCAACAGCATCCGACACAGAAATCCGAAGACTTTGGTATTCAGGCCGGCTGAGGGTTACTTGCAGGCAGATAAACCCATATGTGATGACTGCAACAGTGAATACACTCTAACATCTACGTTTATGGTAAGTGTACACAACTGTACTTAGCAGAGCCAGTAAGTGGGAATGACAGAATGTCAGCAGTAATTTGTCTCGAGACAACAAGGGTACCAAACTACCACAAGAGGTTCTATCCTATCTTAGTAAATGGGAAAGTGTCCATTGCTAAGAGAGACAAAGCCTCTGACCTTACCATTGTGAAGCCTGCAATGGTTAAAGAGGAGCACTACTTGCTTGGGCAGTCTACTCCAGTCAGAGCTTTAGGAGGGACCCCATTCCATGTACCTTTGGCTAGGGTTCACCTTGACTGGGAGGGTGGAAAAAGAAGCCAACAGCAAGTAAGGTGTGTTTGAGGATATCCCTGCAGATGTCCTGATAGGGAATGATTTTGATAGTGCAGTACCTTGTGTGCATGCAGTTGCATGCAGTCAGACTTGGAGACAGGCATGTGGGTCTGGTAGCCTGGGGGAGACCCAGACAAACTGCACACTTGCAGCCAGGACTGGTGAGGTGGTTACTTCAGTGAGGGAGCTACCCTGTAGCAGTGAGACTGAAGGTGAGCCACAGCTGCTTGGGTGTACTGATGTTCCCTTGGACAGAGTGACTGCAAAGGCAAAGGTGAGTAGTAGTATCAAGACTGACAGTGAGGCCCCACTGTCAGAGAATACCAGACTTCCTGTGGAAGGGGAGCTGGGAAGGGTTATCAAGAGAGAGTTGGGACAGGCTCAACTCTCAGACCCTACATTATGAGGCACCTGCTTCTCAAGGGAAGGGGGACTCTGTGTACTGGAACAAAGGGTTATAGTATAGATAGTGGATCCACGGAGGGAGGGCTAGAGTGAGAGAATACAGCAGTTGGTAGTGACCAGAGTCTACCATCTGGCACTTCTAGTAAAGTAGAAATTCACAAACCAACAGTAATCCAAGTACCGAACCCAGCACGGAAACTCGACCAGAACAAGAACCAAAAGCTTGACCGTATTTTTAAGTGGCACAGCTTCCCAAACACAAAATATCCGATGACCAGAGTTGTATTACAATAAATGACAAAATTTATTCCATAAAGTACATCCACAGTTGATGCGATCAACAAAATACGTAACACTGACTTCAGTAAAATAAAAATAAAATATATATTCAACACAGAGGGTTAAGCGCTTTCATCTGTTCCTCTCCAGACTTCCTCAGAACCATCTTTACACTTCCGCAATTCATTTAAATACACTCCTTTGGCGCCAAAAATAATTAGTGCATTAAAAACCTTTTATAATAAAATATAAAAAACGTGAAATATGTATACTATATGGTAAACTGTATATCTGTTTGTGAATACATTATAACATTATACCGTATATTCTATCTAATATTTCAGTGTTACCACAGGCAAAATGAACACTTATAAACACTTGTAAAGCTGAATATATTGTCTCGCTATATATAACATTAATATAATGCTTCTAAAAACTACTTAAACTACTAAAAACTACAAAATACAGATAGATAAATATTAAATGTGCAACAATCTACTTCTGTTGGGGTAAACTATAAAATTCATGAACTATACTATAAAATAACAAGAAGTCAATGCATAAAATGCAGCTGATATAAAATTATTAATAAAACATACTAATATAGGTGTACACACTATTAATGTACCTAATGTAATAATTATATGTCACTAATATATCTTATTCTTATTCTTATGGAGTATAATCTTCTTAGTTAGGACTCATGTAATCAAATTGTATTAAAATATATATAAATGTGTATAAAAATATATATATATGTATGTATACACAGGAAAATGATAAATATAATAAATATATATAATTATATAAATAGTATACAAAAATATTTAATATTAAATGTATATAAAATATGTGACATATAAAAATTAAAATAATAAATGATTTAAAAATATATACTATCAAAACTAGATGCATGTATATTAGAATGTGTATTAAAATGTGCAACCTACTGAACCTACTAAGACCTAATATATTAGGTATATTTTATTATAATATATAAAATATATTTATATTTTATTATAAAAGGTTTTTAATGCACTAATTATTTTTGGCGCCAAAGGAGTGTAGTTAAATGAATTGCGGAAGTGTAAAGATGGTTCTGAGGAAGTCTGGAGAGGAACAGATGAAAGCGCTTAACCATCTGTGTTGAATATATATTTTATTTTTATTTTACTGAAGTCAGTGTTACATATTTTGTTGATCGCATCAACTGTGGATGTACTTTATGGAATAAATTTCGTCATTTATTGTAATACAACTCTGGTCATTGGATATTTTGTGTTTGGGAATCTGTGCCACTTAGAAATACGGTCAAGCTTTTGGTTCTTGTTCTGGTCGAGTTTCCGTGCTGGGTTCGGTATCTGGCACTTCTAGCCATAGCCCTTGATATTCACTTTGCATGTCATATGGGCATAAAACATACAAAGAGATGTATTATGTAGAACTTTTATTGGCCTGGGATTTCCAGAGATGTAACAGGGTACTGCAGGACCTGTGAGCAGTGCCAAAAGGCAGGCAAGGCAGGAGAGAAGGTGAAAGCTCCTTAGATGCCTTTGCCTGTGATTGAGGAGGCATTTCAGCAGGCAGCTATGGATATTGTGGCGCTTCTGAGTACCCCAAACAGCACAGGGAAAAAGTATATCCTAGTGGTAGTAGATGATGCTACCAGATACCCTGAAGCTGTGGCCCTATCCTCTATTGAGGCAGAAAAGGTGCCAAATGCTTTGTTAGAGATTTGCAGCAGGGTAAGTTTCCCAAAAGAAATAGAGGTGCCATTTTCATGTCAGACTTACCATCCTCAGAATAATGGTCTTGAGAGGTTAAACTCTTCAGTCAAGACTATGCTACGGGCATTTGCATACCAGTTCAAGAGGGAGTGAGACAAATGTTTGCCCCATCTATTGTTTGCTTACAGAGGGGAGCCCTAGGAATCCACAGGTTTTTCACCCTTTGAGTTGCTGTATGGGCATAGATTGAGGTGACCTCTAGATTTGATTCGAGATAGTGGGTGGGTGAGTGTGAATCCCACAAGGAGTCTGTTGTGTCATATGTCCTACAATTCAGGACAAGGCTTAGGGAGCTCATTGCCTTGGCCCAGGAGAACCTTGCAGAAGCCCAGCAGCAGAAAAAGGTCTGGTATGACAGAAATGATGGAGATAGAGTGTATGCTGTAAGGAAGCAGGTAATGGTTCTCATTGCTGTCAGATGCAACAAGCTTTGGAGGGACCCTTCAAAGTGGTAAGGAAGGTCAGTGATGTTAACAAAATGGTAGAACTGCTAGACAGAAGGCAGGGGCACAAACTGTACCATGTTAACACCATGAAACCTTGCCATAATTGGGAGGCCCTGGTGCTAAGTATTGGCAATAGGAGGCAAAAGGATTCTGAGGGGGATCTATGGCAACAGGGAGCCTGCCAGCCAAATCCCAAATTACTATGGTGGAGCCTAGTGTTGCAGGCATATGATAGGACAGTGCAGCACTGTACTGGGGTCAGCAATGCCAAGGCAGCTGGAATCTGAAGACAGGGTATGGGATAGTGTATTTCCAGATAGGCTCACCCTCTCAAACAATGTTTCTCAAGGGTCACTTGAAAAGTAGCTTGAATTTTCCGGGGGGGGGGGGGTGTCACATTGTCAGCCCAGCTATGTGGAATTTTGTAAATAGTATGTCAGTTGTGAATATCAGCAGGATGCAAGGGCTTCTGTTACCACTATATTAAAACTGTATATCATATTGCATAGATGTGTGCTGAAGAGATATTTTTATACACTATTGTAATTGTTTAGATGCATGTATTTTAACAGGAGATTAGCTTGCAAAACTTAATAATAGTTGAGATTGAAGTACTTTATTGACTGGCCATAAACAAGAGATGTTATCTTTTAGTTTCAGTCAACAGGAGACAGGATGTTTACACTAGGGGAACACTCTGTGTTGTTTTGTAAGTGTTTTATTGTTTTATGTCTTTAGCAGTTGCAAACGTCTGAAGGCTATGTATTTTCACAGAGAGATATTAAATGCTACCAGCTGCAGTGGGGGTTCATAGGTAGTTACTAGGTTGTCTGCCCGAAGGCATTTATAAGCCTAGCCAGAATGTGTTGGCTTTTACCGCCCCCTTAGATTAGTTCCCTGTGCCTCTGTCCAGCAGAGCCACTGAAGTGATCCCCGGGGTAAATTTTCTGTTTCCTATCCACTTGTCAAGGTTTCTCTTGAAGAGTGTTAGTGAGGAGCTTTGCCTAATGTAGATTGGAATCTTGTCCCACTGCCCAATGTAGATTGGAATCTTGTTCCAAAGCATGGGAAGTCTCTGGGACAGGAATCTATCCCTCCAGCACTTCCTATTTATTGTTGTGGTGAGGTTTAGATCTCTAGAGCGTGTGGCTTGAGGGGATATGGTTTTCTTTAGGTGGAGCATGTCCATCAATTCTAGGTTGGACATGGCCTTGTATGTCAGGCAGAGATCACCTCTAAGTAGGCGGCCTGCAACTGAGTACAGCTGGAGTTTCTTCAGTCGAGCTACATAGAGCATCTGTTTGAGGCCAGTGATCGTCCTGGTGAGGTACTTCTGTGGTCTTTCCAGCTGTTGCAGGTGTCTTGTAAGGTACATCCCAAATGGGGCATTGTACTCTATGATGGGTCTGATGAGTGATGAATAGAGGGGCACAGTGACCTCTTTTGATCTGGATGCAAACCCTTTTGTGATTAGGTGGGCCACATAGAAGGATTTTCTAACCAAATGTGATTTTCGAAGGAGAGATTACTATTTACTTGCCTGTTTAGCCTGGGAACTGAAGACATGTGATGCAAAATGATGTCATGCTGCAAGTATCCCACCAGTACTATTTGATATTAATTTAAGAACTCTCTCAGAGTGAGAGGGCATTTTGTATTTTGTCTTTGACCTAACAAGAACGTCCACTTACCACTTCTGTTTGCTTGTTGTTCTGCAAGTACGTTTTTAGGGCATAGTAACTCTTTTAGATTTGGATAGGAATATAGTAAAGTATAACTGAGATATTTTCCTTATAAATTTGAGACTGTCCTGCAATGTTGTTTTAAATATTTCCTGTGATTTTGAATTCTGATGTAACTATATTGTCTTATTCTTTTATTATTTATTATTAAATGTATGCTTGTGGCTGATATTTGTGAGACACATTTAAGCTCTTAGCGTACTTGCATATCTATTTGTTGATACTGTACAGGACACTCGTAATCGCCTGGCTTTTGGTCAAACTACTGTTTGGATTAATAATAACATTACACAGTAAGATTGGACACCCATTGCTATTGCCTTAAAGTAGCTGATAAGGAGCTGGCTGGTGGCAGTGAAACCTACCTTATAGTCTGGGCAGAAGGGGGCATAGCTAGTAAACCCATGCCAACCTTTCCCAGGGGTTTTGTGTGTGTGTGTTTGTGTGTGTGTAAATCATATCTCAAGGTGTGTGTGTATCAGCTACTTGGGCAGGGACTTGAAGCACTGGTTGGACAGAGAGGGTGCTGGAGGTCTTAGCTTGGCTACTTGCCAGTGGGGAGTCTTACTGTGGATTTGAAGAAAGAAGGAGAAACCAGACCCAGGCTGACAGTGATCTCTGTGTGCTCTTAAGGGAAATTGCACTTTACTGTGTGTGCACTTGTCATCTTCCCAGTGTGTACGTCCCTTACTGTTGCCAGTGGTGAGGATTGAGGCTCCTTGATTACTGGCCAGTGTTGGGGCATCACAACCAGGTCCTATCCTCATTGTCACGAGACATTGACATCTCTTCCAGTCAGTTTCTCATTGCAACACATATACCGGAGAAATCCAGTGTGCTTGCAGAGAAACTAAGAAGGTCCATTCTAATGCCCTCATGAGTGGCTTCTCAATGTAAAAGTGTCAGAATGAATTTTCCGTTGATGGGGCCAGCCATATCGCAGTCTCTTTTCTTCCCCCCTCAACAAGTGTGCCGGTTCTTCACCCTGATCCCTCCTCTGGGGTAGTCACCTAGGGATGCTGTAGTTCACAATTGGCCTGCTTGTCTCCTCTACACTTATTCTCCATTACCCCTACTCCCCAGGTTTCTGCAGAAAGCCTACCCATTAAAGATCTCAGTAATCCACATTTCACCTTTTTGGACTTACCAAATCTGGTTTCCCTTTCTGTGGCCTCATCTTCTGTAACCATCCAAGATACTGGACCCAGTCCAGACTTCCTGTCTCATCCAATGGGGATGACTCATCTGGGCATAACTGGTCTGAGATTGGTCACATGTTTTTTCTGGTTCCAGTGATGGCTAGACAGCCTAGTGTTTCCTCCCCAGTCTGACATATCCTTTTGTTCTCTCAAAAGGCTTCCACTGGGAAGGTTTACAGAAGGAAATGGAAAAAAAATATATTTGGGTTCCCCAGAGAGATTTGGATCCCTTTCCTGTCCCAGTTTCTGCAGTCCTAGATTTTTTTACCATCCCTTTTCAAAGTGGGGATTAGTTACTCTAGTATCAAAGTCCAGCTTGCTGCTATTTCTAATTTTCATTCTTGTGAAAATCATGCTTCTTTGTCTTCTAAGTTGTGCAATACCTTTCTGAAAGACACCTTTTTTACTTAGGCCCCCTGTCAGACCCTACTCCTCCTAGAGACTTATCTAGCTTACTTTAAAGTTTAACTCAAAGTCCATTTAAACCTTCCACCAAATTAGACCTAAAATTTTTGTCCTGGAAGACACTTTTCCTAGTTGCTATTACATCAGCTAGATGAGTATCTGAACTTCAGGCCCTTTCTTTCAAGTCTTCATACCCAATCTTTCATAAAGATAAGGTGTCTTTATGAACTAACCTATTATTTTTATCTAAGGTGGCTTCTGAGTCAATGATAACATTATTCAGGTCATTAACCTCACAGTGTTCTTCTCAAAAGATGTCCTCCTGTATCACTGTTGCAGCATTCCTTAAAGAAGGGATGCCCCACCCCGGCCAGCCCGTCGCTCAGGCAGTATGCATAAACTTTGAAAAGATCTTCTTTACACTGTGCATCACATTTATTACGCATATAGAACATATGGCATAAAAGGAACATACTGATGCAACTACCACGAACTTCTTTTGCTACCAGTTTGAACGCCATTTTTGCCAGTTGCTTTAAACATTTTGTTGCTGTTCTGAATTTTAGCAACACCAGATTAGTGCCTGTTGGGGTTATTTTTTCTTTTTCTTTTCAAAAGATTAGTGCCCTGTTGGAGTTATTTTTTTCTTTTTCTTTTCAAAAATGTACTTTCTTGGTCTTGTATTTTTATCACTACCTAGAGTTCATGTCATTCAAGAGGGGAAATGTCAGTGTGGGAGGCAGATTCCCCATAAGGATCATTACAAACAGTATCCTTTTTGTTTGGGTGCTTCCCACATCCATATCTTTTTATAGCAATTGTAAGTAATTTGTGCTTAAGGCAATGAAGTTATTTGTCTTCCCTGGCCATTTATCTTGAAAACCAATGGCTTAGACAGTTAGCCCAGGGTTCCATGATGAAATCCTTTAACCCCAAGATACTGCCACTTGGTGAGAAGAAGGCCAAGAAGTCTTGTGTGGATTCTTTAACTACCCAGCCTCCACAGGCTGTCCCTCTAGAAGCAGGTAATAGATTGGTAGGTTGTTTGTTTTTTATGTCAGATTCCTCTGGCACAACCCCACCAGAGGCCGGCATGGATCTGACTTTTTGCATTTCCTCTGAGGCTTTGCAGGTGTCTGCTCTGGATGTTTCGGGGGAACTGCATTTGATTATCTCAGAGGGTCCTAAAGGGATTCCACAAATATTGGTCAGGGAAGAAGTTTGGGTTCTTGTCTCGAATCTCACCATAGATCAGAACCTCCAGTATTTGATGTTCTTCGTATTTCACTGTTGCAGTCATTACATTTAGGTTATCTGCGTGTAGGTAGCCCTCAGCCGGCCTGTTTATCAAAGTCTTGGGTCCTGCATCGGTTGCTGTCTCTTCTTACATGACATCAGGTAGTCAGGAGTATAAAGCATGCAGTCGACGCCATTACATCAGTCTTTCTTGTCGTGCGGTGCCCGATGCAGAAGCAGTTTGCAAGTGCCGGTCGTCCGACTTCTGAAATTTTTGTTTTCGAGTTTCAGAACCGAAGTCTTCAAAAAAGCTAAGTACCCCATTGGGGATCCTTTTTTCTTGCTCTAAACCGATGTCAGTAAAAGTTAACAATTGTATTACTTGTGGAAAGCAAGTACCTCATAAAGATTTTCATTTATACTGCATTCCTTGCTTAGGCCCAGACCACATTGTCCCTTGCTGTCGGTTTTGTGCCTTATTCAATCCTCAAACTATTTGTCGTCGGTTCATTTTCGTTTCAAATTATTTTGGTACTTTGGTTTAATTGTGCAGAAATGGCTTTGGTAAGCCATCCGACTACCGACATTCCGAAAAAACGTAAAGATAAAGATAGAGACAGACCGCATAGGTCCAAAGCTGCCGACGATGCTTCTGTTAAGCTAGTCGCCAGTTCGCCGGTACTCAGTGAGGTGCTTTCGCAGCCCCTGATACCTGCTACTTCAGATTCGCAGGCCTCTACTGAGACCCATTCGGAGTCTGGTATGCAGCGAGATGTTTCTTTGACTGTGGAACCTGCGGATGTCTCAACCTTGGATGGATCTGGAGCTGCTGTGCAGGCACTGGCTTCTGAGGGTGTATTCAGGCCTACTGACTTGCATATCAGACCAATGCCAGCATGGTCAGGCCCATATGCCTAAAAAACAAATGCTAAGAATGGCTAAAGACCTCATTACTCTAATTAGGGGAAGCCAGCCTTCCCCCTCCAAGAGACCTAGAACTGATTTACCTTCTGATTCTTCTGATCAGGATTCTGAAATTTCTGTTTCTTCTGATGACCAGGATTTGCCCTTATCTACCTTTGAAGATTCGGATGCAGAGGACTCCATTCCCCCTGCTTCCCTTCCAGAAGATTTCTCTTTTGGTGAAACTTTGCACGCACTTGGAGAGCATTTCCGCTGGGGTTATTCTGACTCCAAAAAGAGGCTTAGGGAATTCTTACTCCTACCTCAACACAGGTCTTTAGCTATCCCTCCTGTACTGGACATTGTAGGTAATATCTTCTTGGAATCTAGCCTGGCCCCAGACACTTTACCTCCAGCTCTCAGGAAACCTGACAGGTATTACAGAGTACCTGACTCTCACAAGTTCCTCTTTAAGAATCCTACTGTGGACCCAGAGACCATTTCACAGGGACCCAAAGGCATTAAGGCTATTACTGCCAAAAGTCCTACCCCCTCTGATAGAGATTCCAGGGCCCTGGACAGATGGGGTAAGAAGGTATACACTTCTGCTACTTTGGCCATTAGGGCCTTAAACTGCCAGTTTCATATGTTAAAGTATCAGCAACATATTATTGGATTACGTAAACAGAAAATGATGTTGATTATTGACTGTGCTGAAAATAAATAATTACAGGATTTAATGCATTCTGCTGAACAAGTAGGTAAACATACTTTGCAATGTGGTTTTGACTCCTTAGAGGCATCTTGTAGGGATGCTGTCACTGGGTCTGTTTTTAGAAGGCATGCTTGCCTTAAGGAGCAAACTTTGCCAGATCAAGTTAAAGCTAAATTACTGGATGCTCCCTTAAACCAAGACCACTTGTTTGGCAACAGAGCAGAAGAGCTACTTAAAAAGATGGAGGAAAAAGCTAAATCTATGCAAACTGTTAAAGATTTCCTGCAAGTGCAGCCTCCCAGATTTAGTAGGCATTGGCCTTCTAAGAATTGGTCCTTTCCTCTCTCTTCCAGGCCTTCTCAGTCCAAACCCAGGAACAGCAGACCACCCAGGCTACAGTTTCAAAGTACTCACAGGCCTAAGCAGTGGGTGGGGGCTCCCATTTCCAAAGCTGGAAGTAGTAAGACACCCCTATGGTAAACTGTCACAATGACTTAACCTTAAACCTTCCAAGCCCTGCTCAACTGACTGCTCCTTTAGGGGGAAAGATTGCCCGGCATGCAAAAAACTGGCAACTCATTACCCAAGACAAATGGGTTTTAAATATAGTTTCCCAAGGATACAGATTCCACTTCCATAGCTTACCAACCCAACCCCAAATGGGTGGCCAGATTTACCCCAAATCAGTGAGCAGAGGCTCAACAGCAGGTTCTCTCTCTTCTAAGTATTAGGGCTGTTCAGCCTGTCCCAGCAGAGGAATGGGGACAAGGTTTTTACTCAAGACTTTTCCTGGTACCCAGAAAAGACAACTCCTGGTGTCCTATCCTGGGCCTGTCTATTCTAAATACCTTTTTGGTAATCCCACAATTCAAAATGCTAACCCTTCCTCATCTGCTTCCTGTGTTAGGCAAAGATGCCTAGTTGGCAACATTGGACTTAAAGGAAGCTTACCTGCACATCTCAGTAAGGAAATCTTGCAGAAAATACCTACACTTCAGAGCAGGCTACATGCACTGTTAGTTCTCTGCACTGTTCTTTGGCTTATCTTCTGCGCCCAGGCTATTCACAAAGTGCCTAGCTCCAGTCATTGCATTCTGCAGGCAAAGAAATATTGAAATATACCCATACCTGGATGATTGTCTAATTCAGGCAGAAAGCCATGACATACTATTAAATCATCTGGCATTTGTAAAGAAACTGCTAACCTCACTGGGGTACACCATAAACAAAAAGAAGTCTCACCTAGTACCCTGCCAACAAATTGTATTCCTGGGAGCAAGCTTGAACACAACTTCCCAGATGGCCTACCTCACACCAGAGAAACAAGTTTATTTGACAGCCTACTTCAAACTACTGGCCACAAAGACCCAGCTATCTGCAAGGAAAATACTGCAAGCCCTTGGGTTTATGGCCTCTTGCATCCTACTAATTCCATATGCAAGACTGCATATGAGGAACTACAACGGTATCTACAAAGCTTATGGTGTCAGCATTCTCAGGACCTGGAATCAATGATTCATATAATTCCTTGTATAAAGACAAGAGATCCTTTGGTGGGCAGAGGCCTGCTACCACAACAAGGGACTGCCATTCACTCTAACCTCTGCCGCCCAAACCCTAACAACAGACGCATCAGACTTTGCATGGGGGTGGCTCACTTGGTAGGGCAGTGCATTCAGGGCAAATGGAACCCGAATCAAATGCACCTGCATATCAGTCAAAAAGAAATGTTAGCTGTACAGAATTCTCCGACAGCCTTCAAGGACCTCATTCTTCTAGGATAATTACTGGTAAAGACAGACAACACCACTGTTATGTGGTACATAAATAAACAGGGGGAACCCACTCATACCCTCTCTGCAGACTAGCCATGGCTTTGTGGAACACAGCCTTAAGCTACTAAGTGCACCTACAAGCTCAATTCCTGCCAGGCAAGCTAAATTCACTGGCAGACGACCTAAGCAGAAATCTCACGGACCCACACAAGTGGAAACTGGAACCAAAGATATTCAACATGTTGAGAAACAAATGGGGGAGCCCAGAGATAGACCTGTTTGCCTCCCCTCAGAACTATCAATTGGACAAATTCTGCACAAGGACTCCCAACAGACAAGCTTGGAAAGTGGATGCCCTGTCCTTCCCCCTCTACCTCTCCTCTCGAAAGTTCTACTAAAGATCAAACTAGACAAACCAAGGACAATACTCATTGCACCAGACTGTCCACACTAATGCTGGTACCCCCTCTTGCAGTATGTCACTGCTGGAACCATGGTATCTGCCTCAGACCCCTTCCCTGCTGTCCCAGCAGGAGGGCCAAATTCTGCACCCCCAGCTTCAAACCGTGAACCTTGCAGCTTGGCTCATTACCTGAGTTCTCCAATACTGTCCCTCAGTAAGCAAATGCTGGATATCGTTCTGGAGGCAAGGAGGCCTAGTACTCGAAAATCCTATGCTGAAAAGTGGAAAAGATACTGTTCCTGGAACCTAACTCGGGGGATGGGCACAACAGTGCCCAGCTTACTGCATATTCTTCAATACTTAACAGAGATGCTCCACAAGGGCCTTTCCTTCTCTTCTATTAAAATTCATGCCTCAGCCATTTCAGCACATTGTAATATGGAGCCACGCCTCTTCTCTCACCCCCTGCTGAAGCAATTCCTCAGAGGGGCCAAAAATTTAAGACCACCCAGGAGAGGCCCTACTCCAGCCTGGGACCTTAACTTTGTATTGGAAAAGCTCACTCTACATCCTTTTGGGACCTTTCATGGAAAACAGACTTCCTTCTTGCCATCACTTCAGCAAGAAGAGTGTCTGAATTATAGGCCCCCATGGCAGTGGAGCCCCTTCATCATCTTCCATGCAGACAGGGTGTCCCTCATGACCAATCCTTCCTTTATGCCTAAGGTGGTATCCAGTGTGTCCCTTAATTAGTCCATTCATTTGCCAACCTTCTTTTCTAATCCACAGAACAAAGGAGAACGAATACTACAATCTTTGGATGTGCACAGACAATTTAGATTTTATTTGGACAGGACCAAGCCTCTCAGGAAAACTGAACAGCTGCTAGTTGCCTTTGCTGCAGGAGCAGAGGGGAAGGCCATTTCAAAGCAAACCATTTTTAAGTGGATAGGTCATTGCATTCATTTCTGCTATAAGCACCATGGAAAACCTACTCCACAAGAGATAAGATCACATTCCACCAGGGCAGCATCTACATCAACAGCCTTTCTCAGAGGTGTTCCTACCAGGGACATTCTAGAGCTGCTTTCTGGAGTTCTGTTCATACCTTCACCAAGCATTACCGCTTGCCTATTTTTTCTAAATCCAGAGCTGGTTTTGCCACTGCAGTCTTGCAGGGCCTAATAGCTGGTCCTAATTCTCTCTAATTGCCACCTCCCTTCCTTAGCTTTGGGAATCTACCCAAATGTAATGACTGCAACAGTGAAACACGAAGAACATAGTACAGTTGTGTACACTTACCATAAATGTAGATGTTCGAGTGTATTCACTGTTGCAGTCCTGGTTACCCTCCCTCCATCCCCCTGACCTCTATTGGCTATACCTATCTTCTTGTTTAGTACTGGTAGGCAAAACTTAAACTCACCACGACTATTATCAGTAAAAGAAGAAAGACTTTATTTTAACAAAGGTAAGCGCTTTCACGTATCTCCTGATATGCTTCTTCAGACCATGTATACAATGAATGAACTTTCAGAGAATATATAGTGAAGATACATTCAAATTATTCAATTAATTTAACAATAAAACAATCAACCCTTAAAAGGGAAACGCTTCAAGCAACATGACTATGCATGCTAAGAGCTTCATCTGAGCAAAACATTAGGTAATGCAGAACTTTTTCTATTTATAAAAAATTTTATAATTTAAAATTTAAATAAAAGCATTAATAAAAAGTATGTAAGAAATCTCACTGCTTCAAATTAAGGCATATGAAAACTCATATAAAATATGCCTGTGAAATCTTAATGCACGTTAATATACAAACTAAACAGTGCAAAATTCTACAGAATTCATAGGTTAAAGTCCCTGGATAAAAAACTTAAATATTTTTGCATAATGTTCAAACTATTCTATAAACAATCTTCTTATTTACTTTTAGACTATATTGCTATTTATAAAAACAAAGTAATGTATATGTATAGAATTTATAAAACATTTTCTAATTATAGGGCCTTGTCTGCATGAAAAATGTAATACTGTAAATCCATGCTAAAATCAGTTTAAAATCAGGTTCCATGTTATAAATATGTATAAATATATATAACAATTAGATGAATGATTAAATAAATAGAAATATATGTATAGATAAATAAGTAAATATGGATAAATAAATATGCAACTATTCATCTGCGTGTATTCAAAAAAGATCTTAATGAGACCTAGGCATTAAGTCCAGGGGGATGGTGACGTTTTAACCTAAGGATCCATTTCAGTTCCTTCAACTCTAATAAATTCATATAATCACCACCTCTAGTGTTCGGTTCTACTATTTGTAATACTCTAAACACAAAGGTATGACCAGGGAAAAGTTGGATATGCTTTGCTAGAGCATTAAGCTCATTTTTATTTTTGATGTCATATTGATGGTTATAAATGCTATTTTTCAACTTCCTCTTTGTCAGGCCTACGTAGAACACTGAACATTGTTCACAGGTGGCCAGATATATTATGCCTGTGGTATCAAAGGTAGCCTGGAATCTAGGTACAAATGTATAGGAAAGATCTGGATGTATGAATTCTTGTTTTTTAGTTAGATACAATAATTGCAATGGTTGCAAGGAAACGTACCAAAATTATTCCTTAAATGTACTATATCAAGTCTTCCATTATTTGCCTTATCACATAATTTGCCTTATCACATAAAAGTCTTTTTAAATTCTTGTTGTTTCTATAAATAAAGTGAGGGTTCTTACCTACTAAATTCAAAGTACGGTCATCTATTAATAAAACTTTCCAGTTATTGGCAATAATTTTCTTAATATTTACACTATCATTGGTGTAAGTAGTCACAAAGCTCACCCTCAGATCTATGCTTTTTTTATTTTCATTTGCATGAGGAAAAAATGAGTGTTTGTATCTAGTTGCAGTTCTAGGTACATTTGTGATTATATGAATTTATTAGAGTTGAAGGAACTGAAATGGATCCTTAGGTTAAAAGGTCACCATCCCCCTGGACTTGATGCCTATGTCTCATTAAGATCTTTTTTGAATACACGCAGATGAATAGTTGTATATTTATTTATCCATATTTACTTATTTATCTATACATATATTTCTATTTATTTAATCATTCATCTAATTGTTATATATATTTATACATATTTATAACATGGAACCTGATTTTAAACTGATTTTAGCATGGATTTACAGTATTACATTTTTCTTGCAGACAAGGCCCTATAATTAGAAAATGTTTTATAAATTCTGTACATATACATTACTTTGTTTTTATAAATAGCAATATAGTCTAAAAGTAAATAAGAAGATTGTTTATAGAATAGTTTGAACATTATGCAAAAATATTTAAGTTTTTTATCCAGGGACTTTAACCTATGAATTCTGTAGAATTTTGCACTGTTTAGTTTGCATATTAATGTGCATTAAGATTTCACAGGCATATTTTATATGAGTTTTCATATGCCTTAATTTGAAGCAGTGAGATTTCTTACATACTTTTTATTAATGCTTTTATTTAAATTTTAAATTATAAAATTTTTTATAAATAGAAAAAGTTCTGCATTACCTAATGTTTTGCTCAGATGAAGCTCTTAGCATGCATAGTCATGTTGCTTGAAGCGTTTCCCTTTTAAGGGTTGATTGTTTTATTGTTAAATTAATTGAATAATTTGAATGTATCTTCACTATATATTGTCTGAAAGTTCATTCATTGTATACATGGTCTGAAGAAGCGTATCAGGAGATACAAAGCTTTACCTTTGTTAAAATAAAGTCTTTCTTCTTTTACTGATAATAGTCATGGTGAGTTTAAGTTTTGCCTACCAGTACTTTGCATAGTTTTTAACTGAAAACTCTTCAGTAGCTGTGGTTCGTCTTTTTGTTCCTTATCTTCTTGTTTACTGCATTTAAGATTTCTGGTGTATTTGCTTTTTTGTTGGAGGTGTAACCTTGTATATAATTGCTTCCCATTATGGAGGCACCTGACATCTGGGGCAAGAAAAACTGATGTAATGGCGTCGGCTGTATGCTTTATACCCCTGACTACCTGATGTCATGGAAGAAGAGACAGCAACCAACGCAGGACCCAAGACTTTGATAATCAGGCCGGCTGAGGGCTACCTGCAAGCAGATAACCCAAATGTAATGACTGCAACAGCAACAGTGAATACACTTGAACATCTACATGTATGGTAAGTGTACTTTAGAGCTGATGTCCCTCCTAAGAAAGGACAAAAACTGAAGCATGTTTCAGCCTTTGTCATATGGATCCTCAATTGGAATGGCAGGAGTTTACTCAGGGCTTGCTCTCTGCCTTAATGGCCCTAAAGCCTCCTCAAGGGGTTTCAGGACCCGGCCCTCCTTGGACCTCAACCCCTTCTAAATGGTTTAGGGAACCAGATTCCTTGGATGAGGATTCCCTGTCTGATGAGGGGTTTTTGTCCTCTTCTTTACAGATGCCTTCACCTTTGGCTTATGGTTCTGATGAAGAGGAGTCTGTTAACCCTGAATCTCCTTTCAAGGAATTGTCCTTTGGGGACAATTGCTAGGATGATGGATTCTTGAGTGTCAGATATCCAGAGAAGGTATTATGAGTTGCTTTAGGTAAATAGTCCTAAACCATTGGCAGTTCTTCCTGTGTTGGCTGCCTTGTTAGAAACTTTCATTACTGCTTCCAAGTCTCCTGATTTTCAGCCTCTTGCTCCTAAGAAACCGGATAAGTTCTATAAGGTTCCTGAAGATTGTCTATTTAAGTGTCCTTCTGCTGATCATGCTTTGGTGTCAGTTTTTTCTGACAAACCTTCTAAACTTGTGCCCTCTTCTAAACCTTTGCCTTCTGATAAGCATAGTAGGGCAATGGGAGAGGAATGGCAAAAAAGTTTACACTGCTTCTACTTTGGCCTTTAGGGCTATTAATTAGCAGACCCACATGACCAGGTATGCTCTGACCTGGATTGCTCAGGGTTGTCAGGTTATCTCTTCCCTCCTTTATTCTGATGGCAATCCTCTGCTTTATCTTTTTTAGGTTCTGCTTCTCAAGTGGCTCTCCAGTCTATTAAGTGTAGCTTTGATGTTGCTGACACTTCTTTTAGGACTGCTGCTTTTGGGTCCATCATGAGGGTAGTATTCTTGGCTTTGTCTCCAGTCTCTTCCTGAAGATATTAAGGCCAAGTTGTTGGATGCTCTTTTGGATAACACTCATCTTTTTTGGTACTGCTGCTGCTGACTTGTTTGTCCCTTCAAGAGAAAGGCAAAACCTTAAACATATTTTTATCCCTCCTATCCCTAAGTTTCAGGGGAATTATCCTTCTAGATCTGTTTTTGTTCACAGGCAATCCCACCAGCCCTCTAAGGGCAGGAAGGGTGGGAGGTGTGCCCCCTCTGCTAAGGCTGCACAGGTTTCTGTGGACCAGAAGCCACCTTTATCTCATAAGCCTGCTTAAATTTGACAACCCCCCCCCCACCATTAGACTAGGTTCCTTTTTTTACAGATGCATACTCTTCAAACTCTGGTTCCTCTTTTATTACCCCTGGCTTTTCTGGTGACCTTAAAACTGAAAGATCCTTACCTTTCATATCTCTATTCACTGTCTCTTCAGGAAGTTTTTATGTTTCTCTGTGTCTTCCTTTCATTTTCAGTTCCCTGCTTTGCCCTTCAACTTCTCTACTGCTCCAAGGGAATTCACAGAATGCCTAGCTCCTCTGGTTGCATTCTGCAGACTCCAAGGCATTCAGATTTTTCCTTATCTGGATGACCTGTTGCTTCAGGTGCCTTCTCCTGGCCAATTTGTACAGGATCTGTAGTTTGCCATCTCTCTTCTTCAAAGTCTGAGGTTTGCTATCAACTTCCAAAAGTCCATCCTGACTACTTCTTAGGATCATGTGTATCTGGTGTGCAGGATTCAGATGGTGGCAATGTTGGCCTCTCTTCTGCTTCGAAAGGTATTGTTGTTGACGGCCTTCTTTCACGGTCTTCTTCCCCTGACTGCCATGCCAGCCAAGGAGTTTCTTCGGGCCCTGGGATTCATGACCTTTTCTATTCTGATGCCTCCTTTTGCCTGACTGCATATGCGGAAACTTCAGTGGTACCTCAAGTCAGTTTAGCTGCAGCATCGTTACCCTCTGACTTTTAGTGTAACTCTCCTTCCCTGTCTCAAGAAGGAGTTGGAGTGGTGGATTCAATGGTTCTCTTTCAACTTAGGGTTGCCCTTTCAGCCTCCAGTCCCTTCTCAAGAGCTGTTCACCAATGCCTTGGATACGGGGTGGGGTCATCTCTTAGTTACTTGAAAGTTTAGGGGCTTTGGCTTACCCAACAGAAGTCAGACCATATCAGCTTCAAAGAAATGAGGGCTCTTATTCTGGCCCTTCAGGCTTTTCACCCGTATTCTCTCTGGGCCTCTTGAAGGTGTACACATACAACACTACAACGATGTGGTATGTTAATAAGCAGGGGGGCACGAAATCATACCTCCTCTGCAGGATGGCAGTTCAGACTTGGGAAGTGGCAGTGTACAGCCCTTCAGAACACAGTCTTGTGATAGACTCTCTGAGCAGGTCCAAAACACTGGCTCACGAATGGATGCTTCACAGAGATGTGTTTCTGGACATTGTCCATTGGTGGAGTATTTCTCAGATAGCTCTTTTTGCCTCTCCTCCCAACAGGCAGCTTCCTCTATTCTAAAATATACTTGACACACCATGGCTGAAATAATAAAATATCTTTAATAAAAATATTAAAATGTATATGGTGAGCTCTTTTGCGGTACAACACATCGCTTCTTCAGACCAGTAAAATTACAAAGGTGTAACACACCTGCTTTTAAAATCAGAAACAACCAATCCAGCTACAGATAATCAAATGAGGGAAATCATTCTCATCCAGTCAAAACACTCAAAAAGTGCACAAATCAAACTACAGGTCTGTGCCACTTAGTCAATCAAAATCATTAGCTATGTGCACAAATCACAGTTCAAGTTGAGCCATAATGGCCAATCACTCTAAAGCAGGAAGTGTTGCTTTCATTCATAGTAAGCTAACCGATTAAATAACTATCGATGAACACAAATCAGAATACAGATCTAGGTGGCGTGTTGTACCACGAAGAAGCTCATCATATACATTTTATTATTTTTATTAAAGTTGTTATTTTATTATTTCAGCTGTGCTGAGTGAAGTACATTTTGGAATTTTTACACATTTTTCATGCGTTTTGGCTTGACCTTTACCTGGATACGGATTTTAGTTTTAGCTTCTTCCCTTCTGTTCCAGAATGCCATGCCATGCCATCCAGCCTGGAAGGAGGACCCCCTATCCTTTCTGTAGAAGGGAAGGTTTCTTTATGCTTTCCCTCCTCCTCCTCCACTTCCAAGAGTCCTGCAGAAGATTCAGCAAAAATCTTACTAGTGACTCCCTTTTGGCTGAGACAGCACTGGTTCCCCCTCTTAATGCATCCGACCAGGGGCAGTCATCATAAGTTATCTCACTGGTTGAATCTCCTCACACACGACAAGCGGTCTCTCCTGTATCCCCGCCTGTTCACTCTGCAACTGACATTATGGCCGATAAGAGTTTTGATCCCCTTCAGGTACCTCTTTTCTAAGGACATGCTCAGGGTTTTACAGGAGAAAAGGAAACGCTCAACCAGAAAATCTTATATCCAAATGGAAAAGATTTTTGGTCTTTTGCCACGCTCGTAACCAGGACCCTTTTTTAGTGGTGGGGTGGGGCAGGATGCTCTGGTCTTCTGTTATTTGTGTGAGTTGCTCCAGTCTGGCTTTACCTATTCTTCTGTGAAGGCCCAATTGCCAGCCATTTCTGCTCATCTGCCCTTGACTCCTCCTTTGACTTCTCGTTTTAAGGTCAAACAATTTCCCTCCTTGTGACCTTAATTTTGCTTTGACAAAATTTACTTGGGCTCCTTTTGAGCCTGCTGCTTCTTCTGCTCTTTTTCAACAGTCTACCTGGAAGACTGTATTGTTGTTGGCTCTTATTTCTGCTTGGAGGGTTTCTGTGCTCCAGGTCGTTATGGCCATTGCTTCTTTTTTGTTTTTTTTTTCAGAGACAGGGTGTCCATTCATACTCATCTTTTTATGTCCAAGGTGGTAAATGAGTTGTCCTTAACTCATCTGGTACAAGTCCCTTGCTTTTTCTCTTCTCCGCAGTCTTCTACTGAGAGGGTGCTGCTTATCTTGGATTTGCACAGACAACTCGGGTACTATGTGGATACAACTAGGAGTATTCATAAGTCTTTGTTTCCTTTCATCCCAGGTCTTTGGGTTTGTATGTTTCTGATCAAACCATCACCTCCTAGATATCTAAGGCCATTTCTCTTTGTTCTTTTAATGGTAAGTCTCTGTCTGCTTCTGTTAGAGCTTATTCTACTAGGGCTGTTCTCTTCTGGTACTTTTTCAAGGGGTTGGACACCAATTCCATCATTGAAGCTGATACTTGGTTTTCAGTGCATACATTTACTAAGCATTATAAGTTCGATATGGTTTCTAGGACCAGAGCAGGTCTGCTGAATCCATTTATGTGGGTTTGTTGAAGGCTATGTTCAGCCTTCTACCTCCCATTCTGTTTCTTGAGCTTTTTTTTTTACTCTCCCTTCTTTAAGGAATACTGCGGTAGTGATATAGAAGGGCATAGTACAGTTGTGTAAAAAGTTTGTACATGTCCCAAGGCACTATTTAAGGGACAAGGACAGGACATAAATATGAGTCAAAAGCAGAGAGCTGTGCAAAACTGGCAGTTGGCGTAGAGGATTAACTTTACTGCTACTTGTAACTAAGGAACAGGGTTTGATTCTGCTAAGCATTGTAATCAGATGGGCATTTCACACACGCACACACACAGATCCAGCATTAGACCACTGGCTGGGGAGCTGCCATAATAAAACCTTGCGTTTCTTCTTTAAGAATGCACTCTGCACGCATTTAATTTCTTCTTTACGGTTGCACTGTGTGCACATCATACTTAAATTGCATGCCCATTTAAATGTTGGAACTCCAGAAGGACAGGATTTTTATCCATGGAGATAGAACAGAGAATTGCTTGCTGCCGTGCCATTTGAGGCAGAGACGAACAAAGGAACGTGGAGAACGGGAAGTGGTCAGTGCGTGTGCACGTGTACATGTTGTGTGTGTGTGTGTTCATGTGCACATACATGCTTGTGTATGTGTGTGAAATGCTCCAGTTAGGGAAGGCAAGTTGATTAACTTTTTCAGGCTCAAATCCTGTGCATTGATTACAGGAGACTAGAGTCTGTATCCTCTGCAAACTGTCATCAGGGGATGCATTATCAAGGACTGTTGAATTTCAGTGCATTTTCAAAGAATGTGGAGTTTCAAGGGAAGAGAAGTTTACTGTTGCTCATGCCAAGTCTGTTTTCAATGTGTAACTGCTTTATTTAGCAAATGGCCATCGTCAGTGTTTATAGTATAGAATTTGAAAGCAGTGTTGGTAACACAGCAGGTAGCATACCTGCTGTTGACACAGAAGGCTGTGGGTTCTACTTCCACATCATGTACATAGAGTGCTGATGTTGCAGTCCCATGGGGGTGCTTCCCTTTTGTGCGTGTCCTCCTTTGGACGAGATGCCTGGCATCTGTGAACCTGTTGTCAGTTTGGCAACCATTCCCTATTGCAATGTTAACAATTTACCATTTTTTTTTTAATGTAACACAGGCAATTTACTCTTTAAGGGCAGCAGGCCCTGGATTTGTACATGAAATTCTGAAATGTAAAGTTGTTTTCCAAAAGGAACCTCGTCATTAGTTACAGATCTCTTTAATGTGGAATTATTATTATTCAGATGGCTTTTACTTCTGCAAAGACTGTGTATATTGACTGAATATTGGTGAATTGTAATGACAGAAGTCTGAATAGCCTATTGCAGTTGAAATGTTCTGAAACAGGTAGTTTTGTCATTATTGGTTCATATGTTTTGTTCCATTGCTTACTGGAAAAATGTTCAAAACTACAAATTTAAAACACACACTAACAGGTGATGCTGCATTACAAGGAATATAATTTAGTACAATCAGAATGCTGCATCAAAGAACACATATGCATGGTCCTAAAAATGAGTGCAAGGGGCCTGTGGTTTAAAAACAGCCCGAAGGTAAACTTAATCCGCCACTAGTCAGATGCATTTTCTTTGAATATGGATTTCAAGGGCAGAGAAGCCTACTGTTTATGTTAGCCCGTTTTCATTGTGAGACAGTATTGCTTTGCCTAGCAAATGACTACCAGTGGTTGTGCTATAAAATTTGAAATAAAAGTTTTTTTGAAGTATCTCTAATCATTGCAGGCATAAAGAGGAAAACAGTATGCACACTGACAGGTTTGAACAGTGTTTATGGTAACTGGGGAGATATAGCCAAGTAATTGGACACTGGGATGGCTATGGGTGGGGGCTGATCTATTACCCTGCCTAGGGCCCCATTTGACCATGATCTGGCTGTACACACGCATGCACAAACAAAAACACACAGAGACATACACACACAACACACTCTCTCTATGTCTCTCTCTCTCTCTCTCTCTGTGCAAAAGACAAAAATGTTTTATCTCTCTGCCTGCAGTTCAAAAGACATACATGTTCCTTAATTGTGCCTGCAGTTTAAAAGACAGAAATGTTCATCACTGCAAAAGACATTCTCTCTGTGTGCCTACAGTTGCAAATCATTTCTGCTGCACTCTTTTCTTTATTACATTTAGACAAAGCAACAAGACCAAGGTAGCTTTAGAAAAAAAGACTACTGCTGTTATACAAAACATTTTCAAAAGACATTTTCTGTTGCTGTTCAAAATGCAGAAACATTCCATTGCCGCACAAGACATGCTGCTTTTTTGTCATTTGCTGGTAGAATTCAAAGGGACAATCCCAGAGTTTAAAATTCTGACCTAAAGAAACCTGTCCTGAAAGCTCCCACTTGTCACCACCCACTTGCCCACCTCATCATCAGCAATACTCCTGGTTTCAGTTTACTTTACGCAGCCTTGTTTTCATTCCTTCTGGTGAACACAACAATATTCGGTTCCTATCAAAGCTTTCCATCCCTGATCATTGGGAAAAACAGTAAGGTTGTTACATTTTTGTGTGTGTTTGTGTTGGGGGTGGTTAGGCAAGATTTTCTGTGTTTACTTTTTATGATCTCATCAAAAAGCTTATCTTAATCTTACAGATCTTTATTTCCTTTATTTACTCTGCATAACATAACTGCGAGCAGTATTGTCAAGAGTACAGTTTAGTGAATTCATAGTAAATCTTAGCAGTCTCTGGACATATTCCCCTTACTCTGTAGTAATGCAATCTCAGAATTAGTATGCAAAACTAACACAGGTTGCCATACTGTACAGCCCCGCCGTTGACAGTACGTTTTGGACTTCATTGTTTAAAATGAATCTATTGCTTGTGTCACACACATGTGTTTTCTAAAAGCAGGTCAGAAAACCATTACACCTGGCTAGTATTCAGAGATCAAAAAAAAAAACTTCTACTATTCTTACATTATTCTTATGCTTTATGCAGAGCAAGTGGCAGTCAAACTTAACGTTATAGCATTTAGCTAGCATTCAGAAATCCACACAAAATAAAATATGAAATTAAATGAACAGAAAACTCTTGTTAACTAACGTCTTAGCTTTGCATTGCTCATATGCTTTCCTGCAAGGTAGTAGCAAATGACGTCGTAAAATTCCTGAAAGGCTACTTTTCTCAGAGGATAAAAGCACAGGTGAGGCTGATTAATGAATGACTTGGTGAAAGCTGTTGCGAGTACAACTGCAATTTGAGATGGAATTTGAATAAGACCATTCAAACTTCCTGTAAGCGCCCTTTCCCCAACCCTTGCAGCCAAAGTTGGGACATGCTCAGAAAGCCAGACTGAAAATGTAAACAAAGGTCAGAATCAAAACAAAAATTCTCTGGGATTGACCCTTTAGAACCCCTGCTGCTTCATTCTGCTCTTTGTGACATTTAGACAGAACAAAAAGACCAGAAAAAGAGTACTACTGTGATATGCAAGATATCTACTGCAAAAAAATCAGTGCATCTGATTTGAGCTCCAGGAAGTCTTGCTCATTGGCTCAACTTGAAATCTGATCCAGTGAGCAAAATGTCACTAAGTACTTCAGCTAGGAGAGCAGTAGTGTTTTTTTTTTAAGCATTGAGCATGATAATAAGGTTGAGAAAACAAGAAGAACAAAGAAAAGTTTAAATAGAGGGGAAAAAATCTAGGAAATGTTCCCCGGATCCCACAGTACCTTTAGGTCTGTCTCTGAAGACTCCAAAGTGCTCTGATCTGGAGTCTTATTGGAACTGTCTCTCCCTCTCGGTGTCTCTGGGCTCGATAGCTGGGCTCCATTGTCAGCTTTGGAGCATGGGTAGATTGGAGCAGAGAGCACTCCTCTTGTCCATTTTTTGGATTGGAGGAGTGTTTCTTTGGCTCCTATCACATTGTCTGCATCCAAGGCATTTGAAAGGGTTCTGCCTAGACTCTGAGAAGAAGGGTCTCTGCCATGTTCAATCCTGTGGTTGATGTAGAAGGATCCTGATGTGGTGGAGCTAATCCCTAAAAATCCTGATAAGATCTTGGTCTCTCCAAAGGACAGAATGCAGTGGTGCAAAGGTCTACCAGTAGATGCAATGTTTGTAGTGGCAGCCACCAAGAATGAGCTTTGAAAAGCATCTGTCCGTTACCCTGACAGGGAGTCAGTAGCATTGGACATGTCTGGGAAATATACGTATGCTTGAATGACTTTTACACTTAGAGTGATGCACTCTCTTGCCAATATGACTTGTTTCCAGAGGGACCTGACCAAAGAGCTTACTTTCTTGGGTAAATTGCCTTCAGATATCCAGAAAATGGTAGAGTCCCAGTTGTCAACTCTACAATCGGTGTCCAACGTTTCCATGCATCTGCTTTCTAATGCACCTTATGGTAGGCTAGAGCAACAGACAGTGGCATAGCCATCCAGCAGCATGCGTGTATGTGCTTGTGTAACTTTGCTGAAGTTTTGAAGACATCTTTCCTTAGTGCTCCTTGGACAGTTTCACATTTGTCAAACCAAAAGTTAAGGAAACTCTTACCACGATTGACCAAGATGGTAAAACTTTGTCTGCCATTAGGAGCTGCTTTTCCACCTCAAAAAGAATCTTTTCTAGTAATTGTATAGGAGGAAAGATGATGTGGTTCAGAAAATCTCAGGGGTTTAACCAAGATGCTTCTGTGGATGGATCCTCCCGAGGTGGGGGAGCAGTTTCAATACGCATTTCCCTAAGGGCAGAATTGGGCCGCAGAATTAAGGATTTCGTGGTCCTTTCACTGAGAAATTCTATCAGCACTCCTGAAGTGATTCCCTGACTTCTGCATTCTAGATGCATTTTAGGGGGAAAGCTTATCCCTGCACCCTCAAGCCTGGCAAGCCGTCACAAGAGATACATGGGTGCTAAGGATAATCACTAGAGGTTGCACCAATCCTTTTGCTTTCCCTCCTCAAAGGAAGAGAAGGATTACTGAGTTTCCACCCAGTCAAATGGAATCCACAAGAGCAGAAGTTATAAAGATGTTGGAAAAAAAGAATCATCCAGCTGGTGCCCCAGACCAGTTAGGATCTGGAGTCTGTTCCAGGTTCTTTTTAGCCCCAAAATAGACAAGGGAACTCAGGCCAGTTTTGGACCTAAGCACACCTCAGTCAATTTGTAAAACAGACAAAGATCCAGATGGTCATGGTTCAGTTCATTCTATCTTTTCTGAAGACAAATAACTGTATGTACTCTATAGATCTCCAGAATACCTATAATCACATCAAAGTAACAAGGCAATGCAGGCGATTACTCTTATTTCTTGCTGGGCACCAGTCAGTTCCAGTTCCCTGCCTTTTCTTCTCACTACAGCACCCCCCCACAGTGTGCACCAAATATATGGCAATGGTGATGGTGTATATCAGGCTGCTAGGGTTCCAAGTTTTCCCATAGTTAAACAATTGGCTTTTCACTGCTCTAACAAGGAATTTTCTGTTCCAGCAGCTAGACTTCTTTCTACAACTAGCTCACAATTTGGGTATTACTGTTAAGCAAGCAAAGAGCCAGTTGACACTGATAAAAAAAGAGTTCATCAGATGTCCTTGAACATGATCAGCCAAATTGCCAAACTCCCAGAACCTAGGATTGTATCCCAGTGTCGTACAGGATGTCCTTCATGGATGCATCTGCAGTCATAACAAGTGGGTTGTCCTGTCGTCAGGCAGCCCTTCAGTCGGCCGGATTCCAAAGTCCGGGTCCGGCTTCGGCTGATGTCGCACTCCACCCGACGGCATCTCTGTTGGTCTTCGGGTATAAAGGCATCAGCCGACGCCATTTTCCCCAGTCTTTCTTGCGTGGCGCCAAGCAGAAGCTGTTCGCAAGTGCCGGTCGGTCGGATCCAGAGATTACTTCTACGAATACTACTCAAGACTTCTAAAGCTAAGTACCCCTGTTGGGGACTCTTTCTTGCCTCAGCCGATGTCAGAAAAAGTTAACAATTGTTTAAACTGTGGGAAACAAATACCTCATAAAGATTTCCACTCTTACTGTCTGCCTTGTTTAGGCCCAGCCCACGACGTAGCAGCCTGTTCGGCCTGTGCTTCCTTCAACCGACGAACGCTTAGGCGTCGGTTGGAGTTCGCAGAACAGTTTTTCGGTTCTGATTTTGCGTACATTATGCCGTCGGATCCTCCGACTACCCAATCTGGCAAAAAACGCAAAGATAAAGACCGACACTTCGGTCCGCGGTTTCGCCGAAACCTTGGTCAAGCAAATCATGAGTGTCTCGGTTTCAGCCGAAACCGAGAAAACTGAACAAAGTACAGCTGAACCTATTCCTACAACTGAGGCCCCTGCTACAACTCTTGAAACGACTTCAGAAATTTTACCC
The DNA here is from genome assembly GCF_019279795.1 of Protopterus annectens. Classification (NCBI taxonomy): domain Eukaryota; kingdom Metazoa; phylum Chordata; order Ceratodontiformes; family Protopteridae; genus Protopterus; species Protopterus annectens. The sequence goes on from NC_056726.1 coordinate 1,844,278,047, forward strand.
ACTACGGTGGTTGACATCAGACACCATCCCCTTGGATGTTTCTACCCCAGCACGTGGTGCTGCTAGGCCTCCAGCAGCCATGTCCATTAAGGCCTTCGCCAGGGCTAAAGCTGCCAAGACTACTAAAACAGTGCCTGTTAAACCACCCCCATCCAGGCCCTCTTCTAGTTCTCAAATGCTTACCTTGGCAGAAGATTTAATTTCTTTAATTAGAGGATCTCAATCTCACCCAGACAGGGCCTCTTAGCCCCCAGAGAAGAGACCTAGGGCAGAGCCCCCCGAGCCAGTGTCCTCTGATGATTCTGCTGATGAATCAGACATAACTGACCAGCCAGAGGCTCCCTTCTCCAATTTTGAAGATTCTGATGCTGAAGAATCCATCCCAGCTGCTTCCCCACCAGAAGAATTTTCCTTTGGGGAAACTTTGCATGCCATGCGAGAACAGTTCCAATGGCAGCAACAGGATTTTTCAGACTCCAGAAAAGACTTAGGACCTTTCTGCACCTCCTCAGCACAGGCCCTTGGCTATACCCCTGTTCTCTCTGTGGTGGATGATGCTTTCAATGATGCTTGCTCCGCTCCAGATTCTTTACCCCAGCCCCTACCAAACCAGACAGATTTTACAGGGTGCCAGATACTCATCACCACCTTTACAAGGCTCCACTTGCAGACCCAGAAACTATATCCCAGGGCCCCAAGGCAATAGCCGCGACCATAGCTAAAAACCCTATTCCTTCTGAAAGGGAAGCAAGGTCATTAGACAGATGGGGTAAAAGGTCTACACTTCAGCTACTCTCTCAGCTAGAGCTTTAAACTGTCAGTTTCACATGATACAATACCAAGAGTTTATGCTGGATCAGTTAACTAAAAACTAACCACTGATGAATCTCTTGATAAGAAATATGTATTAGATATGGTAAATAACATACAACAGGTTAGCAACCATTCCTTAAAATGTGGCTATGATGCACTGGAGGCTTCATTTAGATCAGCCATGACAGGCACAGTGATAAGAAGGCATGCATGGCTAAAGGAACAAGCTTTACCGGATCATGTTAAAGCTAAGTTGCTAGATGCTCCTATGGACAAGACAAGTTTGTTTGGTACATCTGCCCAGCAGGTTATGAAGAAAATGGAAGAAAAGGCAAAATCTGTTCAAACTGTTAAAGATTTCTTGCAGGTTCAACCCCAAGGTTTAGCAGGAACTGGCCTGCCAAAATTGGTCCTTTCCTGACTCCACAAAATTTCAAAGGGGCAGGAATAGACGTTCCAGAGGCAGAAACCAATCCAGAGGAGGTGCCTACAGAGGAAGACAGTGGCAAGGTAACAACAGAGGCACAGACACTGCCACTGCCACTACATCAACACAACCACAGTGACTTAACCTAAATCCGCCTACCAGGAACAAATAGCAGCTCCTCTAGGCGGAAAGTTAACCTTATTTTCAAAGAACTGGCACTACATAACAAAGGACAAGTGGATTTTACAAACCATAGATCAAGGTTACCGGTTTCATTTCCACACTATTCCAGTCAAAGAGGAATGCCAAATCTACCTCCAAATCAAAAACAGAGGCTCTACGCCAGATAATGGAGTTAGCAAACATGAGAGCTGTGGAAAGAGTGCCAGCAGCAGAGCAAGGAAAGGGTTCTACTCCAGACTATTCCTAGTTCCAAGAAAGGAAAAAGTTGGAGACCAATTCTCGACCTGTCCACCTTAAATACATACATCATTGTCCCAAAATTCAAAATGCTGACCCTACAGCAACTTCTTCCCATGCTGGGCAAGGAGTCTTGGCTGGTAACTCTAGATCTCAAGGAGGCATACCTGCACGTCCCCATTCGACCAATCTGCAGAAGATACCTCAGATTTCTTGCAGGATCAGAGCACTATCAATTCTCAGCATTGCCTTTTGGCTTATCTACTGCGCCCAGAGTATTCACAAAATGCCTGGCATCAGTAATCGCCATTGCAGACTTCAGGGAATCCAAATTTACCCATACCTGGACGACTGCCTGCTACAAGGGGACAACAAAAGCAAGCTGACAACAGATTTACAAAGGGTCATTTACTTGCTACAAGCACTGGGATACACAGTCAATTTACAAAAGTCAAGGCTAATACCATCCCAAACAAGGACTTTCTTGGGCGGAATTGGACACAGTAAAACAAATGGCATTCCTGACTACAGAAAAACAAAAGAACTCCCTCTATACTTCTTGGCACTAACAAAACTGAACAAGTTAACAGCAAGAAAAGTACTGCAGGCCTTGGGCTTCATGGCATCATGCATAATCTTGGTTCCATTTGCCAGACTACATATGAGAAAACTACAGTGGTACCTAAAGAATTTATGGTCCCAACACAGACACAGTCTAGAAACAGAAATCCCACTAATTCCATGCTTAAAACAGGAGTTCCTATGGTGGGCTCAGGCATGCCAGTCAAACCCAGGCCTACCCTTTCGCAGATGTCAAGCAAGCCAGACCATCACAACAGACGCTTCAGACCTAGGATGGGGGCACACATGCTGGACAAATGCGTGCAAGGATTGTGGACACAGGATCAACTTCAACTGCACATCAACCTAAAAGAAATGCTGGCAGTAAAACTGGCAATCCAAAAGTTCAAACCATTTCTCAAAGAGGGCCAGTTGATGATAAGGACAGACAACACCACAGTCATGTGGTACATCAACAAACAGGGAGGCACTCATTCATACCCCTATGCAGAATGACCTTGGAGCTGTGGACCCTGGCACTCAGCTACAACATCCAGTTACAGGCAATATTTGTACCAGGAAAGACAATACCCTAGCAGACATATTAAGCAGAACCACCCGGATGCCCACGAATGGAAGCTTCATCCGGACATCTTCAAGACCATCTCAAAGAAATGGGGAATGCCACAGATAGACCTATTCGCATCACCTCTCAATCACCAGCTCAAAAAATTCTGCACAAGGACATTCCACCCATTAGCATGGAAAGTGGATTCGCTCTCTCTCAACTGGAAAGGCCTAACAGCATATGCATTCCCGCCTCTTCCTTTGATACACAAGGTACTACTAAAAATCAAGGAAGAACGTCCAAGGATAATCCTGATAGCTCCAAACTGGCCAAGACAACACTGGTACCCACTACTGAGGAGCATGTCTCGAACAATATGTGGACAATTCCCTGATGCCTTTGATGTTAACGCAGAACAACTACAGCATCATACATCCAAACCTAAAACCTTACAACTGACTGCATGGAACATCACATAACAGCAGCTATTCCAGAACTTTCCCAAAGAGTTAAAGACATTATTCTGGAAGCACGCAGACCTTCAACAAGAAGGAACTATGCTGGAAAATGGAAAAGGTTTGTCATCTGGAGTACGGAAAGAGGAAAAGATGTGTCAAACATAGATATGCCTAACATTCTGGAGTATCTGGCGAACTTCTTCATTCAGGCCTGTCCTACTCCTCCATCAAGATACATGCATCAGCTATTTCAGCAGAATACAGCTTTGATACACCTGTTTTTTCGCACCCTTTGCTCAGACAATTCCTCAGAGGAATCAAGAATGTAAAACCTCCAAGGAAACCACCATTACCAGCTTGGGATTTAAACTTTGTGCTAGAAAAGTTGACACTAGCACCCTTTGAACCAGCAGCAACAGCAGACCTACAACACCTATCATGGAAAACTGCTTTCCTACTGGCAATTACTTCAGCAAGGAGGGTTTCAGAACTACAGGCCTTAATGGCAGTGCAACCCTTCCTAATCTTCCACCAAGATAGAGTGTCCATGAGGACTAATCCTACATTTATGCCTAAGGTGGTATCCAGAGTGTCTTTAAACCAGGCAATCCACCTACCTACCTTCTTTCCCAACCCACAAAACAGAGGGAAAGAATACTGCATACCTTGGATGTACATAGACAGCTACGCTACTACTTGGACAGAACAAAAATAGCAGAAAGACTGACCAACTTTTGTAGCCTATGCAACAGGAAGGGAAGGAAAAGCTATTTCCAAACAGACAATCTCCAAATGGATAGGAAATTGCATACGATTCTGTTACTCCTTCCATGGAAAACCAATTCCACAGAACATAAGACCTCATTCTACAAGAGCAACAGCCACTACCACAGCCTTCTTACGAGGAGTGGCAACCAAAGACATTATTGAGGCGGCTACATGGACCTCCGTGCATACATTTGCCAAGCATTATAATTTGCCTCTATATTCCAGATCCCGAGCAGGGTTTGCCACTGCTGTACTGCAAGGGATCCTAAACACACCATAATCTACCTTTATCCTCCTCCCCTAGTTGGCTGTGGTATTCTACCCACTTGTTATGACTGCAGATGCATCCATGAAGGACATAGTACAGTTTTGTACCTACCATAAATGTAGATGTCCGAACTGGATAGCATCTGCAGTCAGGATTACCCTCCCACCATCCCCTCTGTGGTATTCCTAGGGTGTTTACCCTTCTAATAGCTAGCTGTAGGGGGGGAGTCTTTTATGGTGTATTTGTTTTTGTATATGTACATACATGCTTATTGTTGTGTTTACCTCTATCTATTTGGAAACATTGGTATCTATCCAAATTTTAGCCTGCAAGAGGGCTACTGGCATCTGGGGCAAGAAACACTGAGGAAAATGGCGTCGGCTGATGCCTTTATACCCGAAGACCAACAGAGATGACGTCGGGTGGAGTGCGACATCAGCCGAAGCCGGACCCGGACTTTGGAATCCGGCTGACTGAAGGGCTGCCTGACGACAGGACAACCCACTTGTTATGACTGCAGATGCTATCCAGTTCGGACATCTACATTTATGGTAGGTACAAAACTGTACTTTCTCCAACATCTGTCTCTTCCCACAAGACTCATTCTCCAACTGCTAGGGTTGATGGCTTCAACTATTACCTTAGTTCCTCTAGCCCAGGTATTGTATGAGAGTTACTGAGTGGACCCTATCAGTACAATGGTCAAAACTGTTGCATCTTCTTCATGCTCAAATTCATCTAATACCCATTTCCAGGCCTCACATTAGGTGGTGTTTGACCTCACTAGAGATTGTGGAAGTTCAGCCATTCTACCCTTTTCCCCAGTGGCTACAGTAACCATGGAAGCTTCCCTTTTGGGGTAGAAGGGAATTTCAAAGGGAAGATGGTCCAAGGTTCATGGTTGCCAGTGAAGGCCAGTCTTCACATCAATGTCTTGGAGATGAGAGTAGTCCTTATGATGCAGGTTTTCAGGACTCCCTTTCTGAGGGTTTGATTTCAATAGACACAGAAAACATGGTGGTGGCTGGGTGTATCAACAAGCAGGAAGTAAGTTGATCATATTCACTTTGCCAGGAATCTCATTAGTGTGTGACAGTGGGTGATGTCTTCCCGTCACTTTCACATCCCAGGGATTTCCAATGTTCTAGCAGACAAGATGAGCAGGTCAACTCTTCTTCCCCAGAGTGGTTCCTCAATCAGACAGTGGCAACGCAAATATTCAGTCCTTGATCCCAACCTTGCTGCAGTCTTTTTACTTCATATCTAAACGACAAATGTAACAGTTTATTTTCCCTGATCCCCCACAGGATCAGTCACTGAAGGTATTAAAGCTAAGAAGTGCTGTGCCAAAGTAGTCCTCATTGCCCTTTTTTGGCCCCGACAGATTTGGCTTCCCTTCCTCTAACCTCTTCTGTTACGTTCTCCCAGAATGCTGGGATTCCACCCATATCTTCTGAGTCACCCATCTCTGCAGCCTCACCTAGACTTGCATGCCTTGAAGCTGACCATATAGTTACTCCAATTCTAACAATGGCAGATGCCAGGCTGTTCTCTTTTGTTGTCCACATCTTAACTGCTTCACAAAAAACAAATATGAGATGTTTACTTTAGCAAGTGGAAGAGATTTTCTGTGTAGGCATCTTCTAAAGGACTAAATCCTATTTCAGCATCTCTTCCATGTGTTTTGCATATCTTACCAGGTCTGTGCCAAAAAGGCTCAAGTTTTTTAACTATCAGAGTTCAGTTAGCAGCCATTTCCAGTATTCGCACTGAGCATAATCACACCCTCATCACTTCCATGAAAATCACAAAAGCCTTTTTAAAGGGGATTTTTTTCTGTTGTGGACCACAATAAGGGATCCAGTCTCTCTGTGGGATATTTAAGTTATGGTACAGGCATAAACTTGGGCTCTTTTCCAAACTATAGCCACAGAGGACTTAAAATGTCTTACTTGGAAAAACATTTTTCTTGTGGCTAGAACTTCGGCAAAGAGAATTTCAGAATTGAAAGCTCTGTCCTGTAAACTTCCATATGTCATCTTCATTAAGGAAAGGGTGTCATTGAGACCAAATCCCAATTTCCTTCTGAAGGTGGCTTCCAAAGTAAACCTTAACTAGTGTATTAATCTGCCTTTATTCTTTGTAAAAATTTTCCACTAAACGAGAGTATACTTTACAGTTATTGGATGTTCAAGGACAGCTCAGATTTTACTTAGACTAGTAACATGAGAAATTCTGAAAAGCTTTTTGTTGCCTTCTCTAAACTGAAAGCTGTCAAAAGTGTATCAAAATCATAAACATAACCCTGACCAACAAATGGGAAATTGGAAATTCACCTACGTGTCTCTGATAGATAGAGGTGTAGACAGTAATGCCTAAACTAACATAATCCCATAACCTCTAGAAATTTCCTAACATACCCTTCCTAATAAACACCTATGATATACAGGGACACAATCGGGTTGGATTTTATTGCTAGGCTTGCAAAGGCCCAGATGGTTGTTAGCATAAATGTCGTTCTGTCTCACTGGCTTTCTGATTGCATAATTGTTTAAGAAAAGATGTATTGCTTCTACATAAAAAAATGTCTCATTCTGCAAGAACAGTAGCTACTTCTACAGTCTTTCTAAGCAGAGTTCTGATGAAATTTGTGCTGCAGCAACTTGGCCAACTTTTCACACATTTGTGGCTCACTCCATACTGGATGTTCAGTCAGGGTTGCCTAGATCCTTTGGCTCCACTATCCTTAGAAATATTCTCCTTTGATGCCACCCTGGTGGTTTTGGTAGCTTGGGAATCTGTCCTAATGGTTGAATCAGATGAAAACAGACAACTTCGGGTACAAAAGTTACATACTTACCATAATGCTAGCTCTGTATTGTCTTGTTTTTGTCCGGTTCAACTTCCCTTCCTCTTCCTCCCTTCCAAATTGTCATCTGGTGCTCCTTTGGAACATAATGACCTCACCAAGGACCTTGTCATTTAACAGCTTTGGCTGCTGTTTTTCACTTGTGGCCTATTTTATATTCTCTTTGTTTATGATATCCTTGCAATATTGTCTGGTTCTGACCAGACAAACTTGATCTGAGGCTGTTGAGTAACATAGGGGATTATGGAAAGTGGAGGAGTCAGAGACCTGGATTCAGTTTTGAAAAAGTTGCCCCGGTTGGATCTGATGGATCTGATAACCAACGGTTCAACCGGAAGAAAACAAAATAACACGTCTAGTGTTATGGTAAGTACGTAACTTTCATGCATTCCCAAATACAAAATGAAGAAGAATGACAAAATGCAGTATTGTGAACTGCTTCAGTTTTATTTTCAGACTGTGCAGTAGTCAGCTTAACTTTCAAGACTATGCAGTAGTGTACAGGAATCCAGACCATGTGACATACATGGATTACATTCCCCCTTTTTGGAAAAAAAGTAATATGTCCTTCCTTTTGAGTTGGATAGCGCTAATGTGTAGAAACATGTGCATTTCATTTTACTGCATTAAAGAAATATTTTGTTACTTGATGATAATAATATACATTAGTTTAACTATGATCTTTTTAAAACAGTATTTATTAGGTGTTGTCTAAATATTGTTATTGCTGTTGTGATTTTATTACTACAGCTGTCTGGGTAATTTATTAAAAAACACATTTGTATTGGATTTTAATGGAACCATTTTGTAAAACATTTCTGTTTTAGAATTTTGAGTATTGCATTTTAGATTTCATTTCATGAAATGTCTGTATCTACCTGGCTTTTTAAGTAGTCTTCCAAAAAAGCAGTTGATAATTCTGATGTGTTGTATATTGCATTCTCAGATGATTGTTTTGACAATTTGTATGTTTTGGTATTGAAACTATGTCAGGAGATCTCTCTTTGGGCACCTGTTGGGATGCCTGTCTGGACATTTCATTGACAACTGTATTTGTTTAATAAAATGGCATGTTAAGTTGTCAATCTCGCCTTTATTCTTGCTGAATGGGTTCGGAGCCGATCCTCGGCTCCGACTCGGACACTTACTAAAGCTGGAGAGCTTATTTGACCGGCTCGAGGCAACCCTATATCCCATGATGCTAGGCGATAACTCCAGATCTCGTTTGCCGCTTTCGCTTGCGAGGTGCGTTTTTTTTACCGGCTCCTGGTAAGTCTTATATTTACAGTGTTCAGTAACCCTTTTTGAGTTAATTTTTCACCTAGTTATTTCTTTTCATTAGTTAGTAACTACTTTTAACTCTATTACTTTTTTATATACCTTCCCTTTTTATCCCTTATATCCCTCCCCCTCCACTCTTAGGTTAGGCCTTAAGCCTGCCCCTTTCCTAATTTTTCTTAGGGATCCTGTGGAGTGTTTCGGTGTGTCAGTATCCCTATTAACATTTTATTGTTAATTTATAATTTTTGAGAGTGTGTGTGTGTGTGTTTTTCTGTTACCTTTGTGAACCCTCGACACTGTTATGTCGAAGGAACCAAAGGAAACTAAGGTCTCAGGCTTTAAGAAGTGTGACTCGTGCTGTCAGAAAATGTCTCTGACAGACGGTCACACTTCTTGTGTTTACTGCCTGGGACCCCTGCACCAGCAGGACTCTTGTTCAGTATGTCATGCATTCAGTCCAAGAGTCCTGCAGGAGCGCAGGAATAAACTTATACTGAGGGGCTTGTTAAAGCCCAAGGGCTCCCCGACTAAGTCTGCGTCAGGTAGGCCCTCGAAACCTGCAAAACCGTCGGCTCCAAGTACTAAGCCTTCGACTGCTGGCTCCCTGTCTGTGCCTAGATCGGCTCCGGCTGGAGCCGATCCCTTTGAGTCACAAGTTCCGGTCTCGGCACCACTCGGTGCCGATACCTCTGAGCCCATGCTTTCGCTGTCGGCTCCGGCTGGAGCCGATGTGTCCTCGGCTCTGTTGGCTCCATCTAAGAAGAGGTCAAGATCCCCTTCATTGGAGTCCATCCATTTGGCTCCGAGGTCTCCCCTGCTCTCGGAGCAGAGCCACCGGAGCCGATCTTCTCGGTCATCCAGACTTTCAGATCACAACCTTGAGAGAGTGGTAAGTAGGCTGTTAAAGTCTCAGGCATTGGCCCAGATGATCTCTAGCCCGTCTCATCAGACGGTAGCTATTACGACTCCACCTACTTTTCCTCCTTCGACTCTCCCTCAGAGTTCAGAGCCGGAGCTCCTCGGAGCCGTGACCGTTGTGGCGTCGGAGCCGATACCTCCCCCTTCGGCTCCTTCGTCTTCCGCTCCGATCTCCTCTTTGATACCTTCATTGGACGGATCCGGTCGCCTGATCTCTCTCGTCGGCTCCGAGGGGGCGAGTGGCATCGGACCATTGTCAGACCCCGTTCTCCCTCTCTGAGCGTCGGCGCTCGTGAGCTCGGCCCCGACATCGGCCTCGGAGCCTTCCCTGTCGGTGCGGCCTGGGGTTCCTACCTCTTCAGAGCGAGGGCCTTCTGGCCTTTCTGATAGGGGAGCCTTCGAGGTGATGAGGAGCGTACTAGCCCCAGGGCTTAGTCAACGGTCAGCTCCATCAGCTCCTCCCACTACAATGCCTGCTGATGTCTCTTCCCACTCACTTGCTCCCTGACCCAGAGATCCAATGCCTCAGGTTTCCCCACTGGGAATTTCTTCCTCTTCCGAGGCTTCTCATGACCTGTCAGTGGAGCCTCCGCGTAAGAGGACATGTAAGAGGAAGCATGTGGACTCCCCTGAGTCTATTACATCGGACACCGACTTGGATGAGTCGGAGGGATCCTCAAAGTCCCCCTCTGAGGATGTCTCTTTCTCAGACATTTTAGAAATCCTGAAGCAGAGGGGGAACTGGTCTTCCCTTAATCCTTCCGAGGACGAGTCGGTGTGCCTGGAGGCATTTGGTTCTCAACCCTCCACCGCCTGGGTGTCTCCGCCTTTCGACCCCCTTATGGAAGTAGTGGCTAGGAAGGCGTGGTCGGCCCCGGATTCGGTGGAACCCACCCCTCGGAGGCCATCTAAATTCATCACAGCACCAGTTGACAAGCAATTCCTAACAAAAGGTGTACCGGCGGATGCCATGGTGGTGGCTGCAGCCACCAAGAAGGAACTAGCTGATCCTTCAGTACCTATCCATCCTCCTAATAAGGATTCTAGGACCATGGATAGGTATGGTAAGCGGATGTTTTCTTCAGCGACCTTTGCCATGCGGTCGCTGAATTACCTGTGTCACTTCACCCGCCTTCAGAGAGATATTCTCAAAGAGTTGGGAGAAGTCTTACAGGATCCATCAGCTGCTGGGTCCCAGGATAAAATAAACTCACAGCCTGGAACCCTGAACTCGATTGTTAACTCCTCCATGCGTCTAATTTCATATGCAGCCGATGGAGCGAGTAGGGCCACAGGCACAGGAGTGGCCTTAAGGCGTCACGCCTGGATGCGGCTGTGTAATTTCGGGGACCCTTTCAAGGCGTCCTTCACAAATTCCCCTTTTGATGGTTCGGCTTTGTTCGGACCTCAAGTGAAAGACACCTTGACCAGATGCGAGCAAGATGGCAAGACTCTTCCTGCCGTAGGAGTCCGTTTCTCCACCCCTTCAAGACCATACCCTAAGGGTCAGAAGGGTGGGAAAATGTGGTTCCGCAAATCTCAAGGAGTCACGCCTGACGCAAGAGGTCAGTTTACCCCCAGAGGCAGAGGGGGTAACAACAACAGACGCCACCCTAGGGGCAGAGGGGGTCCGCAGAACCAGGGTAGCAGGGAGCCTCTCTCTGACAAACCCTTCCAGCATCCCTGAGATGTTGCCCGATTGTCCACCTTTGGAGGTAGTCGGGGGAAGATTGTCACTGTACCCAGTAGCCTGGCTTTCCCTTACTCAAGACAAATGGATACAGTCGATCATATCCGAGGGTTACAAAATTCCCTTTATCCAAACCCCAATTCAACAAAAGGGAACCCTTCCAGACGTTCCACCCGGTCTAAGGGAACTAGCAGTATCAGAAATATCAAAACTGCTAGCAAAAAGAGCCATCCAGCCAGTCCCAGCAGACCAACTAGGATCCGGAATGTACTCAAGGTTCTTTTTGGTACCGAAAAAGACAGGGGACTGGAGACCAATATTAGATCTCAACAAACTGAACAAGTTTGTAGAGAGAACAAGATTCCGGATGGTCACGCTACAGTCCATTCTGCCCTTTCTGGGCAAGGACAATTGGATGTTTTCCGTGGACCTTCAGGATGCGTACTATCACATCAAAATTCACAGGCGCTCCAGAAGGTTTCTCCGCTTTCGGCTGGGGGCCAGTCACTACCAATTCAGAGCCCTGCCCTTTGGTCTCACTACAGCCCCCCAGAGTGTTCACCAAATGTATGGCAGCGGTTACGGCTCACCTGAGACGGCAAGGATTCCAGGTGTTTCCATATCTAGACGACTGGCTCCTCACTGCCACCACCAGGCATCAACTTCTCCAAGCCAGAGCTTACACCGTTCACAGTTACAGAGGGCTAGGAATCTCTCTAAATTTCGAAAAGTCTGCCTTGTCGCCTTTTCAGTCTATTACCTTTATAGGCGCCAACTTGAACACCGTACAACTTTCAGCGAAGTTAACAGATCAAAGAGTCTTAGATATTCAAAACCATGTCCATGTTCTTCTTCAGAGCGACAAAATTCAGGCCAGGTATGTCCTGAAAGTATTGGGTCTTATGGCGGCCGCCATAACACTTCTTCCCCTTGCACGTTTTCACATGCGTCTTCTACAGTGGATGCTGTTCGCCCAATGGTCTTTTCAGCAACTCCCCATGCACCACAAGATCATGATAACTCAAACTTGCAAAAGTCATCAGTCCTGGTGGATATTGTCCCCTCAAGTCCATCAGGGCAGACCCTTTGTTCCTCCTACCCCGGTCGCCACGGTGACATCGGACGCCTCCCTGATCGGGTGGTGGGGGGGGGCATTTTCAGGGCAGGATGGTCCATAGCACTTGGCAAACTTTCGAGCGCCACCTGCACATAAATGTCCTAGAGATGAGAGCAGTACTTTTAACGTTGCAAGCCCTCCACGACTCTCTTCCCCTAGGAACTATTGCAATCCAAACGGACAATATGTCCGTAGTGTGGTATTTCAACAAGCAAGGCGGAACCAAGTCCTATCCCCTGTGTCAAGAGGCACTCAGACTTTGGCAATGGGCAATCTCCTCTCAGCGGTTTCAGATAGCAAGGCATATCCCCGGGAAGTCCAACTTCATAGCGGACAGGTTGAGCAGAGCTATACTCATGCCACACGAGTGGTCTCTCAAACAATCGGTAGCGGAAGAGATTTTTCAGAAGTGGGGCCTTCCTTGCTGCGATCTTTTTGCTACATCCCAAAACAGCAAATGCCCTGACTTCTTCACCCTCTTCCCCCTTCCAGGCCACCCCCCCAGAGACGCTCTAGTCCAAGATTGGCCTTGGGGACTTCTCTATGCCTTTCCACCCTTTCCTCTAATTCCACAAGTAATTCAGAAAGCAACCGCCTTGAGAGCCAAGTTGATTCTCATTGCCCCTTATTGGCCTCGACAGATATGGTTTCCGTTCCTACATCATTATCTTTTGGTACAGCCTTGGCATCTGGACCCAGCTCCAGATCTGTTGACCCATCAGTCGGGCAGCTGCACCAATCCCTACATTCTCTCAACCTCACTGCTTGGTTGCTCCACTTCCGTCCTTAGCCAGGCTTCCTATGATTTCTAATCCCGTCCGGGATATCATAGTAGCTTCCCTTAAATCTTCCACCAGAAGGATTTACACTAGTAAATGGAAATGTTTCTCCTTCTGGGCAAAGGCAAGGAATATAGATCCCTTTACTGCCCCAATTCATTCGGTCTTAGACTTCCTAGCCAAAATTTTTCATTCAGGGTCTTCTGCCTCTACAGTAAAGGTTCAGTTGGCAGCCATATTGAATTTTCATACAGGCTTATCGGACCACAACATCATGTCCAATAGGCTTTGCAAAGCCTTCCTTAAAGGTGTATATTTACTTAAGCCTCCGATCAAAGACCCTCCACCTCAGTAGGATCTTAATTTAGTCTTAACATCCTTAATTCTCCCCCCTTTTGAACCTGCGGTCTCCTGTTCATTGAAATTTCTTTCCTGGAAGACACTTTTCCTAGTCGCCATTACTTCTGCTAGGAGAGTATCAGAGCTTCACGCCCTCTGCATTCGTCCTCCCTACTTAATCTTCCATAAAGACAGAGTTTCTCTAAGGACTAATCCATCCTTCTTACCCAAGGTGGCTTCGCAGACAAATTTAAATCAATCAGTTGATCTCCCAGTTTTTTTCCCAAACTATACTAATAGAGCGGAGCAAAAGCTACATTATCTAGATGTTCACCGCCAGCTCCGATACTATTTGGATAGAACCAAACAAATAAGAAAGTCTGATCAACTGTTTTTATCGTACGCAGAAAATAAGAAAGGCCTTCCTGTTTCCAAGGTAACCCTATCTAGGTGGCTGTCTTCTGTGATTACATCTATTTATCAACTCAGAGGCAGGAAATTAACTTCTAAGCCAAAAGCCCATTCAACTAGAGCACTAGCTACATCTACAGCTTTTCAAGCTAGACTACCAATAGACACTATCTGTGTGGCAGCCACATGGGCCTCTCCTCATACCTTTGTTTCGCATTACAAATTGGACATGGCCTCCAGTGACAGAGCAACATTTGGTTCCACCATTCTTAAGAGTCTGTTCCAATGAGCCACCCAGGATGAAGGTGCTAGGGACGCGGTCCCATCCAGCAAGAATGAAGGCGAGATTGACAACTTAACATTGAGAAGTTATGTACCTACCATAACGTTCCATGTTAGTTGTCTTCTCTCGCCTTCTTTCTTGCATCCCACCCACCATCCCCCTAGCCTGGACAGACCGAGAAGATCTTCCCTTCCTTGAAGGGTCCTTTTATTCCTTTGTTCACTATCTAGGTGTCCTAGGATATATATAGTGTAGATAATTATCTTTGGGGGTTTTTATCCCTCTTCCTCCTCCTTCCAGTTGGAGGATTTTGTTTTATTGGCCTATGCTAGGTTTTTCAGCTTCCAAACGAGATCTGGGGAGTTATCGCCTAGCATCATGGGATATAGGGTTGCCTCAAGCCGGTAAAATAAGCTGTTGAGCTTTAATAAGTGACCGAGTCGGAGCCGAGGATTGGCTCCGAACCCATCCAGCAAGAAAGAAGGCGAGAGAAGACAACTAACGTGGAAAGTTATTGTAGGTACATAACTTCTCATTTTGGAATAGTACTGAATTCATCATTTGCCTCTGTTTTTCAAATGAGAGATAAGACAAGCATGTTTATTACAGTGAGAGTTCTTTTTTATTTAATCTACCCCAGCACATGACTTCCATCAGTTATCCTTACCTGCATCCATTTGACTCATTCACCCTTTATGTAGGGGGTGAAACCCAAACCCACTGATGTTCTTCGTGTTTCACTGTTGCAGTCATTACATTTGGGTTATCTGCTTGCAGGTAGCCCTCAGTCCGCCTGATTTGGGTCCTGCGTCGGTTGCTGTCCCTTCTTCCATGACGTCCAGTCGTCAGGGGTATAAAACATGCAGCCAACGTCATTACATCAGTCTTTCTTGCCGTGCGGTGCCCGAAGCAGAAGCAGTTCGCAAGTGCTGGTCAGCAGTCTCCTGAAATTTTCGCTTTCGAGTTTCAGAACCGAAGTCTTCAACTAAAGCTAAGTACCCCGTTGAGGAAACTTTTTCTTGCCCCTTACCGATGTCAGTAAAAGTTAATAATTGCATTACTTGCGGAAAGCAAATACCTCATAAAGATTTTCATTCGTACTGTATTCCTTGCCTAGGTCCTGACCACAACGTACCTTACTGCCGGTTTTGTGCTTTATTTAATCAGCGCACTATCCATCGTTGGTATATTTTCACCTCTAAATATTTCGGTTCTCGGTTTAATTATCCAGAAATGTCATCGGTTAGCCATCCGACTACTGGGTTTCCGAAAAAACGCAAGGATAAAGACAGATACAGGCCGCCGAGGTCCAAAACTGCCGACGACGCTTCTCCTAAGCCAGTCACCAGTTCGCCGGTACTCAGTGAGGCGCTTTCACAGCCCCTGATACCTGCTACTTCTGATTCGCAGGCCTCTACTGAGACCCATTCGGAGTCCGGTATGCCGCGAGATGCTTCAACTATGGAACCCGCGGATGTCTCTACCTTGGATGGGTCTGGAGCCGCTGTGTAGGCACCGGCTTCTGAGGGTGTATTCAGGCCTGCGGACTTGCATATTGAACCGACACCTCCTTCTTCACTTAGGCCTAAATCTCGAACCATGCCTAAAAAACCGATGCCCAGACCACATGTTCAGGCCTCTATGCCTAAAAAACAAATTATAAGAATGGCTGAAGATCTAATTATTTTAATCAGGGGTAGCCAACCCCCCCCCCCCCCCCCTTTTAAGAGGCCTAGGACTGAAGTTGTTTCTGAATCTTCTGACCAGGATTCTGTTTTTTTCTGATTCTTCTGATGATCTGGATTTGCCCTTATCTACTTATGAGGATTCTGATGCAGAGGACTCTATTTCCTCTGCCTCCCCTCCAGAGGAATTTTCTTTTGGTGAAACCTTACATACTTTAAGGGACCATTTCCACTGGGAAAGCCAGGATTTTTCTGATTCAAAAAAGAGGATCAGGGATTTCTTACTCCTGCCTCAGCATAGGTCTTCAGCTATTCCTCCTGTACTAGACATTGTTGATGCTTTTTCGGAATCTAGTTTGGCCCCTGATTCCTTGCCTCCTGCTCCCAGAAAACCTGACGGATACTACAGGGTCCCTGAGTCACACAAGTTCCATTTTAAAAATCCTATTGCGGATCCAGAGACTATTTCTCAGGGGCCCAAGGGCATTAAGGCTTCTACTGCTAAAAATCCTGCCCCTTCTGGTAGAGATTCCAGGGCGCTGGATAGATGGGGTAAGAAGGTTTACACTTCTGCAGCCTTGGCCATTAGGGTTTTAAACTGTCAGTTTCATATGTTAAAGTATCAGCAGCATGTTATTGGATTGCTTAAATAGAAGATGATGTTGATTCCTGATTGTGTGGAAAATAAAGAATTACAGGATTTAATGCATTCTGCTGAACAGGTTGGAAAACATACTTTGCAATGTGGTTTTGATTCGTTAGAAGCCTCTTTCAGGGCTGCTGTTACTGGGTCTGTGCTCAGAAGGCATGCTTGGCTTAAGGAGCAAACCTTACCTGATTATCATCATCATCATCTTTTGGCTTTTCCCGTTAGGGGTCGCCACAGCGGATCATCTCTTTCCATTTCTTCCTATCCTCTGCATCTTGCTCTGTCACACCAACCGCCTGCATGTCCTCTCTCACCACATCCATAAACCTTATCTTAGGCCTTCCTCTTTTCCTCTTACCTGGCAGCTCCATCCTTAGCATCTTTTTCCCAATATACCCATCATCCCTCCTCAGCACATGTCCAAACCAAAGCAATCTCGTCTCTCTTGCTTTGTCTCCAAACTGTCCAACATGAGCTGACCCTCTAATATACTGATTCCTAATCCTATCCATCCTAGTCACACCGAGTGCAAATCATAACATCTTTAACTCTGCCACATCCAGCTCTGACTCCTGCGTTTTTGTCAATGCCACTGTCTCCAATCCATATAACATAGCTGGTCTCACTACCCTCTTGTAGACCTTCCCTTTCACTCTTACTGGTACCCGTCTGTCACAAATTACTCCTGATACTCTTCTCCACCCATTCCACCCTGCCTGTACTCTCTTCTTCACCTCTCTTCCACATTCACCGTTACTCTGAACTGTTGATCCCAAGTACTTAAACTCATCCACCTTTACCAACTCTACTCCCTGCATCCTCACCATTCCCCTACCCTCCCTCTCATTTACGCACATATATTCTGTCTTAGCCCTGCTGACCTTCATTCCTCTGCTCTCTAGAGCATATCTCCACCTCTCCAGAGTCTCCTCGACCTGATTCCTACTCTCACTACAGATCACAATGTCATCTGCAAACATCATAGTCCACGGGGCCTCCTGTCTGATCTCATCTGTCAACCTGTCCATCACCACTGCAAATAAGAAAGGACTCAGAGCTGATCCTTGATGTAATCCCACCTCCACCTTAAACGGATCTCTCACTCCCACTGCAGTCCTCACCACTGTCACACTACCCTCGTACATATCCTGTACCACTCTTACATATTTCTCTGCCACTCCCGACTTCCTCATACAATACCACACCTCTTCTCTAGGCACCCTGTCATATGCTTTCTCCAAGTCTACAAAAACACAATGCAACTCCTGACCTTCTCTGTATTTCTCCATCATATTAAAGCTAAATTGTTGGATGCTCCCTTAAATCAGGACCGCCTGTTTGGCAACAAAGCTGAGGAAGTCCTTAAAAAGATGGAAGATACAGCAAAATCTATGCAAACTGTTAAAGATTTCTTACAAGTTCTGCCTCCTAGATTTAGTAGGCACTGGCCCTTTAAAAATTGGTCTTTTCCAGCCACTTCCAGGTCTTCTCAAGCCAAACCGAGACACAGCAGAAACCCCAAGTTTCAGTCCCAGGGGACACACAGGACTAAGCAGTGGGAGGCCTCCACTTCCAAATCTGAGAGTAATAAGACGACCCCCCCCCCCATGGTAAACCATCTCAATGACTTCCTTTTAAAATGTCCAAGCACTTATCAACTGACTGCCCCTTTGGGGGAAAGATTGCTCTTCATGCAAATAACTGGGAGCTCATTACCCAGGACAAATGGGTTTTAAATATAGTATCCCAGGGATACAGATTTCACTTCCACATGTTGCCAACACCAAACGGGTGGCCGGACCTACCCTCACATCAGCGGGCAGAGGCCCAAAAACAAGTACTTTCTCTCTTAAGCATGGGGGCTATTCATTTGGTACCAGAAGAAGAAAAGGGACAAGGTTTCTACTCGACACTTTTCCTGGTACCCAGAAAAGACAATTCATGGCGTCCTATCCTGGACCTGTCTACTCTAAACACCTTTTTGGAGATTCCAAAATTCAAGATGCTGACTCTTCACCAGTTGCTTCCTATGCTAGGCAAAGACGCCTGGTTGGCAACACTAGTTTTAAAAGAAGCATACCTGCACATCCCAATCAGGGAATCTTGCAGAATATACCATCGCTTTAAAGCAGGCTACACACACCATCAGTTCTCTGCACTGCCCTTTGGCTTATCTACTGCGCCCAGGGTATTCACAAAGTGCCTAGCTCCAGTTATTGCATTTTGCAGGCAAAGAAATATTCAAATATACCCATACCTGGACGATTGTCTAATTCAGGCAGAAAGTCAGCACATACTTTTGAATCATCTGCCCTTTGTACAAAGGGTTCTAACCTGTCTGGGGTACATCATAAACGAAAAGAAATTTCACCTGGTACCCTGTCAACAAATTATATTCCTGGGAGCAAGCTTGAATACAACTTCCCAGATGGCTTACCTCACGCCAGGGAAACAAATTCATTTGACAACCTACTTCAAACAAGTGGCCACAAAAACCCTGCTATCTGCAAGACAAATACTGCAAGCCTTGGGGTTCATGGCCTCCTGCATTCTTCTAATTCCATATGCAAGGCTGCATATGAGGAGACTACAGTGGTATCTAAAAAGCCTATGGTGTTAACATTCTCAAGATGTAGATGAAAAATTATATTGCTCTGCTTACTGGAGCTTACTTGCTTGCTTGCTGTGGGATTTGAAGTCTTCTTAAGACACACAGTCTTGCTGTGCTGTTTACTGCTGAATCAGCGACACATAGCTCTGCATGACTCCATCTGTAGTCTGTTTAAAGCACCAAGCCTTTCAAATTGCACACTGATAAAGAAATATATTTTGCAGCTATAAGCACAGTTACAGATAACTTATTTTATAACAAACCACACATAGTCTGTCAGATTTGTAGCATATATTTACAAAGTTTTCCTTCATTACAGATATGAATGATGACTTCTACAAAATACCTCTCTCTGTCCTTCTCTCACATAACTGAATTACTACAGTTGCTATATACAGAGCTAGTCACGCACACAAGAGATTGTTATTTCCTCCTGGTATATTTTTCTGGCCTTCTATGGGAAGTCACATAATGTCTGTTTATAGACTTTTCTATTGTCCTTTTGTGATTTAAGCACTTTTGCTGATGTGAGGATGCCATTCTGAAAGGAAACATCTGTATAAGCTGTTCCTACTGGAAAAACATCACGTATTGCTGAATTTATAAAAAAGGATGTCTGTTAATTGATATTTGTTCTACAAACATGAGAAAATCATGTAATGCTTGTTTTCCAGTATTGCTTTGTTAGGCGTTTTCTGATGCTGTGAAGAGAAGCCTGTCTGTTATACATATAGTATGAATGCACATTGTAAACTCTATACATATATTCAAGCAAACTTTTTCTTTCAGCATATTTACAACAGAATTAATTTCAGCCTTATATTAATAATATCTAACAATTCCCTCTGTTTTTAAACATACTCAAAACATTATATATATAAAACACATTAAGAAACAAAACCTTTAGTCTTTTTTGATACAAGTCAAAATGCAATTTTACATAGTTAATACAAAGAAAACATGTATTACTACCAAACCTGAATGTATTTAACAACTTTTTCTTTTGCAGACCATTCTGTGAAAATATTTTATCAGTTATGAGCTGTGTCTGTTTTTATTTTACTTGATTAATTTATTCTTTTGCAATCACAGAATTTAATTTACGACTTAGAACTGTTTTATTAACTCTTTGCAACTGTTGAATTAACTATGAGACAAGAACCATGTGCTACTGCAAGCATTTATACACCGCTGAAAATATACAGTTTTAATGTCATTTTAACCATCACATTGTGTTCATGTCTCTAAACTGCTCAATAACATTTTGGTAAAATACTGAACTGGACTTGGATAATAAATATTTGAAAGCAATTATTTTACTGGGGTAAAACCAGTGATATTACAACTTGACAAATTACTTTTGAACTTATTACAATGTATCCTGATCAGTATGTATTTACACAGACTGTTTGCTATTTATGCATTTCAATTTAGTAGGTATCTTGGACCCATTGTTTTCTTTAAATATGTTTTTTTCACACATATTCATTACTAGACATTAATTTCATTTGTACTGAAATTTTCTACATTTGTACATACAAAGACTATCATTTGTACTGAAATTTTCTACATTTGTACATACAAAGACTGTAAAGTACATTTAGTCTAATCTTACAAATTTAATAACATTAATATTGAGCAAAATCTTGGAAAATGTTTGTCTCTCTAGAAATATCTAGTGGAACTGGCACCAAATGCATATGTCATGTTATTTTAAACTACATACTCAGCAATTACAAATATTCATGCTTTTTTATACCAACATTGTTTTGTCAAAAACATATTGAAATAGTGACCATTCTTGCTATTAGAAACATTTATGCATTTTGCATATCTTTATTCTCTCTTGTATAGCTTTAATAAAGCAATTTTAAATCATCTCTTGTTTTTTAAACCATCTCTTGTATAGCTTTACAATTTAACAGGTTGTAAATACAATTTAATTCTAAACAATACAATAACCATTATGATAGCTATTAACAACTTGTAAAATATCATATCCTGTCAGGTGTAATCCAGTTTACCAGTATTTCTAATACACTAATACCTGTTTCCCCCCCATAAAAGAGTATTGTCAAGAAGGAATGAGATATTTTTTCCTGTAGCTTTATTTTAGACCCTTGTTGTTTATTTTTTCTGTAGCTTTATTTTCAGACCCTTGTTGTTTATTTTTTCTGTAGCTTTATTTCAGACCCTTGTTGTTTATTTTTTCTGTAGCTTTATTTCAGACCCTTGTTGTTTATTTTTTCTGTAGCTTTATTTCAGACCCTTGTTGTTTATTTTTTCTGTAGCTTTATTTCAGACCCTTGTTGTTTATTTTTTCTTTTCAACATTTCCTGTAACTATTCATTCAGTCTAGGAAGGTCTGAGCTCACATTTCATACTCTGTAAACTATAGTTAATTCTTTTGGCATTTTTCCTTTAATGTGATTGTGATTTGCATAACTATGCATTTATACAACATAAATAGACATTATTTTACAATTACCTTACATGGATTTCAGTATTTTTTATTTATTTATCTATTTAACTGTCCTGCCATTAATTTTACAAAAACTGTTTGACTAATACCATCTGTGATTTTATTTATTTTTAAAATTCAGAACTTTAACTGTTTGGTGTTACTATACAATTATAATATATGTTTATTTATATTTGCTGTTGTCTGCATTTTGCTTTTGTGCATTGTAAACAAATGTACTCTAGATGAAAAGAACACACATGCATGTCTATCTTGTATCTGTATATCTTTATACAAGCATGTCATGTCCCTGCCATCCTAGCATGCATGCTTAACCATTTTCAAAACATAAACATATTATAAAATATATTTCTTTTGCACAGATTAATTGTGTATGCAGGAAATTCCCAGTCTTTGTCACTTGAGCTAATTTATTTCCTTTATCCTGCAACTGCTGCTGAATTTCTTGTGATATTGCATGGTCTTTCTGACATTCTTTAGTAAGCTGTTCTGCTGAATTTGAAACTCCTATGCACTTTTGAAAAGATGTGTGTATAACTTGTCTAAGCTTCCTGAACTCATTGTGTCTGTCTTTTAGAAGTTTATTACATTTCTTTGTAACAAAATGTACTAGAGTTTCTATCAGTAACTGATTTGACTGTTGTTGCAACTCTGAAATAAACCTTTTACAGCTGGTGACAGAACATAACTGTCTAACATTTGAATATAATGTCAACATATTAACTTTTCTTGGTTCTTTACCTTTACAATTTTTGTCTGTACAGTCTAACCTTTGGATAATGTCATGCACTGTATTTTTATGACATTGTACACACAATAAACATTTTTATACCACACATGATTTTATTTCATATACCAGTCAAATATTATAATCCATTTGCATAATGCCTTACTATCAAATTGCAATCCATTTGCATAATGCCTTACTATTAACTTGCCCTAATAAAGTTTTACATTTGCTAATATGCTGTATATACATTTATTTTGTTATTATTATTACCTCTATGGCATTCATACTGTATATAACACAGAATAATTTTCTTACCAGTCAACAGACAGGCAGATGGCCAAGCTGCTTTACTGTAGATGGTTGAAAAGTTTCTGTAGTCACTTGTGAAGTTGGTACAGCAAAACTGGCAGATTCAGTCTTACAGCTTCGTCTTGTACCTTTTCTGGAGATTTTATGGAACTGCTCCACTTTCCTGCAGTGCAGTCTCACTGGATTTAGATGTATATTAAACTGTATTGCTACAAACTGTTGAAAATTGTAGAAATCTGAAGTACTTCACATAAACATTACTGTGCTTTTACAGGAGTGACATTACCCATTCACTCCCCCTGTTTTTTGATACAGGCTAGGAACGTTGTCAAAGGGTCACCATTGAAACATTATATGGTGCTGCTTACTGCTTATATTGCTCTGCTTACTGGAGCTTACTTGCTTGCTGTGGGATTTGAAGTCTTCTTAAGATGCACAGTCTTGCTGTGCTGTTTGCTGCTGAATCAAAGATACATAGCTCTGCATGACTCCATCTGTAGTCTGTTTAAAGCACCAAGCCTTTCAAATTGCACACTGATAATGAAATATATTTTGCAGCTATAAGCACAGTTACAGATAACTTATTTTATAACAAACCACACATAGTCTGTCAGATTTGTAGCATATATTTACAAAGTTTTCCTTCATTACAGATATGAATGATGACTTCTACAAAATACCTCTCTCTGTCCTTCTCTCACATAACTGAATTACTACAATTGCTATATACAGAGCTAGTCACGCACACAAGAGATTATTTCCTCCTGGTATATTTTTCTGGCCTTCTATGGGAAGTCACATAATGTCTGTTTGTAGACTTTTCTATTGTCCTTTTGTGATTTAAGCACTTTTGCTGATGTGAGGATGCCATTCTGAAAGGAAACCTCTGTATAAGCTGTTCCTACTGGAAAAACATCACGTATTGCTGAATTTATAAAAAAGGATGTCTGTTAATTGATATTTGTTCTACAAACATGAGAAAATCATGTAATGCTTGTTTTCCAGTATTGCTTTGTTAGGCATTTTCTGATGCTGTGAAGAGAAGCCTGTCTGTTATACATATAGTATGGATGCACATTGTAAACTCTATACATATATTCAGGCAAACTTTTTCTTTCAGCATATTTACAACAGAATTAATTTCAGCCTTATATTCATAATATCTAACAGTAGAAGCAATCATTCCTATTATGCTTTGCCTATGCCTAGAGTTCCTTTGGTGGGCAGAGGCCTGCCACCAAAACAAGGGACTACCTTTCATACCACCCCCTGCTGCCCAAACCCTAACAACAGACGCATCAGACTATACATGGGGGCTCACCTGGCAGGGAAGTGCATTCAGGGCAAATGGAACCCAAGTCAAATGCGCCTGCATATCAATCAAAAATAAATGTTAGCTGTACAGAATGCTCTGACAGCCTTCAAGGACCACATTCTTCCAGGACAAATAATGGTAAAGACGGACACCACAGCTGTTATGTGGTACATAAATAAGCAGGGGGTACACATTTTTACCCCCTCTACAGACTAGCCATGGCATTTTGGAACACAACCTTGAGCTACCAAGTGCACCTTCAAGCTCAGTTCCTGCCAGGAAAATTAAATACACTGGCAGACGGACTAAGCAGAAACCTCATGGACCCACATGAGTAGAAACTGGAACCAAGGATTTTCAACATGTTGACAAGAAAATGGGGGAGCCTAGATATAGACCTATTTGCCTCTCTCCAGAACTACCAATTGGACAAATTTTGCACAAGGACTCCCCATAAACAAGCCTGGAAAGTGGATGTTGTGTCCTTCAGCTGGAAAAACCTATCAGTCTGTGCCTTCCCCCCTCTGCCTCTGCTCTCCAAAGTACTACTAAAAATAAAACAGGACAAACCAAGGATGATTTTGATTGCTCCAGACTGGCCACGCCAACACTGGTACCCCCTCCTGCGCAGTGTGTCACGGCTATCCCCATGGCACCTGCCTCAGACTCCTTCCCTGTTGTCCCAGCAGGAGAACCAGATTCTGCGCCCTCAGCTTCTAACACTGAACCTTGCAGCCTGGCTCATTGCCTAATCTCTCCTTTACCATCCCTCAGTAAACCTGTGATGGGTATCATTTTAGAGGCAAGGAGGCCTAGTACTAGAAAATCTTATGCTGAAAAATGGAAAAGATTCTGTGCCTAGAACCAATCTCAAGGGATGAGCACAGCAGCGCCCAATTTACCTCAGATTTTACAATACTTAACTGAGGTGCTTCACAAGGGCTTGTCTTTTTCCTCCATTAAAATCCATGCCTCAGCCATTTCAGCTCATTATAACACAGAACCTCCCCTCTTCTCTCATCCACTGCTCAAGCAGTTCCTCAGAGCAGCCAACAATTTGAGACCACACAGGAGAGCTCCAACCCCTGCCTGGGACCTTAACTTTGTTTTGGAGAAACTCACTCTACCTCCTTTCAAGCCAGCTGCTACTGCGGACTTAAAATTTCTTTCTTGGAAAACAACTTTCCTTTTAGCAATCACTTCATCTAGAAGGGTATCTGAATTACAGGCCCTTATGGCAGTGGAGCCTTTAATCATCTTTCATGCAGACAGAGTGTCCCTCAGAACCAATCCATCCTTCATGCCCAAGGTGGTATCCAGTGTGGCTCTTATTCAGTCCATTCATTTGCCAACCTTCTTTCCCAATCCACAGAACAAAGGGGAACGGATAATGCATTCCTTAGATGTGCACAGACAACTTAGATTCTACTTGGACAGGACTAAACCTCAAAGGAAATCTGAACAACTGCTGGTGGCATTTGCTGCAGGGGCAGAGGGGAAGGCTATTTCAAAGCAAACCATTTCTAAATGGATAGGTCATTGTATTCATTTCTGCTATAAGCACCATGGAAAACCTCTGCCCCAGGGGATCAGACCTCACTCCACCAGGGCTGCATCTACCTCTATAGCCTTTCCTCAGAGGCGTACCTACCAGGGACATCCTAGAAGCTGTTATCTGGAGCTCTGTACATACCTTCACCAAACATTATCATTTGCCAGTTTTCCCTAAATCCAGAGCTGGCTTTGCCACTTCAGTCTTGCAGGGCCTTATAGCTGGTCCTAATGCTATTTAAATTCCTCCTCCCAACCATAGCTTTGGGAATCTACCCAAATGTAATGACTGCAACAGTGAAACACGAAGAATATAGTACAGTTGTGTACACTTACCATAAATGTAGATGTTCGAATGTATTCACTGTTGCAGTCTTGGTTACCCTTCCTCCAGCCCCCTAACTTCTTTTGGTTATACCTCTACTTTCCTTTACTATGCTTAAAAGCTTTTTGGTGGAGGTATATCCTTGTACCTTTATATTTAATTGCTTCCCATTAGGGTGGCACCTGACATCTGGGGTAAGAAAAACTGATGTAATGGTGTCGGCTGCATGTTTTATACTTCTGACGACCTGACGTCATGGAAGAAGGGACAGCAACCGATGCAGGACCCAAGACTTTGTTAATCAGGCCGACTGAGGGCTACCTGCAAGCAGATAACCCAAATGTAATGACTGCAACAGTGAATACACTCGAACATCTACATTTATGGTAAGTGTACACAACTGTACTTTTTCCTGTCCAGGGCAAGAGCCCTATGGGCCTACTCGTTCCCTCCCTGTGGAAAGAGCTTTATGAACACATTAATTCTCCCAGAAGGTGAGTTAGGTGTTGGGGAGCAGGCTCTCCCATGTTCATGCCGGTCCCTTCTCTTAAATGTTTAACCCCTTCCTGTTGTGATTTTTTGCTTCCATAAATATTGCTATTTACTTGCTTCTATTCATGCTGTCACACACACTTATGTATGTAACACATATTCACACTGAACTGTTGTAGACGTGCCATGCAGTACCTCAGCACTCCTTTTGGGGTC
Source organism: Protopterus annectens (assembly GCF_019279795.1). Classification (NCBI taxonomy): domain Eukaryota; kingdom Metazoa; phylum Chordata; order Ceratodontiformes; family Protopteridae; genus Protopterus; species Protopterus annectens. The sequence continues at coordinate 1,844,304,382 of NC_056726.1, forward strand.
AACAGTGTAGCGGGCCATGGTTTACCTTCATATGTCTGGCAGCCACATTGTCGAAACTGCTGCTGCAAACCGCGAATTCCCAAAACCGCAAAAACCGAAGCTCCAAATTACAAAATTTCGCCCCATGGTAGCACTTGTTTCAGTGGTGGAGCGATCGGAAATGTCGAAATTCGATTTTCTTTTGACATTTAGGGAAGTTGGTGGGGCGGAATTCGCTTAAACAGTTTGTGTATGTGCACATTCGAAGAATGTGCTTTCAAGCATTTGAAGGTAAACTGTGGGCCATCGCACTTCGTCCACCCTAAGATTGGTAAACCAGTTTTGGTCACTCACTGCTATGCTGCCTACCCTGGTCCTTCTGGTGGTTGAGCCACTAATCAGATTGTAAATTATCTAGGTCAAATTCACAACTGTTTTCCCTTACACCAAAGGCCAGGGCAAGTAGAATGCTTTGCTTGAGTCTGCTTTTCACTTGTTGTTTTATGCATTTAACTGTGTAAGCCTACTAGACACAAGTATCTCTTTTCAGTGATGACCCCAGAGGACTGCCTACTTAAATGAAGCAGTCAGTCGCATTAGAGGCAAATAGAAGTCGAAGGAATCAAACCCAGTACTCTGGCCACAGTAAGCATCTCATGAGCAAATTAAAGCTTTAGTGCTCTGTGCTTCCAGCCATTGGACTAGAAACCTCAAATGAGGTGTTGTTTGAGAGTTTAATTAGCAAAGGGTGGTAAAAAGGAGAAAGGAAATAATTCTGAAACAGTGTAGTAGAGGAACAAAAGGAGAACTGAAGGTTCAATATTGGTTTATGACTGGCCAGACAAAATAGAAGATTTGATGACACTATGAAGAAGATTCCACAACTCTGAGAAAACAGAAAAATGTAGAGTTTCATAACTGAGAACGGCTTGTTCCTAATTGCTTTTTCTTCTCAAAAAGCTCAGCACTTGTCTTAAAAGCATATCCCTTGTCTTATAAGCATTTTCTTTGCAGGTCAAGCACTCCTATATTATACAAATCCCTCACTTGCAAACCCCCCCAGGAGTGCCCACTTCCCTGCTAAGCCCTCTACTTTTCTGTCTCATACCAACTCATAATTCTTTCTAGAATGTCGAAGGGTCAGATGCTGGCATCTTCTCCTGCCCAGTTGGTGAATCTGGGAATTCTGAGGCAATGTTACAATTGCCTCATGTACACGGACAACCCTCTCCTCCTCCCACATAACACTAACACTTGCGAGAGATGCAGCTATTTAGCCAAACTGGAGGCTGAGCTCTCTCAACTCAGGACTGGCAAGACCAGGCAGGAGGAGAAGGCAACTACACACACCACAATACAAGTCTCACATAACTCAACCACACCACTGAATCAAACACATAAACACACTAAGACATACTCGGAGGCTCTGAGTAAAAATTTACCTAAATAGCAAAGGCCTCCAAAGCAGACACCCAAGCAACTGCAAACTCAAGACACCACACAAACAACACATAAAAAACAAAATCAGTGTGCAAAGCAGTCACTGCCCTTAAGGCCAAATACAACACCAAACATACTTGTCATAGGTGACTCCATAGTCAGACACACTGACGTCCCACTCACCAGGCTGAGTAAGGAGAAGGTCACAGTAAGCTGCCTGTCGGGCGCTAGAATCCGCCACATAACACAAGCACTCAGGTCACTCCACGGCAAGTACAAGTATGACACAGTCATTGTCCATGCTGGTGTGAACGACCTGAGACGTACCTCCCTGGACTACATGAAAAGAGACATAGAGGAGCTCTCTGATTATGTAGCCCAGGCAGGTATGACCCTGACCCTGAGCAGTATCCTTCCTTCACCACGAATGATGCCACAATATAGTGACAAGATGATCAGCTTTAACAATTGGCTTAATTTCTGGTGTCATTCAAAGGGGATCCAGTGTCTGTCTGCTTGGGATGACATGCTTGACAAGCCACGCTGCTATGCAAGGGACAGCTTGCACCTGTCACCCTGGGATTCGGATATTGGCTAAGGCTCTTGCCAACCCCATAGTGCCTTTTTAGGCAAGGCTCAAATTCTAAACCTACCACCCTAGAAAACAAAACGGGAAGAAACTAAGGGTAATGCTGCTCAATGCCAAGTCTAAATCTCAAAATGCATGCACTCGAGGCCCTTCTCAGTATGGAGAACATCGATGTCTGTGCTGTGACTGAAACCTGGTTCAAGGCTCCTGAGAGCACCCGGCACTATCAGGTTTTACCTCATATCATGCGTTCCGCCCCAAAACCCGGACCATACCACAAAAGGAGGGGTGTATCCATATTCATCAAGGATACCCACACCTCCAGGTTGGTGGCTACCGAAGCATCGGAAACCATCCAGGTGCAATTAACCATAGGCAAAACTGCTCTACAATTTGTAGCATGCTACAGGCCACCCTCTCAAACTCAGGAAACCCACACAGCCTTCCTGAAGACACTGGAGGGTATAAATGTATCACCAAACACCATCATATTGGGTGACTTCAACTACCCAAATATAGACTGGGAACATTACTCAAGCCCCAACTTTCTAGCCCAAAGGTTCCTGGAGTTCATAAATTCAAATGCCATGGAACAACTAGTCACTGTCCCCACAAGAGGAGAAAATATACTAGATCTCATCATCACAAACATGGGGACAAAATGCTCCACACCTCTTTGGTGAGATCAGATCATAAACTAATCTCACTAGAAATCCACATCCCGCCCCCACCCCAAACAAAAAAGACCACAGTGAAGAACTTCTCTAAAGCAAACTTCACACTACTCAAGACAGGTGTGGTATCCTTCAAGGCCCCCGAGCCAATGGAAACCACAACCCAAGCTGGGGAAGCCCTTACAAATGCCTTCTATGAACACCTTCAGGACTGCATGGATCAGGCAATCCCAAATAAAACCAAGACTCTTTCCACCAAGGGCAAACGTCCAGTCTGGTGGACCCCAGCCATAAACAAACTTTACAATAAGAGGAGAAAGCTATTACATCATAGAGCAAAATCCCAAAAAGGGAAGGCATCTTTGATCAGTACTAGCAAGAAATTACGATCCCTCATAAAATCATCCAAGGCCAACTTTGAGAAAAAAAATTGCCATAGATTCAAAAGACAATCATAAGGCCTTCTTCAGCTATGTCAGAAACCTGGGTGGAAACTCCCAGATATGCTCAGAATTAGTCCAAAATGATACAAAAATCACTGAACCCACAGACATTGCCAACATACTGGCAGACAGGTTCAGCGCAAACTTCACCCCCCAAAAGGAGAGATAACTATCCCAACAGAGTGTAGCCTCCCAGACATCTCAAATGCGCAGGTGAAAGCTGCTCTCTCTAAAGCTAAGAACACAGCATCAATGGGACCGGATGGTGTCCCCGAATGTGTGCTACATGAACTCAATGAAGAACTAAACCCGCACATAAGGCAGCTGTTTAATCTTAGCCTTACCACAGGATATGTGCCCAAGGAGTGGTGTACGGCAACTGTGGTCCCACTCCACAAAGGCGGTGCCTCTACGGACCCTGGTAATTACCGCCCCATAAGCTTAACAAGCCTGGTCTGCAAAGCTATGGAGAGGATCATAATGGAACTCATAAACAAGGACATAGGGGACTTGCAGACCTTGGACCCAACCCAGTTTGGCTTTGTCAAGGGCAGATCTTGCCTTTTGAACTTGGTCGACTTCTTCGAAACAGTTACCAAGGCCATTGATGAGGGAAAGGCAGTCCATACAGCCTACCTTGACCTTGCAAAAGCTTTCGACACAGTACCCCACTCGGGTATCATAGAGAAACTTACCAGCTTAAATGTAAACCCATATGTCACAAGATGGGTTGCAAACTGGCTAAAGGACAGAACCCACAGGGTTAGAGTTGCTGGAGCCATGTCAGACTCCAAGCCGGTTACAAGTGGTGTCCCACAGGGCTCAGTCCTTGGCCCCCTATTGTTCGTCATCTACTTCTCAGAAGTACAGGCAAACATAGGAGGACTATGGCTGACAAAGTTTGCGGATGACTGCAAACTGGGTGCCATAGTGGATAGTACATCGGACACAGACATCCTTCAGATGGGTCTCACGGAAACTGATAGCTGGTGCCAGAGCCATGGCCTGAAGTTAAATGCAAAAAAGTGTATAGTCATACCCTTCGGGAAAAACAAGGTAACCCCAAGCTACCATATAGGTGGCAACCCACTAAGAACAGAAGAGGTTATCAGGGACCTGGGTACCCAGGTTGACAGTGGCCTCTCGTTTGACACTCACGTTGCTAAAGTGGTTCGAAAGACCTTCTACATTGCCCATCTGATCATGAAGGGATTCACATCCAGATCAAGTGAGGTCATTGTTCCCCTGTACTCTTCACTTATCAGACCAATGATCGAGTACAATGCCCCATTCGGGATGTATCTCACCCGACACCTGCAGCAATTGGAGAGACCCCAAAAGTTCCTCACCAAAAGGATAAAGGGACTCCAAAACCTGTCATATACTGCCAGACTGAAGAAACTCCAACTCTTTTCAGTTGCATACCATCTGCTCAGAGGTGACCTGTGCCTGACATACAAGGCCATGACCAACCAGAATTAATGGACATGCTCCACCTCAAAAAATCCAAATCCACCAGAACCACTAGAGCAAGTGACTTAAACCTTAGCACGGATATAAATAGGGCGTGCTGGAGGGATAGATTTATCACCCAGAGACTCCCCATGCTGTGGAATAAAATCCCGGTCCATGTGAGGCAGAGCACCTCGCTGGCTCTGTTCAAGAGAAATCTTGACCGGTGGATGGGAGATCGTAGGTTTACCCCGGGAATCATCTCTGTGTCACTGCTGGACAGAGGCACAACAAACTAACGGGCACATTATTTCTAACATAAGGGGTGGCGTAAGCCACATAACTTTGGGCTAGGCTTATAAATGCCTTAGGGCAGATAGCCTAGTATAAACCTATGAACCTATGAACCTATTATAATGGACTATGCTTCTCCTTGCTTGCTGCTTCTGGCATGCTCATAATCTTATGCAAGTCCTGGTTTGCCTGATGCCAGGTGTGCAGTGCTTGCACAGGCCACTAGAAATCCTGGTCTTCCTGTTGCCAGGTGTGCAGTGCTTGCACAGGCCACTGCAAATCCTGGTCTGCCTGATGCCAGGTGTGCAGTGCTTGCACAGGCCACTGCAAGTCCTGGTCTGCCTGATGCCAGGTGTGCAGTGCTTTCACAGGCCACTGCATGATAAACACACAGCAAACTTGATCAGTAAATGACTGAACAATAGGCAGGGAGGTCAAGTTAGTTAACTTAGTGAAAGATAAATTGTTTGAATAATGGAAGTTCACAGATTTCTCTTCTTGGGACCTTCTCTTAATTCTACACAAGTGGTATTAAGATAAGACAAATACATATTATAAAATATGTCAGTGGAATAAGTATACCCTTGGCACTAAGAATATGGGATCATAGTATTTTGCATGATACACTGAATGCAATCAGTAGCATCAATGATACTTCAGTAAGCCATAAAAATGAAATTGCAATGTTTGATAAACAACAGGATCCAATACTGTACAGTCCAATAATGCAGCTCATATGCAGATATAACAAAATAACCATTCTGTAGGTGAACTCAATAGGAAGGCAGATAGAAATGTAAATTGTCTCATAAGGTTTATGACATCAAAGAACTTCCAACATCCTGTTACCACTTTTTAACAACTTAGTGTGAACCCTCTGGAGTATGGATTCCGAATACGTCTTTCTTGCATTTAGCCATAGCAGATACCTACAGTAAGCAGAGAACCATATAGTGTGATACTGCTATGCCTTTCTTAACAGGAGCTATGGCACAGGGAGATGGCAGTGCACTCTATAAGCAGAGAACCATGTAGTGTGATGATGCTATGTCTCTCTTGACAGGAGCTGTGGCACAGGGAGATGACAGTGCACTGTGAGATGTTCTTCATGTTTCACTGTTGCAGTCATTACATTTGGGTAATCTGCTGGCAGGTTGCCCTCAGTCGGCCTGAATTCCAAAGTCTTGGGTCCTGCGTCAGTTTCTATCTCCTCTTCTGTGACGCCAGGTCGTCAGGGGTATAAAACAAGCAGCCATCGCCATTTTCTTTAGTCTTTCTTGCCGTGTGGTGCCCGAAGCAGAAGCATTTCGCAAGTGCCGGTCGTCAGACTCTTGAAATATTCGAGTTTGAGTTTCAGAACCAAAGTCTTCACTAAAGCTAAGTACCCCGTTGTAGAAACTTTTTTCTTGCTCCATTCCGATGTCAGAAAAAGTTAATAATTGTATTACTTGTGGGAAGCAAATACCTCATAAAAATTTTCATTTACACTGTATTCCTTGCCTAGGCCCTGATCACAACGTGCCTGGCTGTCGGTTTTGTGCTAGATTTAACCAACGCACTATTAAGCGTTGGTATATTTTTGCCTCAAAGTATTTTGGAAACAGATTTAACTAACCAGAAATGTCGTCGGATAGCAATCTGACCACCGGAGTACATAAAAAATGCAAAGAAAAGGACAGAGACAGACAGTCGAGGTCCAAAACAGATGACGAAGCTTCTCCTAAGCCAGTCACCGGTACTCAGTGAGGCACTTTTGCAGCCCCTGATACCCGCTACTTTCGAGTCGTAGGCCCCTACCGAGACCCATGTGAAGTCCGTCACGCTGCGAGATACTCAAAGTATTGGACCCATGGATGTATCTCTCTCAGATGGGTCCGGAGCCGCTTAGCAGGCACCGGCTTCTGAGGGTGTATTCAGGCCTCAACATTTTTACAGCAAACCGATGACAGCTGCAAAACCAAAGACAAACGCAACTTCTAAAGATAAAAAAATTATGTATGAGCCACGTGCACAGGCCACTATGCCTAAAAAACAGATGATCAAAATGGCTGAAGACCTTATTACCTTGATCAGGGGCTCCCATCCCCCTCCTGTAAGACACTGACTATGAATCTTAAGATCAGGTTTTTATTTCTTCTAATTCCTCTTCTGATCAGGAATTATCTATACCTCCTTATGAGGATTCTGATGCAGAGGCGTCTGTCCCTTCTGCATCACCTCCTGATGATTATTAATTTGGAGAAACCTTGCATACTTTGAGGGAGCATTTTCACTGGGAGAGTCAAGATTTCTCAGAATCAAAAAAGAGGCTCAGGGATTTCTTTCTTCTCCTTCAGCACAGGCCTTTAGCCTTACCCCATGTTTTAGACATTGTGGATGATGTGTTTTCGGAGTCAAGGTTGACCACTGACTCCTTACCTCCGGCTCCCAGCAGGCCTGACAGATATTACAGGATCCCTGACTCACACAAATTTTGTTTAGAAACCCTGCTGCTGATCCTGAAACTATTTCACAGGGTCCAAAGGGAGTTAAGGCCTCAACAGCAAAAAATCCTACCCCCTCTGACAGATTCAAGGGCACTGGATAGATGGGGAAAGAAGGTTTATACATCTGCAACCTTGGCAATTAGGGCCTTAAACTGACAGTTTCATATGCTCAAGTATCAACAACATGTTATGGGATTGCTGAAATAGAAAATTATGTTGATTTCTGAATGTGCAGAAAATAAAGAATTGCAGGAATTATTGCATGCAGCTGAACAAGTTGGAAAGCATACTTTGCAATGTGGTTTTGATTTCTTAGAGGCCTCCTGCAGAGGGCCGCAGTTACTGGATCTGTGATTAGGAGGCATGCCTGGTTAAAAGAGCAACATTTGCCTGATCATGTTAAAGCTAAATTACTGGATACACCTTTGCAGCATGATACATTGGTATTAAGGCAGAAGAGGTTTTAAAGAAAATGGAAAACAAAGCTAAGTCTATGCAAACTGTAAAAGACTGCTTACAAGTGCAGCCACCAAGATTCAGTAGACACTAGCCTACAAAAATTGGTCCTTTCCTGTGTCAGACAGAGCTCAAAGGGGCAAATCCAGATGCCATAAGGGTTCCAGATACCCAGCACAAGATTCTTACAGGTCAAAGCAATGGGGTGCTTCTACCTCCAAATCTGAGGGAGATAAAGCGCATCCCTACAGAAAACAGTCCCAATGACTTGCCTCTGCCTTCACCAAGCACTTACCTTTTGGCAGCACCCTTAGGGGGAAAATTAGCACTTTTTGCTCAAAGTTGGCAGTTAATAACCCATTACAAGTGGGTGCTAAACATAGTATCATAGGGATACAGATTCCATTTCCATACTCTGCCAATGGCAAACGGTTGTCCGTATCTGCCAAAAAATCAATGGGCAGAGGCAAAGAAACAGGTTATGTCCCTCATGGATATAGGGGCAATTCAGCCAGTACCAGAACAGGAAAAAGGACAAAGTTTTTACTCAAGACTGTTCTTGGTACCCAGAAAGGACACGGCCTGGCGGCCAATACTGGATTTATCAATTTTGAACACATACGTGGACATACCAAAATTCAAAATGCTGACTTTGCAGCAGCTTCTGCCCATGCTGGGCAAGAATGCTTGGCTGGTGACATTAGACCTAAAAGAGGCATACCTGCATGTCCCAATAAGGGAATTGTGCAGAAGATACCTCCGATTCAAGGCTGGCATAATGCATTACCAATTCTCTGCACTGCCCTTTGGCTTATCTACTGCGCCCAGGGTCTTTACAAAGTGCCTGGCATCAGTAATTGGTTTTTTGCAGACAAAGAAGTATACAAATATATCCTTACTTGGACGACTGTCTCATTCAAGCAGAGAACAAGGACATTCTTTTTCAACACCTGGCATTTGTGAAAAGGCTTCTAACATGCTTAGGGTGCACAATAAACGAAAAGAAATCACAACTGGTACCCTCTCAAAAGATAACATTCCTGGGTGCAAGCTTGAATACAACTGCCCAAATGGCTTACCTCATGCCAGACAAACAAAGGCAACTGACTACTTACTTCAAACTGATGGCAACAAAAACCCAGTTAATCTGTAAGACAAACTTTGCAAGCTTTGGGCTTCATGGCATCCTGCATCCTACATCCTACTGGCTCCATATGCAAGACTGCAGATGAGGAAACTTCAATGGTACCTAAAAGGTTTATGGAGTCAACATTGTCAGTCTGGAAACGATGATTCCTCTCATTCCCTGCTTACAACAGGAGTTTCTATGATGGGCAAAGGCATGTCACCAAAACATGGGATGGGCCTTCACGATACCCCCTGCCAGCCAAACTTTAACAACAGATGCATCAAATTATGCATGGGAGGCCCACATGGCGGGAAGATGCATTCAGGGCATATGGACCCCAAAACAAATGCATCTACATATCAACCAAAAAGAGATGCTAACTGTTCAAAATGCCCTGACAGCCTTCAAGGACTTACTTCATCCAGGACAACTACTGATAAAGACGGACAACACCACGGTTATGTGGTATATAAACAAGCAGGGAGGCACGCACTCATATCCTGTTTGCAGATTAGCTGTGGCACTGTGGGACACAGCTTTGACTTACCAGATACATCTTCAAGCTCAATTCCTGCCAGGAAAACAAAATACTCTGGCAGACGATTTAAGCAGAAACCTTATGGATCCTCACGAGTGGAAACTAGATCCACAAGTCTTCAGCATGATGACAAGGAAATGGGGGAACCCGGACATAGATCTATTTGCCTCTCCTCAAAATTATCAATTGAAAAGATTCTGCACAAGGACTTACCACAGACAAGCATGGAAAGTGGACGCCCTATCCTTCAGTTGGAAAAACCTATCAGTTTATGCCTTTCTTCTTCTCAGGGTCCTACTGAAAGTCAGGCAAGAGAAACCAAAGATGATACTAATTGCCCCGGACTGGCCCCGCCAATACTGGTACCCAATCTAAGGAACTTGTCTCAATACCCAGCTTGGGCCTTACCTCAAAGACCTCAACTACTGTCCCAGCAAAAAAATCAGATCCTGCACAAATAAACTACAGACACTGAACCTGGTAGCATGGCTGATCATGTAGTTATACAAACAACACTTCTCAGTAAAGCTGTGATGGATGTCATTTTGGAAGCCAGAAGGACTAGTACTAGAAAATCTTATGCTGATAAATGGAAGAGATTTTGTACTTGGAATCAAGCACAAGGAACTGATACAGCAGAACCAAATATTCCTCAGATTTTACAATACTTGACTGAGATGCTTGACAAAGGCCTATCTTTCTCATCAATTAAAATCCATGCCTCTACCATTTTGGCTCATTACAATATAAAGACACCAATCTTTTCTCATCCTTTAAAAAGCAGTATCTTAGAGTAGCCAAAAATTTAAGGCTTCCTAGAACATCACCAATACCTGCATGGGACCTCAATTATGTGTTGGAAAAGCTCACCCTGCCTCCATTTGAACCAGCTACTACTGCTGATAAAGTTCTTCTCATGGAAAACTGCTCTGCTCCTAGCAATTACTTCAGCAAGGAGAATTTCTGAGCTACAGGCCCTCATGGCTGTGGAGCCTTTTATCATTTTTCACCCAGACAGGGTGTCTGAGGACCAATCCTTCATTCATGCCTAAGGTCGTTTCCAGTGTGGCTCTTAACCAAACTATTCATCTGCCAACCTTTTATCCAAATCCGCAGAACAAGGGGAAGAGAATTCTGCTTTCCTTGGACGTACACAAACAGCTAAGATTCTACTTGAGCAGGACTAAAACTCTAAGAAAAACTGAGCAATTACTAGTGGCATATGCTGCAGGATCAGAAGGAAAGGCTATTTCAAAGCAGACAATTTCAAAGTGGATAAGCCACTGCATTCGTTTCTGCTACTTGCACCATGGCAAACATGTGCCCAAGGACATTAGGTCTCATTCCACCAGAGCTGCAGCTACTTCAGCAGCCTTTCTCAGAGGAGTACCAGCCAAAGGCATTCTAGAGGCTGCTACTTGGAGTTCTGTTCATACTTTTACAAAGCATTATCATTTGCCTCTCTACTCGAAGTCCAGGGCAGGCTTTGCCACTGCAGTTCTGCAGGGCCTTATAGCCGCACCTAATGCTGTTTAGCTCCAGCCTCCCATCCATAGCTTTGGGATTCTACCCAAATGGAATGACTGCAACAGTGAATCACGAAGAACATAGTACAGTTGTGTACACTTACCATAAATGTAGATGTTCGAGTGTATTCACTGTTACAGTCCAGGTTACCCGCCCACCATCCCCCTTTCATTCTGGAGTTTGTCTTTCCTTCTCTATCTTCTACAACCTATGTGGTATATTTGCGTGTAGATGAAGGTAAAGTTTGTATTGATGCATGTATATATATATATATATATATATATATATATATATATATATATATATATATATATATATATATATATATATATATATATATATATATAGTTTATATATATATATATATATATATAGATATATAGATATATATATATATATATATATAGATGTTAAGTTGTCAATCTCGCCTTCATTCTTGCTTGATGGGTTCGGAGCCGATCCTCGGCTCCGACTCGGCACTTGCTAAGCTCGAGAGTCACTTTTACCAGCTCGAGGCAGCCCCATATCCCATGATGCAAGGCGGTAAGTACCCAGATCTCGTTTGCCGCTTCGCTGATGAGGTAATCCTTTTACCAGCTCCTGGTAAGTGTTTATTATTATACATTTAGTTGCCCCTTTTCAAATATTTCTCTCTTTCAATAGTTTTCCTTTATTGTTAAGATACTTTTAAGGTTTTTCTCTGACTAAAATTATTTTTCCCTAGTTATATTTTTAGTCAGGCCTTCATCCCCCCCCCCCCCCCCACTGTTAGGGTGTGTGTGTGTGTTTTTTAGTTATACCTTTAACTTAAATTGTTCTGATTTGGGACTGTGTGTGTGTTTTTTGTGTTTGGGATAACACTATGTCCAAGGAACAGAGGGTCTCAGGCTTCAAGAAGTGTGACTCGTGCTGTCAGAAGATGTCTCTGACAGACGGTCACACTTCTTGTATTTACTGCCTGGGACCTCTCCACCTGCAGGACTCCTGTGCAATTTGTCACTCTTTTAGCCAGAGAGTCCTGCAGAAAAGGAGGAACAAACTTATTTTAAGAGGACTTCTTAAACCGGAGGGCTCCCCGGCAAAATCGGCTCCGGGTAAGCCCTCTAAGACTACCAAGGCCCAGGCTTCTGTACCTAAGCCTTCGGCCTTGGCTCCGACTCCTTCGGAGTCGAGATCGGCTCCGGCTGGAGCCGATCTTAGCTTGAAAATCTTCGGCACCGATGGCTATCGGTGCCGATACTTTGAAGGTCACTTTGGTGTCGGCTCCGACTGGCTCCGACATCCATGTGGCTCGGGCTTCGGTGTCTGCGCCGACACCATGATTTCTTTGCCTGTATCGGCTCTGGCTGGAACCGATACATCTATACCTACACTCGGGCGAAAGTTATCGGCTCCATCTGGATCCATGGTTTCATCGGCTCCGATGGTTCCTTCGAGGAAGAGGTCCAGGTCTCCCTCTTTGGAACCGATACTGTCGGCTCCGGCCTCACCTCTTCTTTCGGAGCGGAGCCATCGGAGCCGATCATCTAGGTCTTCCAGGTTGTCAGACCATGATTTAGAGAGGGTGGTAAGCAGATTATTAAAATCACAGGCACTAGCCCAAATGCTTCATAGTCCGTCTCAACAGACGACTATTAGTCCACACCCTCTTCAAGTTCCTCCTTCGACTCTACCCCAGAGTTTGGAGCTGGAGTCTACGGGAATAGTTACTGCTATGGCTGAGGGCCAGATACTCCCCCCTTCTGCGCCTTCAGCATCTACTCTTATCTCCTCCTCGAGACCTTCCTTGGAGGGATTCGGTGGCCGGGCTTCCCTGGTCTGCTCGAGGGGTGAGTGGCATCGGACCCTTGTCCGACCCGCTCTTCCCCTTGGAGCTTGGCCTTGGTGAGCTCGGCTCCGACATCTGCCTCGAGCCTTCTCTTCGGTGGGCCCGGAGTCCCAGTTTCTTGAATGGGTTCTCTCGGATCTCCCTGGGAGGGAGCCTTCGAGGTGATGAGGAGTGTGCTGGCCCTGGGCTCAGTCACCAGTCTATTCCTTTGGCTCCTCCCTCTACGGTGCCTGTTGATATCTCTTCCCGCTCTCTTGCTCCCGGACCGAGAGATCCACCACCTCAGGTTTCCCCATTGGGAGGAACCCCCTCTTCCGAGGATTCTCCTGATCCGTCAGGAGATCCTCCGCGCAAGAGGACTTGTAAGAGGAAGCACCTGGACTCCCCTGAGTCTATTACTTCGGATACCGACTTAGATGAGTCGGAGGGATCCCCAAGTTCCCCCTTTGAGGATGTATCCCTTTCAGACATCCTAGAACTCCTGAAACAGAGGGGAAACTGGCCCTCCATAAATCCCTCCGATGATGAGACGGTATACCTAGAGGTGTTTGGTTCTCGACCCTCCACCTCCTGGGTGTCTCCGCCTTTTGACCCCCTCATGCAGGTAATTGCTCGAAAGGCTTGGGCTTCTCCTGATTCCGTAGAGCCAGTTCCCAGGAGGCCTTCTAAATTTATTACAGCCCCTTCCGAACAGCAATTCCTTACAAAAGGTGTCCCTGTTGATGCCATGGTGGTGGCGGCCGCCACTAAAAAGGAACTTGCAGATCCTTCCGTACCGGTCCATCCTCCTAACAAGGATTCCAGGACCATGGACAGGTATGGTAAGTGGATGTTCTCCTCAGCGACCTTTGCCATGCGTTCGCTGAATTATTTGTGTCACTTCACCAGACTCCAAAGGGACATCCTTAAAGAACTAGGTGAAGTAGTACAGGATCCTGCAACTCCGGGGGCACAAGACAAGATTGCTTCTCAGCTAGGAATCCTTAACTCCATAACCAACTCCTCCATGCGGCTGATTTCGTATGCAGCAGATGGAGCGAGTAGAGCCGCAGGTACAGGAGTGGCTCTGAGATGTCAATCCTGGATGCGGCTCTGTAATTTTGCAGATCCCTTCAAGGCGTCCTTCACAAACTCTCCCTTTGATGGGTCAACTTTGTTTGGTCCTCAAGTGAAGGATACATTGACCAGATGTGAGCAGGACGGCAAGACTCTTTCTGCCGTAGGGGTCTGTTTTTCCACCCCTTCTAGACCTTACCCCAAGGGACAGAAGGGTGGAAAGATGTGGTTCCGCAAATCCCAAGGAGTCACGCCAGATACACGTGGTCAGTTTACCCCTAGAGGCAGAGGGGGTAATAATAATAGACGCCGCCCTAGAGGCAGAGGGGGCCCACAAAACCAGGGAAGCAGAGAGCCTCTCTCTGACGAGCCCTTCCAGCATCCCTGAGGTGTTGCCCGACTGTCCATCCTTGGAGGCAGTCGGGGGAAGATTATCGCTGTACCCACAAGCCTGGCGTTCCCTCTCAAAAGACAGATGGGTACAGTCGATCATATCCGAGGGTTACAGAATTCCTTTCGAGGAAAGTCCCTTCACTTACAAAAATTCCCTTCCAGATGTGTCACCCGGTCTAAGGGAAATCGCAAAGTTAGAAGTATCAAAGCTTCTGCACAAAAGGGCCATTCAGCCAGTTACAACAGACCATTCAGAGCCTGGAATCTACTCAAGGTTCTTTTTGGTTCCCAAAAAGACGGGAGATTGGATACCAATATTGGACCTCAGCAGACTCAACAAGTCTGTGAAAAAGACGAGATTTCGAATGGTCACACTTCAATCAATTTTGCCCTTCCTGGGCAAAGACAACTGGATGTGCTCAATAGACCTTCAGGATGCGTACTGTCACATAAAAATTCACAGGCGCTCCAGAAGGTTTCTCCGCTTTCGGCTGGGGTCCAGTCATTTTCAATTCAGAGCCCTGCCCTTTGGTCTCACTACAGCCCCCAGAGTGTTCACCAAATGTATGGCAGTGGTCACGGCTCACCTGAGACGTCAAGGATTCCAGGTGTTTCCGTATCTCGACGACTGGCTCCTTTCAGCCACCACCAGGCATCAACTTCTCCAAGCCAGGGATTACACCCTAAATCTCTGCACTCAGTTAGGAATTTCGATCAACTACGAAAAATCCTCCTTGTTGCCCTGCCAGTCTATTACTTTCATAGGCTAAATTTAGACACTGTTTGGATGTCAGCAACCCTCACAGACCAAAGAATCTCAGATATCCAAAGTCACGTGCGGATCATCCTTGCCAGCAAAAAGGTGCAAGCCAGACTGGTCCTGAAAGTGTTGGGCCTCATGGCAGCAGCCATTACTCTTCTTCCCTTGGCCCGCTTCTACATGCGTCTCCTTCAATGGATGTTGTTCACCCAGTGGTCTTACCAACAACTTCCCATGCGTCATCAAATCCTGGTGACACAAGCTTGCAAAAACCATCTATCCTGGTGGATTTCTTCTCCCCAGATTCATCAGGGCAGACCCTTTGTTTACCCGGCCCCGGTAGCCACAGTCACTACGGACGCCTCCCTGATCGGGTGGGGGGGTCATTACCAGGGCAGGATGGTTCATGTGACGTGGCAACCGTTCGAATACCACCTGCACATAAATGTCCTAGAGATGAGAGCAGTGCTTTTAACGTTGCAAGCCCTCAACGACTTTCTTCCCTTGGGAACAATTGCAGTTCACACGAACAACATGTCTGTAGTATGGTATATCAACAAGCAGGGCGGAACCAAGTCCTACCCCTTGTGTCGAGAAGCTCTCAGACTTTGGCAATGGGCGATCTCCTCTCATCGGTTTCTGGTAGCAACGCATATCCCTGGGAAAACCAACATTTTAGCGGACAGATTGAGCAGAGCTATTCTCATGCCTCACGAGTGGTCTCTCAAACAATCCATAGTGGAGGAGATTTTTCGAGAATGGGGCCGCCCATGTTGCGATCTTTTTGCTACTCCCCAAAACAGCAAATGCCCAGACTTCTTCTCTCTCTTCCCACTGCCAGGCCATTCCCCCAGAGACGCTCTTACCCAAGATTGACCCCAGGGACTTCTTTATGCCTTTCCTCCCTTTCTTTTGATTCCACAAGTACTCCAGAAAGCCACCGTTTTGAGAGCCAAAATGATTCTCATTGCCCCCTATTGGCCTCGACAAATTTGGTTTCCGTTCCTCCACCGTCACCTCTTGGTGCAGCCGTGGCATCTGGACCCAGTGCCAGACCTTCTGATCCACCAATCGGGTCACCTGCATCGGTCCATTCCTTCTCTCAACCTCACAGCTTGGTTGCTCCACTTCCTTCCTTAGCCAGGCTTCCTATGATCTCTAACCCGGTTAGGGATACCATAGTGGCTTCCCTTAAATCCTCTACTAGAAGGATTTATACCAGCAAGTGGAAACGCTTCTCTTTTTGGGCAAAATCAAAGAATATAGATCCCTTTACTGCCCCTGTTCATGCAGTTTTGGATTTTTTAGCGGAAATCTTTCACTCTGGCTCTTCATCTTCCACGGTCAAAGTTCAGTTGGCTGCTATCTCGAACTTTCATGTCGGGTTTGCAGATCACAACATTATGTCCCACAGGCTTTGTAGAGCTTTTCTAAAAGGGATTTTCCTCCTTAAACCTCCTGTCAGGAATCCTCCTCCTCAATGGGACCTAAATCTAGTGCTGACATCCTTAATTCTTCCTCCCTTCGAGCCAGCTGTTTCATGTTCACTGAAGTTTCTTTCATGGAAAACACTCTTCCTTGTCGCTATTACCTCGGCTAGGAGAGTGTCAGAACTTCATGCTCTCTCTCTTCGTCCCCCTTATTTGGTCTTCCACAAGGACAGGGTATCCTTGAGAACTAATCCATCCTTTTTGCCCAAGGTGGCTTCGAAAACTAATTTGAACCAATCTATTGATCTCCCTGTATTTTTCCCTAATTACTCCAACAGATCGAACAAAATTACATTATCTTGATGTTCACCGCCAACTCAGATATTATTTGGACAGAACAAAACAATTCAAGAAATCCGATCAGCTCTTTCTTTCTTATGCTGTAAATAAGAAAGGCCTTCCTATTTCCAAAGTGACCTTATCTAGATGGCTTTCTTCCACCATCTCCGAAGTCTATCAACTCAGGGGCAAACAGCTGTGCTCAAAACCAAAAGCGCATTCCACCAGAAGTTTAGCCACTTCCACAGCCTTTCAGGCTAGACTCCCTTTAGACACTATTTGTGCAGCAGCCACTTGGGCTACTCTTCATACCTTTGTTTCTCATTACAAATTGGATTTGGCCTCCAGGGATAGAGCCAGTTTTGGTTCTACAGTTCACAAGAGTCTGTTCCTTTGAGCCACCCAGGACAGAGGTGCTAGGGACGCGGTCCCATCAAGCAAGAATGAAGGCGAGATGGACAACTTAACATTGAGAAGTTATGTACCTACCATAACGTTCCATGTTAGTTATCTTCTCTCGCCTTCTTTCTTGCGACCCTCCCTCCTACCCCCTTGCCTGGACAGACCTTGATCTCCCTTGTTTGGAAGATTGCTTCTTTAGGCACCAGTTAGTTTCCTGGTTCCCATTACAGCCCTTCCATTAGGCTAATTGCTTTCTTTCCTCAGTGGAAAGTTTTTTGTGCTAGGTTATTCTCTCTATAGGTACCAAACAAGATCTGGGTACTTACCGCCTTGCATCATGGGGATATGGGGCTGCCTCGAGCTGGTATAAGTGACTCTCGAGCTTAGCAAGTGCCGAGTCGGAGCCGAGGATCGGCTCCGAACCCATCAAGCAAGAAAGAAGGTGAGAGAAGACAACTAACATGGAACGTTATGGTAAGTACATAACTTCTCATTTATATACATATATAGTTTATATATATATATATATATATATATATATATATATATATATATATATATATATATATATATATATATATATATATATATATATATATATATATATATATATATGCGCTACCTTTTTGGGGACACCTGACATCTGGGGCAAGAAAAACCGAAGAAAATGGCGTCGGCTGCTTGTTTTATACCCCTGACATCATGGAAGAGGAGACAGCATCTGATGCAGGACCCAAGACTTTTTCAGGCCAACTGAGGGCAACCTGCCAGCAGATTACCCAAAGAGAGAGAGGCGAGAGTACTGCTGGTCCTGCTGGTAACTTTGGACATAACTATACAGATTTGAAGGCTTTTGTGACTACACCTACCTTTTCCAACGGATTACATTTTAATGTTTGAGACATGGGCTGCCTTAACCAACAATTTAAGGACTTCGAAAGGATTCTTAGAGCCTTCAAATCTTTACAGATGGGCAACGTATTTTTGGAGAGGTCGTTGAAATTAGGGCAAGTTCCCAAAGGACTTCGTATATTTAAATTGCCATTTGGCTTTACAGAAGGTACTTTGTGTTTTGATCAGTTATTAGAACTATTTGATAAAACAGGGTTGGACTTGATTAAGCTTATTATTCGCAATAACAATTCTAAGCTCACAGTTTTGTCAGAACAACTTGTGTTATTAGATAAAAATATTAAACAGGATTTGCTTTTTGAGCACAACAAGTTCCGTTTAGAACAGATTTTTAAGGACTTGGACAAGTTTACTTGTAGGGGCTTGAATATTAAAAATGATAAATTACAAAATGATTCCCTTGATTATAAGAATAAAAAAGTATTCTCCCATTTTAAACAGTATAAAAGTATGAAACACTTTGATAATATAGGAGACAGAAATGTGTACGACAGAGGTCAGGTTGTAAGGGGTAATAATAATAGTAACAATGAACAACCAGATGCTTATAGAAATGGTAACAACCCTGATTACTGTGATTCTAATTATGTTGAAGGGCAACTTGATTTTTTAGAGGAACCGACTCTGAGAAGGTCAGAGAGGTTACACAACAGGTATGGCCCAGCACAACAGAACACTTATTACAGGAACACAGCACACAAGAACAATGTATGGTGCAAATAGGAACTGAAGATCTTAGGGAGATTAACACTTTACTTGATTCTCCTGGTAATGATTTTAATAGTGATGGTGTTACCTATTTATTCAACTATACTACTAATTTGTCTGATTTTGATATGCTTGATGAGAGAGCACACAATTTGACTGAGAACTGCTCTGATATTAATGATGTTTTTATTACTACCGAAGGTGGTTTTAGTGTGTATAATTACACTGATGCACAGTTTGGAAATTATTTTTTAGCTCTTTTTAAAAGAGGTTTTAGATTTATTCCTTCTTTTAAACTTGACATTGGTAAAATTTTAATTAATTTAAAATTGTATACTAGATTATTAAACCTTAAAGTATTTTTTGCTAATAATCATTCGGTTGGTCATAGTGGTATAGCACATCTGACACTAAAACGCAGCAGCACATTTATTCCACCAAGTAATCCGATGATCCTTATTTTCGAAAAATTATGTGAGATTCAATTTAGAAAGGCTTTAAAGAAAGAAAATGGTATGACTGTGAACCTTACATCTGCGGAGAAATTTTGTCTTAAAGAAATTGCCACCTCTGATAATTACAGAATTATGAAGCCAGACAAGGGAGGTGATGTGGTTATTATGACTAACATAGATTACTTTAACAAAATGACAATAATGTTGAATGACACTAGTACATATGAAAAGGTAACAAAATATGAGATGACAAGGGCCTATATGAAAGTAGATTGGTTAATATATGAGTATTTGATGGAAGGTATTATAACTAAACATGAATATAGCTATTTAAATGTTGAATTCCCCATCACACCAACTATTTTTGGTATCCCCAAGATACACAAAAACATACAAAATCCACCTTTTAGGCCTATTGTGTCTGCAAAAGGGTCTAAAACTGAGGCCCTAGCATCCTTTATAGATGTTAATTGTAAAAACATTCTTGGTAAATTACCACATATTTTAAAGGATTCTTGGCATTGTCTGAACCTTATCAGACAACATAATATAATGAATATTCCTGATTTAATTATGGCCACAATTGATGTGGTTAATTTGTTTTCAGTCATTCCTCATAAGCAGGGTTTGGAAATGTTTGAAGCTAGTATACTAAGCTGTAGTGATATGGATGCCAGTAAATGTCGGCTTTTATCTGATTTAATGGAAATTGTGTTGGATAATAATTTTATTTATCTTGATGGAGAGTTTTATAGGCAAAGTACTGGTGTTGCAATGGGTGCCAGATGTGCCCCTATATATGCAAACCTGGTGTTAGCCAAATGGGAAAATGACTGTGTGTTCACATCTATTTATTGGCAGAATGTTTCTCTTTATCTGCGTTACCTTGATGACATAATTGTATTTTGGAAAGGTGAAAAAATCTGTATTGATTAAGTTTATTGAATATCTGGGGACTACATCTGATTTTCTTAAGTTCACAAGTAATATTCAAGATAAGCAATGTGAATTTCTGGATCTTACCTTGTTTATTGATGGTAATGGTTTTCATTCAAACATCTT